>NC_086381.1:66382940-66997642 GCF_036588685.1 Mytilus trossulus | reverse complement strand
CTGTTATTTCATATGTATGTATGTGTATGCATATATAGTTTATCTTATATGTCATGAAAATCATTCTAAAGAGGAGTATCCATTTGATTCGACAGGATATCAACAAGTGTAGGCATATCACTTCTCCAAGTTTAGTGTTTATTTGTTTTCTCATTATTAGATATGACATATCTACAACTGGACGTCCTAGAAATATACAAATTGTATACGTCTGGACGATAAGCGAGAATTTAAGTTTTGCTATTCATTTTGCTATATACAAATGAATTTACACTACACAATGGAAAATGTATCATCTATCCTTTATTCTGTTATGATCATTCAAAACATCGTTTGAGTTTTTAAAAATCGGTATCGAGTCCCTTTCCTTCATACCATGATTACTTTTTTTTACTGGTACCTGTCATAGTTCTTATTGCCCTTGAAATAGGTGCATTCCCGTGCAAGTTGTAAGCATAGTGACAAGTTCTCAATTATAGCCGTGAATATTTTTAAAAAGCGGTTTAAATAGAAGGAAAAAAAAACAGCTATTTAAGCATCTTGGTTGTAAAACGCAACATAGTTATGTCTATATTAAAATGTTTGACAAAACAATATGTCTTATAAAAAGTCGAAGAGTTCGAACACATAAATCTTAATAGTTACATGTGCACATACTTAACATAAATATTATACTCACGTGCAGTTCATGGGTACGCATTAAATACATCTTACACGTTCATTGTATGTTCTTTGTATATTTATTACAAAAAGGCAATTGTTATATGCTGTTGATTGATTATATTGTAAAGAAATAATGCATGCGTGTTTTGTCAGCGTTATTAGAGCATATGAGTTTATTCGCAAACTACATAAAAGGCAAACAATCTTAAAATATAATTTCAAATACAACCAGACTGAAACGTGGCTGTCATTGAGTCATAATTTTCAAGATATCTAAGTTTTTGGTTATGAAGATTTTTCTTTTGTGTTTGAAAAAAATAAGTGGAATTAGCTGCTATTTCTTAAAATGGTTTCAAAGGAAAATGGATGCGTTTTGTATATGGGCTTTAACTTTGACAAGAGATATGATGAAACAACACGACAAGCATGACAAGAAACGTTTTGTCTTTTTAACTGTTGAAACGATTCCAGACTTAAAATTAAAAAACCTTGGAGAATGTCTGAATACGAGACGTTCAATAAGGCTATAATTACACATTTATCTTTTAATCAAGCATCCCAATTTGACTGACTTGTTATAGCGATTTGTCATTAATCTGACCAATCAGTCCTGTTTAACATGTTTAATACGTCATTACCTTAAAAAGGTAATATGTGTCAGTGTAAGACTGATTTTACATGAATATAATTGATGCTGTCTTTTTCTGCAAATTTACTGTTTATTAAATGTAAGAATTATATGGAAATCAAAGGTTTATTTAGCAAGAAAACATGGAGGTCTCTAATCAAACGACAAAATCAAAAGATAAAACACATCAAATGAAATTCTTATGTAGAAAATGGTGAATTAAATCTGGTTTTATAGCTAGCTAAAACTGTCACTCACTTGAATGACAGTGCATAAAACCGAAATAATAGGTAAATGTCTAAAACAAACAAGTATGTCAACAAAGAAAAACGAAGTTTATTATAGACGTAAAAGCTCTACTAGCGTTCTGGATAATAATCCTTGTATCTTTGATAACTATTCGTGTAACATTTTAATACTACAACAGATAGCTATCGCTGCATCGTTCTGTGTTGATGATTTTTACAAATATTTAAATAATATTTCTTAAAGGTCAAAAATTAAGCCTTCCAGGTTTTCTTTTTGTTTTATGACGCTTTGCTGTATCTATTTATATCTTTCTAAAACGGTAATAGCAGGAAAATGATACTGTTGTTTTTTGCCAAGCAATGGGATGTACAAAGTTGTTTTCGTTAATATCAACGTCATTTACATGATTTGCTGAGATAATTGGCTATTGAATCGCTATTTATTTACAATTAATGCTTCATTCTGCATCATATTGATGCAATTGATTCGTTTCAAGTAGGGTTAAACCTATATATTGTTAATCGTGGAGCTGAATGTTGAAAACATTGCCTGTGTCATCGAATCTTGTTAGTGTTTATCTATAACATGTTTTCTAAGATTATCAAATACCGTAAAAAAGGAATGTTGAATTAATGTCGCAGATCCCCTCGACAGACTCGAATGATTGTTTTGATGAGTCTAAAACTTAAAGTAATATTAAAATTCAAAAGATATGCAACTCATACCCTTATTATGTTATTCTCGTGGAACTTTGGTGTTTCACCATGTGCAAGTGGTCACGACAGCATAAGTATGTTAATGTTATTATTTTTTGTCTTTGAATTTAATATGAAAAAGAAATGAGCAACTGCTTTTCCAAAAAGGATATTTTGCTTCCAAATATATTTTTCAAATGGGTGTATGTGTTGGAACTATCTTTTTGGATAAAGGTCATATTAACATGTATGAAATATTAATGACCAACATGAAATATGTAAATTTTGACGGTCTTTATTAAATTATTTACAATGTGTCGTTACTTAATACTTACCACAAAAGGCTGTTGTCTGCTCTATGGTCGGGTTGTTGTCGCTTTGACACATTCCCCATTTCTTTTCTCAATTTTATTGGTATATGGTAGAGGCATTTTTTTCAACTGGTGAGCATATTTGATTTCATGAAGATGTATTTTTCTAGTTTTGTTTTGTTTGACGGTTTTTATAGTATTGCTATTATTCTCTAATGAAATAGGATATTTATTTTTTATTTTTTGTGTCCGTAAGTTTAATAAAAAAAAATTTGTTTAAATCAAGTTTGTCCAGAAAAATGACCCAAACACTTTCTATACATAAAATATTAATATATATAGCGGTTTCTTAAACTATGGTGACACTTTAATCGGTTTCATTCATTGTTTTCTCATGAAGGAATAGTATGGCATCGTTTCAAGTGTTGTTTTTATGATAATGAACAAAGAATGTGTTTTTATGTCGTACATATATCATGTATAATGCAATTTACACATTTTCACGCGCTAAATAATTATTGGGTCTTAGGAAGATGAATTTAGTAACATCTCATCCTTTCTTTTTTCAATTATTTTTCATAATTACTTGTCAGTATTATTTCATCTTGTAACATATGCAAAGCCCACTATTTATGATTTATGTCTGCAAGGTCAAATGAAATGACAGTTTAATATATGAAAAAATGTGAATTCTTGTATGTGTATTTCAAAAGGCTCATTTAAGGAGTAATATGTTGAGCATGTTGAGAGGGCATGTTGGTTGAATACGTAAAAAGCTTCTGAATCAACATCTAAACAATCTTAAGACAACCTTATCTCCGTGATTTGGAATCTTAGTTTTTGAAAACTAGAGGCTCTCAAGAGCCTGTATCGCTCACCTGATTCTACTTGGGTTTTTGAAATCATATAAAAAAATATAAAATTTGGCTAAAAGTGACAACACAACCTCATTTATAAGAAAAGGAACATGTTTAATTTCATTCAAAAGTCCCCCACTGGCGGCCATCTTGGATGACGGATCGGCTACAAAGTAACAACACTTGGTCAGCACCTCATAAGGAACATTCATGCCATGTTTGGTTTTATTCCATTCAGTGGTTCTCTAAAAGAAGTCATTTGTATGCATTTCCCATAGGGTCCTATGTTAAACTAAGTTCCCTGCTGGCGGCCATCTTGGATGATGGATCAGCTACAAAGTAACAACACTTGGTCAGCACCTCATAAGGAACATTCATGCAATGTTTGGTTTTATTCCATTCAGTGGTTCTCTAAAAGAAGTCATTTGTATGCATTTCCTTATAGGGTCCGTTGTTAAACTAAGTCCCCCGCTGGCGGCAATCTTGGATAATGGATCGGCTACAAAGTAACAACACTTGGTCAGCACCACATTAGGAACATTCATGCCATGTTTGATTTCATTCCATTCAGTGGTTCTCTAAAAGAAGTCATTTGTATGCATTTCCCATAGGGTCCTATGTTAAACTAAGTCCCACGCTGGCGGCCATCTTGGATGATGGATCAGCTACAAAGTAACAACACTTGGTCAGCACCACATAAGGAACATTCATGCCATGTTTGGTTTCATTCCATTCAGTGGTTCACTAGAAGAAGTGATTTGTATGCATTTCCAATAGGGTCCTATGTTAAACTAAGTCCCCCGCTGGCTGCCTTCTTGGATAATGGATCAGCTACAAAGTAACAACACTTGGTCAGCACTCCATAAGGAACATTCATGCTATGTTTGGTTTCATTCCATTTAGTGGTTCTCTAGAAGAAGTCATTTGTATGCATTTCCCATAGGGTCCTATGTTAAACTAAGTCCCCCGCTGGCGGCCATCTTGGATGATGGATCGGCTAAAAAGTAACAACACTTGGTCAGCATCCCATAAGGAACATTCATGCTATGTTTGGTTTTATTCCATTCAGTGGTTCTCTAAAAGAAGTCATTTGTATGCATTTCCCATAGGGTCCTATGTTAAACTAAGTCCCCGGCTGGCGGCTATCTTGGATGATGGATCAGCAACAAAGTAACAACACTTGGTCAGCACCTCATAAGGAACATTCATGCCATGTTTGGTTTCATTCCATTCAGTGGTTCTCTAAAAGAAGTCATTTGTATGCATTTCCCATAGGGTCCTATGTTAAACTAAGTCCCCCGCTGGCGGCCATCTTGGATGATGGATCGGCTACAAAGTAACAACACTTGGTCAGCACCCCATAAGGAACATTCATGCTATGTTTGGTTTTATTCCATTCAGTGGTTCTCTAAAAGAAGTCATTTGTATGCATTTCCCATAGGGTCCTGTGTTAAACTAAGTCCCCTGCTGGCGGCCATCTTTGATGATGGATCGGCTACAAAGTAACAACACTTGGTCAGCACCACATAAGGAACATTCATGCCATGTTTGGTTTCATTCCATTCAGTGGTTCACTAAAAGAAGTCATTTGTATGCATTTCCAATAGGGTGCTATGTTAAACTAAGTCCCCGCTGGTGGCCATCTTGGATAATGGATCGGCTACAAAGTAACAACACTTGGTCAGCACTCCATAAGGAATGAATATTCATGCTATGTTTGGTTTCATTCCATTTAGTGGTTCTCTAGAAGAAGTCATTTGTATGCATTTCCCATAGGGTCCTATGTTAAACTAAGTCCCCCGCTGGCGGCCATCTTGGATGATGGATCGGCTACAAAGTAACAACACTTGGTCAGCACCCCATTAGGATAATTCATGCTATGTTTGGTTTTATTCCATTCAGTGGTTCTCTAAAAGAAGTCATTTGTATGCATTTCCCATAGGGTCCTATGTTAAACTAAGTCCCCGGCTGGCGGCCATCTTGGATGATGGATCGGCAACAAAGTAACAACACTTGGTCAGCACCTCATAAGGAACATTCATGCCATGTTTGGTTTCATTCCATTCAATGGTTCTCTAAAAGAAGTCATTTGTATGCATTTCCCATAGTGTCCTATGTTAAACTAAGTCCCCCGCTGGCGGCCATCTTGGATGATGGATCGGCTACAAAGTAACAACACTTGGTCAGCACCTCATAAGGAACATTCATGCCATGTTTGGTTCCATTCCATTCAGTGGTTCTCTAGAAGAAGTTCAAAATGTAAATTGTTAACGACGACGACGACGGACGACGACGGACGACGACGGACGACGGACGCCAAGTGGTGAGAAAAGCTCACTTGGCCCTTCGGGCCAGGTGAGCTAAAAAAAGAGTTCATAGATCTAAACAAAATAACAATATTTTATAATGTTAACCAAGTCTAATAAACAAATTTAAAACAAAAAAGAATTTTAAGACAATATTGACCTTTTAATCTTGCCAATACCGTAGCACTGGCTAGTAGTGATGTTCGCTCTGTGTTTGAACATAAAAAAAATCACACAATCTAATGTTCCTGTTCGTTAAAGCATGGTATTTCGATATACAACATTTACAATGTATCAGTATTTTAGATATCTTTATTTTCAGAGTTTTTTTCTAGTATATAATCTTACAAAATTAAACTGATGGATTGTCTTTATCGTGTTCAACAGAATAAGGAAAACTGTATGCGTCTTTGGTCAGTTCATTTCTTCATTTTTTTTCTTCAAATTATAAAAAAATAAAAGAATGGAAAAAAAAATGAATAAAAAAACCCACCCAACTTTGCTCATCAGTTAGTTTATAAATATAATGATTTTCCATAAAATAAAATAAGCCTTGAGAAGTCTTATGTTTTTATATTATTTTTCGCTAAACTAGAATTTAAGAATTTTTCTTTTCCAAAATGATATTTATTAATACAAACCATTATTTAAAAATATATCTACTATAAACCCGGTTTTATCACTCGCCCAGACTGGTTTCTAGAGTATCTTGCTTAACCAACCGTGGATATTTCGTTTTAGAACTCTCTGTGTCTATTGGAGGAACTCCCTTTTGAATATTAGTCTTTTTATCAGAATTTCCTTTGACATAACTGTCATAAGTTGTACTGGTAAGTAATGGGTATATTTCATTGACTTCATTACGGCCATTTTGATTGACACTTTCGTCATCCTTTGAATGATTGATTGGGTATCTGGATGCTTCATATTCTTGACGTAAGTTAATAATGTTTTGCGGTAATGGTTCTTCTGTATAAGAAAAACTTGACTTCCGAGATATTGATATAGTAGACCTTTGATGAAAATCGGAAGACATCGTATTTCTTTTGAAAAATGCATGTTTCATGCATTGTTTTGTAGAGTGAAACATCTCTTTAAACACGTTTAAAAACTTAGCACTCATTGCCATATATATTATAAAGTTAATGGCCGAGTTAAGTACTTCTAAGAAAAATGTGATATAAGATAGAAATTGTTGAAAGTTTTTCGATCTGCCTAATCGAGAATAACCTTTCCATGTTGTCTGTAGAAAGCTATTTATAGCTCCTGGTAATATGCAAATGAGGAATGTAAATGAAACGATAAGGAGCATAGTGGTAACTTTTCTTTGCTCTTGTTCCTGGTTGTGAGTTGGCTTCTTTTCAGATCGCAAAGATTCTCTTTTCCTAGCCGTTTTCTTAACTGCCAACATAATTGAAATATTTAAAAGTAGAATCAGTATAACTGGTAAAAATCTGAAAATCGAATTCAAAATAATTCCGTAGAATCTGCAAAACTTTGCACTGATATCTGGATTTCTAGCAACAACTGTATATGACGTATTGTCTTTGTTTGTATAGACAACATTATATTTGAAAATAAATGGAATGAATGCTACAATAGTAAATATGTAAATAATTGAAATAGCAATACAAGTTGATTTTTTGCTGCATATAAGTTTTGCTCTCATTGGGAAATGAACAGCCACAAATCTTTCGATGCTGATTAATGTAGTGATTAAAGAGGTTATCCGAGCAGTCACCAAACTTGTATACATTCCTAAGTAAGGGAAAAGAGTGCTTCGAAAGTTGTTTCCATCCAATGGATCTACGTTTATGTAAATAATGATTGATGCAAATAGCACTGCATTTAGCAACAGTAGCAAATCCGAGATAGCCAACGCTAATAAGCAGTAAATGCTAGCCGTTTTCTTTTTCCAATGGCACAATAATGATACACTTATCACATTACCAATTATTCCACACACTGACACAGGTAGAAGTAAATATAACCCAAAAACATTTCGTATGACATCAAGATTTTCGTCAGATATTATCGAATCATATTTAGCTAGCAGTGAAACAGTAACATTATCGTCTGAACTAACTTTGCACATCTCATATTTATTTATTTCTAATGGTTGAAGCATAGGAACTGTCAGATTAATTTCATGTGGTCGTAATGTTTGAACTATAGTCCAATTATCCATTGTCCTTTTATACAAATATTAGGAGTATATATTCCTCAAATTAATTTCATATGGTCGTATTATTTAGAATATAGTCAAAATCTCCATTGGCCTTTTTATACAAATATTAGGAGTATATTTTCCTCTTATTAATGTCATATGGTCGCAATGTTTGAAATATAGTCATATAGTCTATTGTCCTTTTTAAACAAATACTAGGAGTATATATATTCCTCATATCATGTTTTACAATTCCATCTGTCCAAGTTGATCGTCAACATATTTATGTAACAGAGATCGCACTCTCTAGTGAGAAGTTAACGTGATTTTATTGTTATGCTAATGACATCCACTGACCAGTTGCCAAGACATGAGTTTACAATTATATATACATCAGTTATATCAATGTTTAATGGATCTAGATTATTCTCATCTTTGTAAACACGATTCCCATATACTATCCCATTATAATCTCTGTAATGATGTCTTGTTACTCCGGATCCATTTCCTTGGAGAAATTACTTTTAATCGTACTATACCACTTACCATGTTTATATTCATGTTTCCCTTTTGAAGTGAATCTCTTTGGGATTATATCAGTTAATTATAGAATAGTTCCTGATTTTAGACTTTCGAATATAAAGTGTAAACTAGAATATTTAAATAACAGTTGGCATTTTTCAGAAAAGTGATGATTTCGGATGAGTAACATACTTTTTATTTGAAAAGGGGAAAAGTGGACAGTATAAAATCTGTAGTGATATGAGACTTAAAAAGCATATTTTCTCAATTTGTCAAATATACAAGGAAAACTTTTTAAAGTACATGGACATCATACATAAGTGAGCAACTATTTAACTTAAAGGGTGCGGGTATGTCGGATATATTTTTTTTTTAGGAATTGTCGTTACATAATGACTTTTTGAATTTTGATAATTTTTAGAAATTTGTTAAATATTACTTGGAAACACATGTTAGTTAAATTCTTTTTCATTGAAATGCTTTAGAAGCATTGACGAAAACTACTATAATTACAAATGCATTAATGATTTAAAGAGATATCTTCCTGAATCCAATCCTTATCTCTTGAAATGAAAAAGTACCACTCGAATTGAAAGTTACGTTATCAGTCTCAATGCAAAGGTGGTTCCCGGCAGATATCTCTTTTAATGGTAAACTGGAGAAAACAACCCAACAGCCGGTATAGCAGAAAAATACCGACAACCAATAATGCAAAAAAATGTCCGCTTTAATCTTTCCTTAACTAAAAACCAGGCCTAAATCACGTTACTTGATTTGAAAAAAAGAGAAAGTTTATAAAAGAGTTAAACCTGATTTACACATTATCATACGTATTGTGGCAATTTCGTTACATGTTCATACGATTGTCGTCAGTGGTTGTCTTTTGTGTTCATATTAAAGTTTTATATCCCTTGGAAAAGTTAATTGTTGATGTCAGATATTAGTACTCTCTGTTCATTGTTTTTTTTTAATTTTCTAAGGCGTTAATATTTGCCGATAGAGGTTTATAGTAATACACACGTCCTTGCTAGTCGTATCAATTGGTAGATATTAGAATAAGTATAATTATATGGTCATAATGTACATCGTTCACCGATTTCTCATTAAATGCTTTCCAACTTAAGTGTCTAACGTATCCGCACTTGGAGTAGTCGATGTATCGCGTTCTATAAGAAGTTGGAGGAAAACATGATAGACATAGTTTCGAGAAAATCTTAAATAAACTCATCATAGATACCAGGACTAAATTTAGTATATACGCCAGACGCGCGTTTCGTCTACTAAAGACTCATCAGTGACGCTCGAATCCAAAAAAGTTTAAAATGCCAAATAAAGTACGAAGTTGAAGAGCATAGAGAACCCAAATTCTTAAACGTTTTGCCAAAATACAGCTAAGTTAATCTATGCCTGAGGTAGAAAAGCCTTAGTATTTAAAAAAATTCAAAAATTAAACGCGTACTTTATTTTTAATGATATATTCTGTCAATAAAACGAGATGGAAGATACAAGGAGGCATTCAAACCTCATTAGTCGAGATTAACTGAAAATGCCATGTTTGAAAAGACGTGAAAAAAGACAAGAAAGTGCACGAAACATTATAAGATAACTGAGAGTAAGGGAGTAACATGAAACCTACCAAAAATGGCGGTGATCTCATATGTCCCGGAAAAGCAATGAATGGTGTTATTCCATATAAGTATTATTTTAGTAGGTTTCTCGATATCAATTGGATTTTCACTAAAAAAAGGAGATTCACCTGGAGAAAAGTTAGATTCACCGCGCTACACGTCACTTGATTTGCCATGTTACGTTATTGTAAACAGTTGTTGTCCATTCGTTTGATGTGTTTTATCCTTAAATTTTGCCATTTGATTAGGGTCTTTCCGTTTTGAATTTTTCCTCGGAGTTCAGTATTTTGTGATTTTACTTTTTGATGTACAATTGGTTTTAATTAAATGCATTGTTTTATTTTGGAATATGGAATAAAACAATTAATGCCTTTTTTTTGATAAATGATATGCACTTTGGGCGTCAGCCTCAGTGAATTTCAGTATTTTAAAAGCCAATAAAATCTCACATTTTCGAAATCAAAGACAGTGATTGTATATTATTACTTTGATGATTTTAGGTGTAACAAAAGTTTTGTTTTTATATTGTATACAAAATGAGAAAGGTGTGATATAAATATACTTGTGTTCTAACAAGTAATTGTTTCAAGAAAAACAGGGATATTTGAGCAATTTCTTATCACATGTTCAGTCAACTGAAGACAATTGATTTGATCTCCCTACGAACATTCAAAAGTGACAAATTATTTACCAATAATGTAGACTAGCAATTATCTTTATTATCACTTAAGAAATTCCTGTTATTAAAGAAACTTCGCAACCACCATGAAGGTTGGGTAGTTAGTATTCTTAATCATTGATAAAATGTTATTGGATGATGATAGCAGAGCTCCTTATAATTGGACGTTCTTATAAATTGATTTACTACTAAAACTAACTGCCTCTAGATCGATACAATTAACGTCAGTGCCTTGGTACTGATATATTTTATCTTGTATTTTCAATCCACGTGGTTAACTTTTATACGAAATTTTTAATTTTTTTTTAGAGCCAGGTAATTATCGTAAATGGTTAATACAGTGGTCCTTTTTAAACCTTAATGCGGGTCGGTCATTTTATTGTTTTTCAACTTAGTTTTTATCTTGTAAATCGTTTTATTAGAATTGCACATTGGTAAGCTATTGTGCTTCTATCAGATATCTATGTCGCCATATTTCTTTGCAATTTTCAATGCTTTATACTTTTGTCTCCGAGCGTTTCCGTAGGATGATAATTCAATAATTCGTAACAAAAGAATTTCCGGTATGTTCTGATCTGCATTTTAGCTTAATCAAAGACAAAGGACTGTTCATATCTTCCAGCAATCTAAATTCGTTATTGGAAGTTCCTTATTTATTTACATACTACAGATCACAACATACCCTTTGGCAAATCTTTCTCACCATTAGAATGAATCGTGTCAGATTGTATGTAACCATAGCCAAAAAATGATCATTATTGCTGTATCGCTTATTTTCTAATCAAAATATGAAGAATAGAAACTAACGAAGGAATGATTTTGTAGATGCTTCAAGCTCTGTAATCTTAAATTGTAAACATGATGTTCAACTCTCAGCTGTGTATTGAAATGACCTTGATTGATATAACTGAATACAATGGTCACGCGACTCTCTGCGTGTTGGCTTGGTGGGTGGAATATTATTTGATTTTGTTGACAGTATGATACAATACAACTTGGTAAAGACGATACGCTCTTCGCAAAATATAAAATGAGGGCAAAAGAAATCTGCGAATTAAAGAAATTCATACCACTCAATGGTTTTATACAACATTTTTGACGTTAACAAGCGTGTCATAAAGGGTGTACAGTTTTTTTATATTTTCCAGTGTCACCTTCTATCATTAGTAAATATATTTTAAACTAAAACGCTTATTTAGATCTAAATACTCTTGAGTAGTGTTGTCAACGGTTAACCGTTTAACCGGTTAACCGTTTGAACGACCGAATACCAAAAATACTAACCGGTTAACCGGACTTTTTGGTTTGATTTGATATCAATTTGTATTGAAATCATTAAATAGTTATGTATTCTTTAAAAAGTGTCGCCGTGGTAATTAATTTGACAGATCAATTGTCGAGTGTATTGATTGCTATTGTTAATCCAAAAATATAAAATTAATTAGAACTTTTCTCTCAGCTCGGGGCAAGATCTTAAGGAAACATAATTAGTATACATGTGTTTTTAACAGCAACTTTGAATCAGTAATACGAATAAATTTTGCGATTTACTTCATTATTTCATTTTTTGATCTAATATTGTGAAGACCTACATCAGAATGGGAAATCTCCGTCGTGCAAGGCTTTGTCATACTTTAAACGAAATGCTAACTCAAAAGTTGTGAAATGCAAACCAATGTGAATGTAATCAATGTATACTTGATAGTACGAGTAGCAGGCTTAATCATTTCAAATTGAATTACTCCATATTATTTTCGGAGACAAGAGAAAATGAAAGAATCATCGGTTTCAGACTTATTTGAAAATTCTACGAAATCAAGAAGTTTTTTTTTTATATTTCCTTCTGAAGTTAGTACAAACGAAATAGCTGATACGGTGTATTTGAATATTAAAAGTCAAACTTCGCCAGGAATCTTCACAGACAAGCCTTATAATACCACAGGACAAACTTCAATTCATCGTATCATAAACACGTAAATGTATGACTTGGATGGAAGGTTGTCACACTGACACTCATACCACATCTTCTTATATCTATATTAAGGTACTATAGATAAGGCCTTCAAACATCAACTTAAACTACCTGTTAACCGGTTAATCGGTCGAACGATTATCCGAGTAACCGGTTAGGCAAAAGTGCACGATTTGACAACACTAATTCTGAGCAATAAAAACCACTTGACGTTAAAGCTTTCTTAGTATTAAAATGAAGTTTGTCATAGCATGGAAGTAATATTACTTCCATGATCATATATATACGATAATGAGACCGCAGCAAACACAAAAACAGACAATATGTGTACATATCAGCTGCGGTAAATTTCAAGACATCCTAACTACGATCCAGACACACTTTATTGTATATGAAGCTGGTTCCGTTCCTTTTTGTTAAAGCTGTGGTGTTAAATAGGTTTCAGAACAGTTCTTGTTTGTCTGGAAGAAACTCTTACGCATCTTTAGCAAAAAAATGTCAAAAAACAAATCATATAACCATTTTGTAAGATTTAACATTTTTTATGTTTAGACAATTCAGTTGATCGAAACGATAGCTTTGAACAAACTGCCATTATCTTAAGCGTTGTGATGATTAAGATAAGAATGCAGTGACAAGTCAGAGAGGTTATATATTTGTTTACTTCTAAAAACAGATTTCATTTAATCGATCACCTTGTAGCCGTATTTGGCACACCTTTTGGGAATTTTGGATCTTCAATGCTCTTCAAACGCAAGTCTGGCGTACTACATTATAAACTGGTACCTTTGATAACTATTGTATGTTGGTGATTGATGAGATTAACATGGATATGTACGTTTCAATTGTCGTCTCAATTCTCCATCCTTATTTTCCAATTGCAATAGTGACATCATCAACGAATTTGTACTCCCTATGAGTGACCCAACGGATGCTTTGTGTGTAGAATATACTTTCACTTTTGCATTTGATGTTTTTTTTTATTAGTTTTGTGTTGCTCAGATTTTTGCTTTTAATGTTTATTTTTTTGTCAAAAGTTTTGGTCTCAGTGGCTTTTGAATCAACCGCCTTATGCGTTCCAGGAGAAAAATATATAAATGATTTAACAACCAATCACAGATAGCCAGCTATTGTCATCTCTATGTCGTTTTCCCTTCAAGAATGGCTAAGCCCATGTAACTTTATGTAGTAATTGTAACCTTAAACAAAATAGAACAAAAGCTTCTCTATGATCAGCATCTTCTGTTGATAAAAACCCTGGTAGGAAATACAGGCCATTACTTAATGTATTAACATACATAAATATTATTATTTCAACGAAACTATGTAATGTATAAGCACGAAGAGTGTCTCTATGCATTTAAAATATACTGTCTTAAAGATAGTTTGCATTCGTAATGAATGATAATCGATTTCTTAAGTTTTCCCCGTTATTTATTGCTTAAATTACTTAACAGTAATTGCTATCACCGCAAAAGTGATGCTCTGTGCAACATAACACGATTTAGCTTTATTTGTATGCCAAATGTTAAATGTTTATAAGAGCAATAAATTCTATTTTTTTTATCTGTTAAGATTAACTAGGAATCAATTAAACCTAATAACAGTAAGAACAGTAAACAAACTTTGCACATTATACAATTAATCGCACATTATTGGAAGCATGTCTGACATAATTGCATTTACAAAAATGTACAAATGATGTACTAAAAAAATGTTTCTATCTCAAAGTTGTCTTGATGCATAAGTATGAAATAGTTACAAATATGAGTCGCCAATGATTTTAAAAACTTATTTATTAGCTTTTCTCGTTTGAAAAATACGTTTGACTATTACAATAAAGAAGTTGGTTTCTGTGTTGTTAGAATTATGTGGTCGCATTTTTCTTGCAATTTACTTTTATGTTTTTTTTAAATGTAGTGTTTTATACTTTTTTCTATGGAAGCAGATTTGCACCATTTTTTTCCAATTTTCATTTTATTATTATAAAAAATCACATACGCAAAAATTAGATTGAACACACTGGTACACTAAATTGTATTTCTGAAAATCCGATCTGATAACAATCTTTAATAAAAATGTTATATAATTCTTATAAAGTTTATTATCTATCTTTTGTATCTTTTGCAATGTTGATTCTATATTCATGGATGTGAACTTTGCTGATGACCTCTTATATTTATGAACTCTGTTGTGTAATTGTATTACTTAGACCCCGTTTACACTGACAAAAAATATCGATCTTTACTAAGATCGGTCTTTTTAAGATCGATCTTTGGTCCAGTGTAAACGGGTAAGATCGATCTTCAATCGGACTTAAAAAGTCTACCTCTAGAGGTGGTTTCAACAAGATCGATCTTATTTGAATCGACCTTTTTTTGGTGTAAACGCTTTGATCGATCGCGATCGATTTTTTTAGGGTGAATGTAATATTTAGATATGTGTTCTTCGGTCATTGGAAATTACTATTCTATTTCATCTGTGATTTGTGTTAATAAAATTAAAAATGTTTGCAAGATATAGCGAATTTGTCTTTATATAGAAAAAAAAATAATGGTACGATTGTCAATGAGACAACTATCCACTGAAGTTCAAATTTCAGCAATTATAAGTAAATATAGAATAAATACGGCCTTCAATATTGAAAAGAATCCATACTTTGTAGTTGGCTATAATTCTCTACGACGTGAAAATTATCTTACAAAAATCCTTTGAGTACAGCTCAACATATAAGAACAAACTATGAAAATGGCTTAACCTTTTAGATCGATACAAAGCAGTAAACATATTACAAAACCATATGCTTGTTTTATCCAAAAGTAAGATTTTATTTAACTGTATCAAATTTACAGATGCACTAATATATATTTTATAAAAGCCACCTGATATCGATACAATATTTGTATTCAACACATGTCTATATCATAATTGTAGTGAAATACGGAAAGGCAACAGTAGTTTACCGCTTTTAAATTTCACGCAAAGACCCTATATAACAAGAAATTAAAAGACGAAAATATTAGTATTACTTTAATGAACGTATACGTGTGAAACAGTAAAATACGATGTTTGTGGTTTCATTAAATGAACTGGGCAAGTGTTTCTCAATCTGAAACTACAATGCACAGCTTGAACATAAAAGCTTTAATTAATCTTTAAATTACCAACACTTTAAGTTGGAGGACAAAATAGTTCTTTCAAAATATACTTCTGACAGATACGTTCGGAAGAAACAAATCAAACTTAAGCACAAATAACACATAGCATGAAGAGGCAGCAGTAAAAACTGTAAGTTGAGGAAAATCTAAAATAAGACAAAAGCATAAATATAATAATGACAAACAGGCACCTCTCCTCGAAGTTGATGATATGAAGTCCGTGAGGGGAAAGCAGTTATTAGTTAAAGCAAACGTTACACAGTCTGTTGGTCCTTTTAAGAATGAACAAATACCCTTTGACTACAGTTTTTTCAATTTTGTAACAACGATATTCGAAGATTGATTGAAGCAAACCGCGTCCTCTATCTTTTACTCCGATATAATAGATAAATACGAATGTATAGGAGAAAGTATAATTTTGATTTATATTTGTTATTTGATTAACTGTTTTGTTTGCTAAACGTTCCATGAGACATTTTTCTTGCATGTTCTGGACGAGAACAGGTTCTCATTTTTTTACCATGTATAGGGCCTGTATTAGAGGGTCGACTGCGAGGATGGGCAGGAAAAGCGCTTGAAAAATATGAGTATAATGTATATGAAATTAAGACTCTTTCGCTGAATTAGATTCAAGGTCTCCATTTTGGCTGAAAACCAACAGTAAAATATGCAGTCATTACATTCTTTTTGTTGTATTGTAAAAATGTCGGAAAATAAGTTTCGACTTGATGCATGTTTAATGCATGTAGTAGACATTATTTGAAATAGGAATGCTGCTGTTCTGTTATTTCTAATGTTTTATTTTCATTTTGTCTCATGTACCTCAATATTAAAACCCTTTTGTTCACACTTTTGTATTCGGTAAAGCAAATAGAAATACAAAAACTGTAGTTCGAATTTGTTGCAATCAAAGCCCTCAATTCATCTTACCCATGCCAATAATGCTCTATTCCAAAAGTGTTTAAACCAAAAATGTAAAAGGTTTTAAAAACAATACCAACCTTTAATGTTACGATATATTTTATTCTCTTGGTATACATTATTTTATGGATCTACATTTGTTTCAAGTGTGTCTTGTTTGACTAATGGAGGTAGTTTGATATTGTCGGAGTCACTTTCTGATTGGTCTAATATAAAGTATTTCCGCGACGGAGAACTGTCAGCAGCTTTTGATGACGTTTTGCTCTTTTCAGACAATTCATACAGAGTTCCATTAGGTGGTTGATTGATTTTAGTTGAATTCCTTCCTTTGGAACATTGTCCATTTCCTGAGTGTTGCAGAAGGCTTTTATACGAGTCATTTCTACAATTTGTCATTTTGTTTGCTAGTCTTTGATTGGCCGGATCCTCGCTATATGTGAAACTTGATTGTGAGTCACATTTTTTGTGTATTGCAAACGATGATTTACCACGACTGAAACTATTAACACTGACTTGACGAATAAAATCTTTTGCAGAAAAGAAGATTTCTTTGTATTTCGCGTAAAATCGCGCACTTAGCGCCATATAGATTACAAAATTAAGGGCAGAATTGGTCGCTTCTAATAGGAATGTTATATATGACAACAATTGTTGAAAATTTCTTGACTTACCAAGTCGAGAATACCCTTTCCATGCTAGTTGTAATAAGCTATTTATAGCTCCGGGTAATATACAGATAATAAATGTAAATGTCACAACTAGTAGCATAATGGTAATTTTTCTCTGCTCTTGTGATTGTCCTTCGTTTTGTAAACTAATAGACTCCCTGATCCGTCGTGTTTTCCAAACAATGTTCATTATTTTAAAATTCAACAAAAGTATGAGGATGATTGGTGTAAACCGGAATATTATGTTCATTGCAAGTCCGTACAATGCACAAAAGTTATCGCTGAGGCTTCGATTTCTGACAACGAGGGTATACGAAATATTGTTTTTCACTCTGTAGACGATATTATATTTAAATGGAAACGGTAGAAACAAAACAATTGTAATTAGATATATAACAATGATGGCAACTAATGTCGTTTTCTTGTTGCATATAAATTTGGCTTTCATTGGAAAATGAACAGCAACGAATCTTTCAACACTCAACAGCGTAGTCATCAATGAAGTAATTCTTGCTGTTACTAATGTGAAATAAATTCCATAAGTTGGGAAAAGACTGTTTTTGAAATTTGTACCCTCGATCGGACTGTTGTAAATGTATATATTTAACACAGAAAAAAAGAAAGCATTCACGAGAAGAAGTAAGTCCGATATAGCCAAGGCCATCAGGCAATAATTTGTTGCTTTTTTACCTTTTTGTTGACATAGCACAATGAGACTTATAGCATTTCCGAATATGCCCAAAGCTGAAACTGGAAATAGAAGTATTATCCCAAAGACGAGTTTCATAGTTTGTAGAGTGTCTTTTGAAATAATTACATCATGAAAAGATATTTCGGTTCTAAATCCAGCTGTTAAATTCGTCGTATTCTGTGTTGAGATTGAGGAATTAAACATGCTTCTCTCATCTAAATGTCCGTAACTATCTGATGAATGAAGAATATATAAACTTGAATTTTCCATTTTATTTTCCATACTTTCTCTTTCATATTTGTCAATCTATTAATGCATATCCATTAGGAAGTCACGTTTATAAACTGGTTCATAGCAATGACAAATATTGACTAATGACAGTTGTCCAGTAATTTTCAATTATTCCTCATTTAACGAAACTTTTGAAAAGACTAAATGAAACGTGCAGAATAAATTCCTGTTCCTCCATAACATCACATTGCATTCAAAATATCTTTGAAATAAAACTTTTAAAATTCTAAGAAATGTTTGCTCAAAGGATTATTAATAAAGGTAATTTTATTCCACCTGTTTTCGAAAACGTTTATACAGGTATGCAAGATTAGAACAACTCGAGGTAAACATGCAGTGATGTTAAGTTCGCTGCTGGTGATTATAATGCAACATCAAAGTTCTGAACATTGAATCTTATAGTATTCTTCCATCTGCACATTTGATAATGTATTTTAATGATAAAATCAATAAATCACGCCATTAACTATTATCGGAAGTCAATTGAATGGTAACTGTTTTGATTGTTATTATAGGCAACCTTTTTGCAAGCCGCATTTACCACATAAAGGGTAATTCGATAATAAGTATAATGATAAATAGAAAATATTGTTCATTGTTTTAACTGAAAATTGATTATTGATTATCATATTTTATCTATATTATTATCATACAAACACCTTCGTCATAAGTTCTCGGGAATCTACAGAAGAGGAAGGATGCTAATGGATTTAAGACCGCCCATTTTGAATTACATTTAATGATAAACTTAAGCTACGTGCAATATTAAACGCTTACTACGTTTAAATGGGGCTCTGTTATCAGAAGTGGGAATGGAATTAAATGTCTTATTGAACTGTTACATGATTTTTATCATCGTACAACTTTCTCTAAACAAATGCCTCTGTAATAATTTGTTTTTACTCGTCTTTGGTCGTTGCATCTCGTAAGTGTTATATCATTGAAGATGTTAAAACAGTTGTATTTTTGTCAAATCGAATACTCAATTTGCAGCTGAAGTTTACAAATAATATGCCTTCGGTGCGACACAATAAAGTTCACTGTTCTCAGAAGATATAAAAACTTGGCCCTGAAATTTAAGCTGTCTAGATATGATTATAGTAAATGTAAATACAATTACATACATACACTCTGGTCAATGAAATATCAATGTCAGTTCTTCTATTGTCTCTAGGTTTAAATCAAACAAAATTATTAAACACGCATTCAAAACAAACAAACAATTCTAACAACAATCCTCCTAGAATTTCAATACAATTCAATTCAATATTTTATTTAAAATATCATCTCTTAATAATAATAAACCATGTGAACATTATATTTAGCATAAAAATACATCTGAATATGAATGAGAAAGCCAGTCAATATGGGTCTGACAGCAGACAGGACAATTATAAAATGAAAAATAAATAAACCAATAAACTTCAGATTTCATTTAAACTGAATAGTACTTTAATTATTAAAATTTTTATTATCTCTCCTATATGTACGCGAAATCGGCGCCTTTAATATTTTACCCTATATTCTCATTGCATTCGATGCTAAAAGACTACAAGAAATGTCTAAAGATATAAATTTCTTATCTCAGAATTTGTGATATAGCAATGACAGGTATGAGGTTTGTACAGGTCGTTTAATGCACTTATATAAGTATTTCGTATATGATTAAACATCCTTTTCATTTTTCTGTTTAAAATTACATTTTTTACTCGGAAACTGAGTTAACTGGCGTACTGAATTATAATCCTGGTACCTTTGATAACTATTAAGAGATGATAAAAAAAATGAAACTTTGTTTTCTTTTTATTTTATTCGTCTTTCAAATTTTTATTTAATCTGTTATAACATAACTACATATAAATTATTATATTTAACATGTTTATTTTATACTGGTAAATTTTCCTTATCTCTGACCTTGTGATACCCCAATGTCAGATAGAGATTTGAGGAGATCTTAATACTGTATCTCTTTATTTTATCCGAAATTTAAATGATCTTATTAATTAGGAATAAAGTAAAGTAAAGTATTATGAATGACATGATTTTATTTATACTATTTACTAGCAACTCTATCCATGCTACTTCTTTATCTCAGAACTTGTGATACTCCGAAGACATATATAAGGTGTTCATCTGATGAACTGAACGAAGTATTTCGTATGTTTACATTTCGAGGATATCTTGATGTTGAGGCATGTTTATTTAACTAATTGATCAGTTGAAGAGTTTTCATTACATCCGACTTTCAAATTTTCACATTTTATAAATCATAACTTATGTAAAATAGATACAATTTTTTTTTTATTATCTTTGTAATCTAAACTGAGTAATCTTGAACTATTAATTTCTTATCTGAGATTTTGTGATACCCCGATGACAAATATATGGTTTTTGCAGTTCATCTGATGCACTAGACTAGTTGAAGTTATTTGCATTTCATATAGCCTTGTGGTTTTGTTGTTTTATTCAAGTCAGTTCTTCCAGCAGTTTATCAATTGTAGTTTTACGAAGATGCTACCAAATTTATGGTACAGGTTAAAACTCGTATATGATATTTTTCCTTGTTTTCATTCCAATGTTTTATTTTGTCTGATCAGTATGGACATCTTATATTTGCCGTAAATCAGACAAGTCTATTTTCACATCCGGGTATCACTACAGCAGAACAAAAATATGATCTTTGTTACAATGTAATTATTTTGTTTTTGTTTTCACTGACTCTCCCTTTTGGAATTAACATTGGAGTTCGGTATTGTTGAATAATGTACACCCTTTATTCGTACATGTATCTATAACACATTGACGGGAACAAATGAATGGACCTGCTTTAAAGACAAGCTGCTATTGAGGTTATCGAGTTTTTAGCAAAGTATATTATAGCTGAACAAGTACTTAAACTTGAGCTGACGTTAATTAAACCATAAATGCTGTATTATGGTGTTTTCCTTCTAACATTTCCTGCTGTTATTATACGGAATTAAACATTTTCTGTGAAAAGATAAAACAAATACAAGTTGCACTTACAGTATATGACATGAATCCTTAAAGTAATCATGTTTTTATTGAAATGTTGGGTATTTTACAATCCTTGCAATCTGATATGTTTACTCCGAGAACTTGTGATCTCAATATTGTAGGTGGATTATTTCGCTATTAAACAAAACATGCTAGAGGTCACATATATAGTGACAAATCAAAATAAAAATGAAAAAAAAAAAAAATACAGTTCAAGAAGCCATGAAACCAACGCTTGAGCTAAATGAAAAAACTTGAATGGTTTTAAAATAAACTTGATTTCTCTCTTCTCAAGTTTTCAATTCAATATCATTAAACAAATTAAGAAAAGTTTCATTGTTATATAAATCTGTAAAAATTGAAGATCATTGAACTCCAAAAATTTATAAAGACATCAAATATACCCCCCAAAAAATAGATTCACAAGATGGTTTAAAAATATTAAACTAAGTAACAAGACAAAGTTTAATTGATATATAAATGATTATAATGTAAAAAAGACAGACTATAATAAAAAATGATCTTCAAGAAGGGAATATATATTCAAAGCATAGTATCTCCAAATAAAGTATGTGTATATTAAGAATTGACAGAACTTTATTAAGTTAAGACATGTTATCCTGTCTAAATCTTTGGTTTATATGAACTAATATACTGATCTCATATTGTTTTCTCTTGTCTAGACAATAAATTATTCTCTATATATTACCGTAGAGAAATAAAATTTTAGTTTCTTGTGTACAATTTGGAAATTAGTATGGCGTTCATTATCACTGAACAAGTATATATTTGGATAGGGCCAGCTGAAGGACGCCTCCGGTGCGGGAATTTCTCGTTACATTGAAGACCTGTTAGTGACCTTCTGCTGTTGTTTATTCTATGGTCGGGTTGTTGTCTCTTTGATACATTTCCCATTTCCATTCTCAATTTTACTTATACAGATGGAAAATGAGACATGTTGAAATTTATAAAAGAAATAGGTATATGAACTCGCGTATGTTCTAAATGAAGTCCATTTATTCTTAAAAGTAACAGTTTTGAACTGTTACATAAAACTACTCAAATGTTTTGATATTATAGCGTCATTTTTTGTTTTCAAATAGAACAAGAAATTCATCTCGGGAACATTATAATGTGGCTTCTTTGATGTAGGTAAAGGAAAGCTTCGACAAATAATTATAAGAACAATGAAATAAGTGTATTATTTAAAGTAATACGTACCGGAGACACAGCTCTAGTTTTTACTTTAATTTGTTAATTTGTATTTATTTTCATAGCACCAATAGGTAACTGGGGAATAGAAATGTGGTCACTTATGTCTACTTAAGACCGTTAGAATAACTCTTGCGAAAATTGGGCGTCCAATTAGGTATCATGGATGTACAAGTACGCAGAATATGTGCCTCGTGTAGAGAGAGGCGTACGCTCTCTGCATATAAAGAACAATATCAACAACTCTTAGAGGGATCCGCATGTGTCTTGTTGCAAGACAAAATTCTATCCAATATGCACTCATTTTAATTATGTCCAATTTTCCCTCATTTTCCAATGTCAGTCCACATTTCCCATTTTCATTTTTCATCCTTATCATGCATGATATATTTGCCAGTGGACGTTCATTAACCAACAAGCACTCGTCATTTTTATATTGCGACATTCTTGGCTTTCAAGCGATCACGTGTTCAATTAACCTTAAGGTTTCTTAAGAGCATTGATGATTTCTGAAAAATGGAACAAAACTGTTAACTCTTCCTTTTTGAAGAGGGTTCCGGCCTTTAATATTGTTAATGAATCACCGTTGGTGTTGATTTCTTGACAACAATAATGCTTCATGCGAAATTAGAAAAAAACTGATTTGGTAATACATTACTAGTAATAAGCTTAGTTATTATAGAATCCAATTTATCAAATATATGAAAGATTGTCATAGGTAACCGGTGTTCTACAACAGCTGTTAGTAGTCGGGATTAATTTGATAAATGCTGTCTATTAGTTTCGGATTTTGACATCATGCTCCTTTTTTGCTCTTTATTTTTGTGATTTACGAAACATTTCATAGTTAACATCGAAAACAAAGATACATACTTTGTAATCATGTTATAATGTCGGTGTAATATTCATTGTTCATGCACTTTTCGACATGTAGTGAAATTATCTTATATTTATTGCGTCTTTGTGGTTTTCAATACAATTTGATCAATTTGAAGAATTTTACTATTTTATTATGGAACGCCAAAACTGTCTTGTTATGACCATTTTCATTATATGATGTGCATTTACCTTTATATGATGTGCACTTGTCGTCATTATATGATGTGCACTTGTCATTATATGATGTTCATTCACCTTTACATGATGTGCACTTGTCATTATATGATGAGCAAACACCTTTAAATGACGTGCAAATATGATTATTTTATGTGCAAGTATCTATATATGATGTCCAAACATCTCTATATGATGTGCAAATATACTTATATGATGTGCATATATACTTATATGATGTGCATACATACTTATATGATGTGCAAATGTTCTTATATGATGTGTAAACATACTTATATGATGTGCAAACATTCTTATACGATGTGTTAATATCCTTATATGATGTGCACCTATACTTATATTATGTGCAAATGTACTTATATGATGTACAAATGTACTTATATGATGTACAAATGTATTAATGTGATGTGCATTTTCCCTTATATTATGTGCAAACATCTTTACATGATGTGATTGTGTCATTATATTATGTGCTTGTAATCTTATATCATGTGGTTCGGTTAACTTCATTATGTTATGTCGAAACGTGCTTTTATCGTCGTTATGGTCTATGAACATGATTGCGATTAGAATGATTACTGTCTACGTCATAACTGATTCCGATCTGCTTCTGCAGAATTAATATAAACCCGGATCAAATCTGTAGCTATCGTTTGGAAAATGGTTGAGATGTAAAAAGGAAAAACCTTGACATGATGAAATAATCACACCAGATATAATGAGAAAATTGTCCAATTGTGAATTGCAAAGATTATTTTTAATCAATGGGTCTACAATAATGTGTGTGTTTTTCTATGTTGTGATGTTATGCTATTGTTTCAGAAAAAGGGAGAAGGTTCGGATCCATTTAAACGTTTAATCCCGCTGCAAATTTTTGCACCTGTCCTAAGTCAACAATCTGATGTACAGTAGTTGTCGTTTGTTTATGTTATATTTACGTGTTTATCGTTTCTCGTTTTTGTTAATATAGATAAGACCGTTGGTTTTCCCGTTTGAACGGTTTTACACTAGTAATTTTGGGGCCCTTTATAGTTTGTTGTTCGGTGTGAACCAAGGCTCCGTGTTGAAGGCCGTACATTGACCTATAATGGTTTACTTTTTTTTTAAATTGTTATTTGGATGGAGAGTTGTCTCATTGGCACTCACACCACATCTTCCTATATCTATATACGAGGTCTGCAATAATGGGCATACAGTAGAATTTATTAAATTAAAGAAATGATTCTTTTATGCCATCATTATGCTCATTGTACTAGGCATATTTGACAATATCTTTATATCTAGCGTTATCCGTTTTTTTTAAAAGAAGTAAATACATGAATTTCTAGTTTGTTCATTGTTTTGTAAATATAAAAAAGAAGATGTGGTATGATTGCCAATGAGACAACTATCCACTATCCACAAAAGACCAAAATGACACAAACATTAGCAATTATAGGTCACCGTACGGCCTTTAACAATGAGCAAAGCCCATACCGCATATAGTCAGCTAGCCTATAAAGGCAGTTTGCTTTGCTGATAATTTTAGCTGTGGAAGTTTGTCTTTATATATCACTTTTCTGAAGAAAGACACAAAAATTGACAAAAACCGGACATTGATAGGGTAATTACTAATATAATTGACGGGTCATTTGCAACCCCCATAAAGAGGGGATAGGAAGAAATTAAGGGAGCCTTTAATTTTATTTTTTTTTTAAATAAAATGGTGGTATTCAATTGTTTATACTTATAGATTTGACGCAGTATAATGTTTTTGCGATGTGTTCGTTGTCCGTAAATACTTTACTTTTCTACATTGACTAGAGGTATAGGGGGAGGGTTGAGATCTCATAAACATGTTTAACCCCGCCGCATTTTTGCGCCTGTCCCAAATCAGGAGCCTCTGGTCTTTGTTAGTCTTGTATTATTTTAATTTTAGTTTCTTGTGTACAATTTTGATATTGATATGGCGTTTATTTTCACTGAACTAGTATAAATTATATTTGTTTAGGGGCCAGCTGAAGGACGCCTCTGGGTGCGGGATTTTCTCGTTACATTGAAGACCTGTTGGTGACCTTCTGCTGTTGTTTTTTCTATGGTCGGGTTGTTATCTCTTTGATACATTCCCCATTTCCATTCTCAATTTTATTTGTTGCCAGACAAAAACTTTTTAGAAATAAGGGGCCTAAACGGCACTTTAAACAAGCAATTCTTAGGGTTCTTTGATATGTTGAATCTAGCAATATATTTAAATTTCGGATATTAGACAATATTATAGGTAATTGCCCAATTTCAACTTTTGAAAATCTAAGACCACATTTATTATGTGTCACAAATCTATGATGAGTCAGATATTGAATAATAAATAAATTGAAATTCAATCATCGTACCCCCCCCCCCCCCCCCCCCGAGTAAAAATTAATAGTTTTGACTCGAAAGACGTCAATTTTACGCCTAGCTCTGCTTCCCCCTTCTGTGAAAATCTAAATCCATATTTTTTCAACAAATAATTTCTTCTAGCATAGTATGGTTTCATCTGAAACTAGTAATATTGAATGAAAGTGTGATAAATATCAATGAGACCATAACCGGCATATCAAATTTAATTCCAATATGCAAACAACTACCACACTTGAAGTTCAAGATCCACTATTGACGTGCTATTTTAAACTTATATAATGCAAAAAGAATTTATTGCTTTTTTGTTTTGTTATAACGAACAAATGTATTGAGAAGGGTGTGTGTAATTGTTTTCTTGTGGGGTTTTAGGGGGGGGGGGGTTAATGTCTTTTGAATGATTGTGTTTTTTTCCTTTTCCACGGTGATGACTTGGAAAAAAAATAGAGGTATTCCCATCTTTCCTACCCCGTCCCTAACACCAATGATGAAAATGACAATAATTATAATTTACTTATTTTTGAATCTGTTCTTATAATATATAAAAAAGAAGATGTGGTATAATTGCCAATAAGACAACTCTCCACAAGAGACCAAAATGACACAGAAATTAACAACTATACGTAACCGTAAGGCCTTGAACAATTAGCAAAGCCCATACCGCATAGTCAGTATAAAAGGCCCCATGATGACAAAGTAAATCAATTCAAACGAGAAAAGTATTTTGTAAGAAAAGGTTTCTCTATAAATAAGTATCAAGATAAATAGCTATGCTTACGCGGATCTGAAAACGCTCCATTCTATTTTCTTTTTAAAGACCATTGGGATTCTCAGTTTTGTCGGATTTATATACACCTTCAAAAATGTAAAGGCTGAATTCCATTGGCTGTTGTAATATTTACTAGATCAGACAGTACCAAAGGATTGAAGTACTGAACATCGGATGACTGCAAGTTCTCGTGGATGGTCTCCCGCACCTATCTAAAAGAAAATCTCTTCTCAATACCTGAAAGTGAGGTTAACTTACAGAGGTTTTTTCCGAGACAAGTTCGTGCTTGGATGATGAATAAATGACAGGGAATTCAACCTCACCGTGATCACATTTATATTGTAGTGATACAAATCAGTATACTCTGGTTTGTTGTTATATATTAAATCAATATTTGTATAGAACAGTTACATGTATACATAATTTTGATCCAAATGCTATAGCATTCTATTCAACTATTCTAATAATAGTGCAGTGCAAGTGCATGGTGAAAACTGTTCTATTCGGATTTTCTAATAGTTTGAATGTATGTAGGCATTCATTTTTCCCGAATAAACGTTCTTGAGATATTCTTCCGCATGCGTTAACTTAGTTGTTCTATACGTGTGCATATATATATAACTTACAAATGTATAAATATATTTCTAACAACGCAACATTTTCATATTATTAATCTAATATGTTATAAAAACAATGTTTTTATGAGTATTACTTGAAGCGACAAGGAATGTTATTTTGCATTCGATTATGTCTGCGTTTTTATACGATAGTCAAAATCGAAAGTCAAATCTCTGTTTCGACAATACATCGGAATGCCCTCACGGTCATCATGATGTAAACATGAAGTGTGGGCAGGAGGACGTGTACTTCCTTGTTCCAGGACAAATATATTTTTCGACTTTAATGAAAAAACTCTTTTTTAGAATAATATGGTTATTTTTTTTAATTTCTTTATTGATTTATTTTTTCTCTCATTTTCAATGGAAACAATTATATTGATTCCCTTCTGAAAAAGATAAAATATCTTTCAAGAAACTTGGAATAAAACATTTACAAAAAAAAACATGCCCGCCCTTCCCCCGCAATCACCCAAAAAAATCAATGGTCAGTATGTAAGCCCTGTTTACGGAGTTGTATATCTGAACGGCTTTCCTTTTATATAACGGATAACTGTCTAGTGGCGGTGATTTCATGGTAGAATGTTAGCATTTAGTGTTGCAGGTCGTAGGTTCGAATTCCGGCCGGATCAAAACCAAAGAATTTAAAATTTGTAGTTCTTGCTTCCCTGCTAAATTACGGAGTACAATCAAAGACTTGTTCGGCTCGGAATCAGAATAATCTGTCTGGGTAACGTTAAATGGATTTTTGCGAAGTAGCATGTAAAAAGTCCGACTCAGGATGTTGGTTTATTACAAAACCGGGTTAATATTCATGTCACATTAATATGTTACAGTACGAATATGCGCCTGTCCCAAGTCAGTAGCCTGTAATTCAGTAGTGATCGTCTGTTGATGTGTTACATACCGGTATTTGTTTTTGTACATAAATTATGCCGTTAGTTTTCTTGTTTGAATTTTTTTACATTTGTCATTTTGTGGCCTTTTATAGCTGATTATGCGGTATGGGCCTTGCTCATTGTTGAAGGCCGTACGGTGACCTATAGTTGTTAATTTTTGTGTCATTTAGTGTCTTGTGGAGAGTTGCTTTATTGGAAATCATACCACAAAGTCTTTTATATAATCCTGTAAGTGTGCAATAAATGCATGAAAACATAATAAAAAGATGCAAGCAAATATCATGCACCGAGTTGTAGGTCATCCTATATCTCCTTTAATTCCTTTGGGGAAAGGGGGGATTGGATGCTCGATGGCCGAGTGGTCCAAGTATCTAGCCTGTCAACACTAACATGTAGGTTGTGAGTTCGAATCCCACACGTGGCAGGTAAGCTCGACTCCAATCTCAATTGAATAGAATTATAACTTTTCGTATCGAAAGTAGGTGGTTCTTTCCGGGGACTTCGGCTTCCCCCATCAATATAAACTCACTGTTACGAATAAGCATGATTCTGATGAATGAGGCGTTAAAAAGCACTCAATCAACAATTAAATCAACCAATCATCCATCCTGGTATAATCATATATGCAAGAGAGGATAATTTTGTAGCTATCGTTATAAAATGTTTTTAAAATTTACTTTGAATTCATATGTGCCTTTTGCAATGAATATAAATAGGAAGATATGATATGAGTGCCAACGAGACAACTCTACATCTAAGTCATAATGTGTAAAAAGCAAACAATTATAGGTTAAATTACGGCCTTCAACACGGAGCTTTTACTCAAACCAAACAGCAAGCTATAAATATGAGCCACATAATTTGCTTTATCATATTTTTGCTGCTGCCGGGAAATTCTTCAACTAGTTCCTGTATTAATTGATCTTAATCTTCCGCCGAAATGTTTGAAACCTTAATTTTTGTTAAAATGCACTGTCTCACTTTATTTTAAAGATGCTCAAAAACTCTTAAAAGATTAAAGATCTATTTCTAAAACGTAATAAGTTAACTGTCTGCTCATTATTGTAGATCCCGTATATTCATTATTGTAGACACATCGATTAAAATTCATAATTTGACAATTTTCCATTAATATTTGGTGTGATTTGTTCATCTTAAATCGAGGTTATTCTCTTTTTAAATAACTTAAGATTTGATCCGGGTTTATATTAATTCTGCAGAAGTTGATCGGAATCAGTTATGACGTAGACAGTAATCATTCTAATCGTAATCATGTTCATTGACCATAACGACGATGAAAGCACATCATATAATGACGTTTCGACATAATATAATGAAGTTAACCGAACCACATGATATAAGATTACAAGCACATAATATAATGACAAAACCACATCATATAAAGATGTTTGCACATAATATAATGACACAACCACATCATATAGAGATGTTTGCACATAATACAAGGGAAAATGCACATCATCTAAGGTTATTTGCACATCATATAAGGACATTTGCACATCGTATAAGTACATTTGCACATCATATAAGTATGTTTGCACATCATATAAGTATGTATGTACATCATATAATTGTAGTTGCACATCATATAAAGATGTTTGGACATCATATAAAGGTGTTTGGACATCATATAAAGATATTTGGACACCATATAAAGATGTTTGGACACCATATACAGATACTTGCACATAATATAAGCATATTTGCACGTCATATAAAGGTGTTTGCATATCATATCATGACCACTGCACATCATATAAAGGTAAATGCACACCATATAATGACAATTGCACATCATATAAAGGTAAATGCACATCATATAATAAAAAATGGTCATAACAAGACAGTTTTGGCGTTCCATATTTTATCATTCACGAATGTTTTCTTGTTGTAAGTCGACGGGTACAAAGTTTTTTTTTAATTTGTTTTAAGTAATTTTGATGTTAAATGTACAAGTCCTATCGAATTCGGTAACACGACTTCACAAACAAAATAAAAAATAAAAAGAAAGTATGAAAACAACCACCGATTTTTTAGAGGAAGAAACTTAATCTAAGATTTGATTTTGTAAACTATTCTGGTTTATGAATTTCTAATTTGTATTTGTAAGCGAAGAAAAAGCAAGCGTTATTTTAATTAATAAAAAAGGGGGGGAGACTTTTAATGAATCATTTTTATGACTGTATAATCTCCCGGTTTTGTGTGTTAACAGTTATATAATATCCCCTGCTACATGTTCAATTTCAGAATTAACATCTTTTTATTTTTTATTTACAGTGGATGTATATAGTACCCTTTGTGTTGGTGATGATGTTAGCAGGAGGGAATTCAGATGCACAAGGCGGAGGCGGAGGACGCTAACATGCTGCTAATATTATTTTTTTTCACCGTCATAATTTTTCATAGTGAACAAATTATTTTTCTAATATTCTAGTGACAAAACCTTGATTTTAAATGCAAAACATTTTCTTTAAAAAGTGTGATACAATGAGATTGTTTATATAGTCTTTGTATACCCAAGTCATTTATCCAAATACAACATCAAAAATCAATTATATGCAAACTCGAAATTTTATTTGGCTTCTTTATTCTAAACTTGGAGAAGAATAAAATGTGAAAACTGTCACACATTTTGCACAACGTTTCAGATTGGTCCATTCTTCGATTTCGCGAAACCTGAAACTCTGCAATATAATTACGATAAAAGTACTTTAAATTATTCTATTGTTCATATTTCTGTTACCCGTATTTTCATTTGAATTGGCCGGAGAGAGTGCATGGTTAGGATGTAATAGCCCGGTATGCGTGTATGGCCTTGTAAAGTAACTTTTTGAAAGAACGTTCCGGGTGTTCCCTTTTCCTTTAAAAATGATCTATAAATTAAAATGTTGATGTTGGCTTAGAAAGTTATGTAATGTCTACACTACGGTGATTATACTGATATAAAGTAGGTACGAAGAAACCTAACAAAAGTAAACGTGTTCAATCGTTTCATTAATTTATACCTCTATCTAACAATGAAATGTAAAGAGGTTGAAGAGATTTATTATGCATGTGTATGCTTGAGACGACTTTGTATGAATATTTAAGGTGGTAGTCCTAGGTTAAGGGAAATAACTCTTAAAATCATCAGTACGTTTGAGTCAGCCATTTTTGTAAATATCTTCTAAGCTTCTAGGATACATAGATTATTTTCAATCTGTTTCAGGTAAATGCTTAAAATACATTAATAAAACTTGACTATTACAAACGCATCACTGAATTAAAGAGTTATCTCCCTGGACCAAGGTCTACCCCCTTAATGTCAATCTTTGAAAGAAATTCCATTGTTTTTTGTCGTTTTTTACGAACTATTGTAATAAAAGAATACATAAATGTATCTGTTTTATCATAACTACCAATGCCATAGATTATTTTACTTTCGATGATTCAATAAAATTGAGATAGGAAATGGGGAATGTGTCAAAGCGACAACAACCCGAGCAAAGAGCAGTCAACAGCCAAAGGCCACTAATGGGTCTTCAATGTAGCGAGAAACTCCTGCACCCGGAGGCGTCCTTCAGCTGGCCCCTTAAAATATGTATACTAGTTCAGTGATAATGGACGTCATACTTAAACTCCGATGTCACCTGTATTTTTTCTGGCTAGTGACTTTTGTCTCAGAATTCGAGACATAAATGGGGATGGTGACAGCATTAAGTATAAGTAAACAGATTTATACTCTAGAAGGTAGAAAGAAGACCTTGGTATTTCATTTTCATAATATATATATAGTTGTCTTATGTTATGAATTGTCCGGCTGTCGTAAGTCGAATGTTCTTGACCTCATTTTCATGGTTTATCGACTGTTTATAAAAGTATTAAATATTTTTTATCAATTGAACTACTAACTTATTCAGAAAAATAGCTACATGTAGGATAACGGTATTTGGTATATGGCATTTATGTCCGACAGACAAGGTTCACTCGACTTTGATCCCATTGGTATGGATCAGTGACCAATGTTAGGCTTTCGCATATGGTTTCATATTTCAAATGATATTATCAAAAGACAAACTATATTGAGTTTGTAGTTATGGTTGACTGAAAGAGTTCATCTAACCTTAACCATGTCCATTGCTCAACGTTAAGTTTTCGTAACGGCAGCATTATCGAACTGACCATAATGCGCCGAAAAATAGTGACGAAACGACAAAAGTTGACTCAGAGTTGAGTACATCAAAATAAATTAATTCGTGTCGAAATAAAAAAGTGCATAACTATCGTTGTATTTATATTCCTAGTTCAGGAAATTGTATACCTTGGATTCTAACTTATATTGCTTGATTGATGATGATCAGAGATTTCCCAGGTGCACCTTTGAGGAATGCAGAAAAAGAATGTTTGAATTAATTTACGAATCTCTAGCACTTTCAAACTTTCATATACATTTATTTTGAAAAATAAACACACGAACTTGTGGCGAGAATGAAGCTGATAGAAATGAAGTATACAAGAATACAGATATAAGAAGATGTGGTATGAGTGAAAATGAGACATTTCTCCGTCCAAGTTTATATATACTAATTGTAATATGAGTGGCTGAAAATGATATGAATAGATTTGTGATAAAATGCTGTATATGTTAATAAACTCATCATAGATACCAGGAAACATGTCATATTTTTGTAATTTCCAACGCACCCCACCCCCTCCTTGCTCCGACAAAATACTGGATAGATAAACAAGTTAAAAACAAAAACACTGCATAGAAGACTAAAGATGATGCAAAATGAACCCCACCAAAAACTGCGGTAAATTATATGGGCTTCGCGGAAAATAAGCAGATCCTGTTCCACTAGAGACTTCTCCTCGTAATGCTCAAAGATATATAAATTTGAATTTGAATTATGAACGCGCAATTTTTAATGCTACTTTTTCATTGTACTTTTGTTTATGATACACATTATTCACAAATGCACCATTTTTGCTTAATTTCGGCAAACAAACACCAGAAAAAAAAGAAATTTGTTAACTTATTCCATGAGTAGCCGTTTGTGGAAGAACTCACAATTCTTTAACGATAAAAATGAAATTTTTACAAGATGAAATATTAAATTGTCCATGAAAAATTAAATTAAATTGACTTCTGGATTTCCTCCAAAAAGATCTCTGGTCCTTTGATGTAGCAAGAATGCAGTGTTATGGGGGTTTAAAAATTCATAAAATGAATCATTTTACTTGAGCATTACTGGTTTCTGTATAACCCTTTTCAATATAATATTTGACATTCATATCGGCATATGAATATTTATTTTATGGGAAAAAAGAGTTATTGTTAAGAATGTTTACGTTGTTGTCATAAAAAATCATAAGAAACAGGCACAATTTCCTATAAATGCTTAATGACTGACAGTATGGAAATGAAAGGATAGTGTGTATCAATTCATTATGTAAAACCCATAAACGCACATGAATAACAAACAACAAATAGCAGAGAAAAAAAATCGATTTTTTTATCTTCTTCATTTCAAAGGCATTGCACCTGGAGAAAAAAGTATCATCTCACAGCAAGTTAAAGGCGTACCTAGAACTATTCTGACTTCAAAGAATGTATGGTTTTGTTGTTTCTATTTACAAGAAAACAAATCGAGCTTCAAAATGTTTTCAAAAGATCTGCTGAATTAATCTTGGCTCTGGCCTTTGATAGTCTTGTATTATTTTTTTGAATTCTAGTTCATTTATATGTTTTGGAGTTTAGTGTGGCGTCCATTTTTCACTGGACTAGTACACATTTTTATTTAGGGTCCATCTTAAGCCCGCATCCAGGTTCGGGATTTTCTCTCTTTTTTAAAGACCCTTTGTTGACCTTTGGCTGTTGTCTGTTCTTTTGGTCGGGTTGTTGTCTCTTTTGACACATTTCCCATTTCCATTATCAAATTCATCTTATAAATATTAATGTATAAAGGGACTTTATTTAGATCTGTAAATTGAAATCTGCTGATTTAATGTTTTTCATTTTAATGAGTAGAAGTTATAACACATTTAAGACATTTAAAATGCTATCACAAAAATTTCTTTCTTCTGTTCAATAATGAAAAAGGGCTACATCGGGACACACGACATTATACAAAACGGCGAACTTAAAGGAATTTTATGGTATAGACTAAATCTGTGTTTTCAGAATACAGATATGGCTCAAATAATACTAAATAGGTGAATGCATTAACAGAGAAGGCAAGCACATTCTTCCGAAACATGGTCATCATAAAGCACAGACTTCTTGTTATCGTTATCTTCACATCTGTTTTGTTATGTCGTTGGTTTGCTGTCTCATTGCTGTCTTATTCAATAAGCAGACATCAACTTGTCGTCATAAAACTGAATTAATATCACAGACATTTCATTTGTTCATATTTCGTGCAACAACGTGTAGAAATTAAGAAATTAGCCGTGATCTTAAATTCAAATGAATAGAGAAACAATTCGCAAGAACGTACATTTGTAACTCAGTGTTGATAGCTTCTATACACATACAAGATCAAGAAAACAGAAGAAGTTCATCCTATGCTATAAATGCTGACTCTTTAATACAAAGAGGAGGAGCATGATAGAATCACAACCATTTGTACTTTTATTCAGTTTTGCAAGTTCATCTAATTTATCTATATCTACATCATTAATTGAAATGCAATCAATTCTATAAAAGTTTGTTGTCATTCACAAAGCGAAATATATTTAAAAGTAACGTCACATTTTTTTGTCTAGTGCAAATATTAAAAAATATTTTCAATAAATTAATTTAAGCTAAACAAACGGGCGTTTATTGTACATCAATAATGTTCTTTTGTGTATCATTTATATCTAATGGTAATATTCTTAGACTTAATACGTGTTTTTGCTGAATCAATATATTTAATAGTTTTCTTTGAATTTGAAAAAAAAATATGCTGCTGTTCCTTTCCAACAGCTTGAGAAACATATCGATAGACTTCACGAAAACAGGTTATCGGAACTATTGCTTATTCACCCCTCATTTATATTCAATATCTCTCTAGATCAACCCTTTACATTTAGTAATTGACGCTTAAGCCGTGTCCTAACTTTCATGAATCAATCTACAAGATCTTTGACTGTTCTTTAGAAATCAGAATAGTATTGATTTAGACGAACAACTATGGTGGCCGGATGCGGCCATTTCGTTTTTTCGCGTTTTCGCGTTTTCTCCTTTCACTTTCACGCGAAATCGCGAAATCGAGAAATCGGGAAATCGGGAAATCGAGAAATCGAGAAAGAGAAAACGCGAAATCGAGAAATCAAGAAAGCAAAAACGCGAAAACGCAAAATGAAATAGATTTCTCGATTTCGCGTTTTCGCGTTTTCGCTTTTTCGCTTTCTCGATTTCCCGATTTCGCGTTTTCGCTTTCTCAATTTCCCGATTTCCCGATTTCTCGATTTCGTCTCGGAAGTTAACTACGAACGCATTCGAAAGCGAAAACGCGAAATCGGGAAATCGAGAAAGCGAAAACGCGAAATCGAGAAAGCGAAAACGCGAAAACGCGAAATCGAGAAAGCGAAAACGCGAAATCGAGTAATCTATTTCATTTCGCGTTTTCGCTTTCGCGTTTTCGCGTTTTTGCTTTCTTGATTTCGCGTTTTCGCTTTCTCGATTTCGCGTTTTCGCTTTCTCGATTTCCCGATTTCGCGTTTTCGCTTTTGCGATTTCGCGTGAAGTGAAAGGAGAAAACGCGAAAACGCGAAAAGGCGAAATGGCCGCATCCGGCCACCATACCCTTCCGACAGAAAGACACTAAGACACATACCACTATAAAAGTACGCAAGTTTCTCTCGATCGATTTCGATCCCAAACGGAAGTTCATACAGTACGTCTACCTATAATCAATCAAATCATGGCAAAATATGATTCCACCTTTTTGAGTGGCAAATCAAATCCTGGTAGTTCAACCTTTATCTTTTTATTAAATACCATCTCCTTCGAGAAACAATGAAATGTTTTCTAGGCTGAGGGCGTCACACAAACTTGGTTAATAATATAAGAATTCACAAGTTAATGAAACAGTCTGCTCGAAAGCTAGTCTCCCGTCTCGCACACATTAATCGGACCTATAAACTTTACTCTTGCTTTGAAAAGACTTATACAATATTTGCTTTAAATATATTTGATATGACATGGTTTCAGATAAGGTTGAAGGTTGGTTCCTATTCAAATGTTTAAATCCTCTGCATTTATTTGCACCTGTCCTAAGTCAGGAATCTGATGTTCAGTAGTTGTCGTTTATTGATGTAGTTCATACGTGTTTCTCGTTTCTCGTTTTTATACAGATTAGACCGCTGGTTTTTGCGTTTGAACTGTTATACACTAGTCATTTTGGGGGACCTTTAAGCTTGCTGTTCGATGTGAGCCAAATGTGTGTGTCATTTTGGTCTCCTGTGGAGAGTTGTCATTGGCAATCATATCACATCTTCTTTTTTTCGACAAAAACATTCAGAAATTTACTCTCCTCTATTTATATAAGCAACATCGTGTATCTCTTATTTTTATTGTTTATTTTCCAGATTTTTTAGATTTATACTAGTCAAAATTGAACTAGTTTTGTAAAAGAGTGACCAACTCAAGAAATACTTAATGAAGATGCACATGTGAGTTTATATGCGCAATTTATAACGTGTACAAAATAGTTGTATATTATCTAAACGTAGGTGTTTAGACAAATCCTCACCGACCTAATCAATTTTCGTTTTAACTACACCATTATATTTGCTCACCTAAAAGTAGAACTTCTTACTCAACAGTCACCTGAAGCAGTTAAAAATCGTTCCAGTTTATGCCAACTATCAACAATTGACAAAACAAGACAAAGTGGTCGGACAATACCATCATTTATTTAGCAGATGCCATCTCTCATAAATCTACTTACCATGCAATCAGTAAAGTAATTGACTTCAGATTAAGGAAACGACGTAAACCAATCATTATATCCTTCAATAAGTTTTGTTAAATTTGTAAGTACTATATTGTGGATATGACGTTAGTCTAGAATCAATAAGACAAAAGCCATTGTAATGCCAGAGAAACCGACATTGTGTCAGTCAAACATTGTTTCCTTATATAAATGTTAATCACTGGAGATAATAAATGTCAATTAAAGGATCAAGAGAACATTGATTACTGGTAGATCCTTAATGGTTCTTGATAAATGAATAATTATGATTTTGTATGAGTTTCTTTTTTTTGGTCTAGGGTTTTAAATGTTTTCTGGTGAAAAAAAATAGCAGAAAACTTCCAAGCAAGGACCGAAGGTAATCAAACCTTAAACGAAGGATTTCAGAGCCGACAACCCTGCATCGGAAGATGAGAACAGACATTCTCAATTTTATTATGACTTTGGATTGAGCAGACTGATTATTTTTATCTTCTCCAAAAAGGTTTTATCATGTTAACTTTCCAAGTACCATAATCGGCATATTCTGTATTTGCATTTACGAAATCAGGAGCCTGTAATTCAGTAGTTGTCGTTTGTTGAGTACTATATTTGTTTTTCGTTTATTATGTTGTACATAAATCAGACTGTTAGATTTCTCGCTTGACCTGTTTTACATAAGTAGTTTCGAGGTCTTTTAAAGCTGGCTATGCTGTATAAGTTTTTCTCCATGTTGAAGGCTGCGAGGTTATCCATGGTTTCTGCTTTCGTCTACAATAGTATGTCTCTGGATGACCGCTGTCCGGATGATGTTCATACTAAATCTCCTTATTTATATTGAGATAGAAAACATATTAAAATGAATAATAAGTGTTTGTGGGTTTTATCCCTGTATGTCTGGAATGCTTTAAAAGTTAACTCGATGAAAGAACAAAAAATAATAATTGAAGAAAAGACATGATTTAACCACAAACATGCAAATGTTTTATACTCGTCAAACCGTTGCTCTCTAGCCTAAAATGAAATAAATGGCTGTTCATCTGTTTTTAAAGACCATTGTAAAGTATTACTTAAAAGTGAAATAAACTTATATACATGTTTACCTTTGGTTTATAATTTCTTTCGTACTATGTCTTATTATGGCAATACTTGTATTTTTGTGAGCGCTTCATCTGACTTTCAATACCCTTGGCTATTTCGTGGCGGTATGAACATATTGACATAGGAAGTTGCCCGACAGACTTAGCCCTAGTAACAACTGACTTACAACAGAAAAAACCCCACCTAGAAATCATTGGAAAATAAATTTTGATGGATGGATGTTTAACGTCCACTGAGAAATTTGATACTCAGAAGTAAAACGAAATGAAAAAGCCATGGCGAAAAAAGACCGACAACATCAGAGTTGGTTAGAGATTACTGTAGACGAACTACTAAGGCCATATATGTTAGTAAACACGAAATATTTTCAAGTCATTAGTAATTCAACAAATTAGTTTAACAGGAGTAGTAAGACTGTAATCACCAGTAAAGAAGGCACTGTTGGTCTCTCTGGAGCAGAAATGTTCAAAACCAGATTTCAGTTTGATCTAATTAAATTTAATTAGTGAAGTGTACATTGATAACCCGAGGGGTTGAATGCATATAGACAATACACACACATATATATTGTCTCTCATATTTCTTTCTTTTCCATGTGCATGCAATATCTGTTCAGTGCTCTATTGTGTTGTGTTGTGTTGTGTTGTATTGTGTTGTATTGTATTGTGTTGTGTTGTGTTGTGTTGTATTGTGTTGTGTCGTGTTGTACATGTATTTTATTTTATTTTATTATTATTTCGTTTAATAACAAAATTCATTGTAACTCAATACAAGGTTTAATTGAAACTAATCTAAATTCTTCAAAATCTGAACAGCAATACAAGTTTCAATAAGCTACCGATTGAAAATGGTAGATGGCAAAACATACCACGAGAACAGAGAAAGTGTCCTTTGCGCAGAGTTGTTATCGGTGACGAATACCACTATGTAATGGAATGCGACAGTCTACTGAAAGTTAGAGCACTACTTATTGACAAGAAATACATATCGAACTGTAATGTTTTAAAATTCAAAACTATTATGGACCAAAAACAGAAATGTGAACTCCTAAAATTTGTGCCAATTTATTAGAATTATAAATGACAAACCGGATTCTCTCTGATATTAACCTATCGGCTATACTATACTGATCATACTGTTGTAATATAACATTTAATGCTCCATCAACAAATGTACAACGCAATGTAATATCAATTAATATGTTTTTCTGTATACCTTTGTTCAACTTAGGTGATACCAGAATAAAATGATAAATAATTAACTACCAGATGCATACTTGTACATCATTTGTAATATTAATTTAAACGAGACTGATTAATCATATTTATCATTTGATTAATGATTTTCTTGAATACTATTGTCATGCAATATCGTAATTAAACTACATATCATTGTATGTTGATAACATTCTTATTTCTGACGCAAACTGAAGAAACCTATTCGTCTGGCAATATCATTATATGAACCTTGGAACTGTAATCATAAATTTAACACCAACACTTCATCATGTACATGCCTTGCTAACTCTATGGCATGCCGTTTTGATATATATTCGAACTTCAAGATATCTCATATAATATACGTGACATCTTTAATATAATATATGAGATATAACATATAATATATAAGATATCTGATACTATTTAGTTTCTATAAGAAATGTCAAATAATATATGATATATATCTTATAGATATAATATATCTGAAATATATCCGAAGTATTATATAAGATATCTTAAATAACTAATAACTCATAAACCTTATAAGATACATATACGATATCTAATACATATATTTATATACGATATCTTATATATTTCATAAGATATCTCATATAGTTTATAAGATAACTTATATACTTTATCTAATATCTCACATAGTTTATTAGAGATACATATATACTTTATCTAATATCTCACATAGTTTATTAGAGATACATATACAATATAATCAATTATCTATAAACATTTTGTAACGTGTAACCAGGCGTTTATATCTCAAACGTCCGTTCCAGTAAATACTTGGATCCAAGTTGTCCACAAACAATACCTTAGATTCTAACTTATATTACAGATTAGACCGCTGGTTTTCGCGTTTGAACTGTTATACACTAGTCATTTTGGGGGACCTTTAAGCTTGCTGTTCGATGTGAGCCAAATTTCTGTGTCATTTTGGTCTCCTGCGAAGAGTTGTCATTGGCAATCATATCACATCTTCTTTTTTCGACAAAAACATTCAGAAATTTACTCTCCTCTATTTATATAAGCAACATCGTGTATTTCTTATTTTTATTGTTTATTGTCCAGATTTTTTAGATTTATACTAGTCAAAATTTAACTAGTTTTTTAAAAGAGTGACAAACTCAAAAAATACTTAATGAAGATGCACATGTGAATGTATATGCGCAATTTATAACGTGTACAAAATAGTTGTATAATATCTAAATGCAGGTGTTTAGACAAATCCTCACCGACCTAATCAGTTTTCGTTTTAACTACACCATAATATTGGCTCACCAAAAAGTAGAACTTCTTACTCTACAGTCACCTGACGCAGTTAAAAAACGTTCCAGTTTAAGCCAACTTCGAACAATTGACAAAACAAGACAAAGGGGTCGGACAATACCATCATTTATTTAGCAGACGCCATCTCTCATAAATTTACTTACCATGCAATCAGTAAAGTAGTTGCATTCAGATTTAGGAAACGACGTAAACCCATTATTATATCCTTCAGTAAGTTTCTGTTAAGTTTGTAAGTACTATATTGTGGATATGACGTTTGTCTAGAATCAATAAGACGAAAAGCCATTGTAATGCCAGAAAAAAACAGACATTGTGTCAGTCAAACTGTGTTTCCTTATATAAATGTTAATCGCTCCATACCGCTGTCGATAATAAATGTCAATTGAATGATCAAGAGAAAATTGATTGCTGGTAGGTTTTAAATTGTTTGTGATAAACATAATATTAAATGAAAAACTATGATTTTGTATGTGTTGTCTAGCTGGTAGTGTTGTAAATGTTTTCTGATGATAAAAACTTACACAAGGACTTCTGGAAAGATCGCAGAGCCGACAACCCTGCTGCCTTATGAGAACAAACATGACTTTGAAATTAGCAGACTGTTTGTTTTATCTTCTCCAAAAAAGTTGTATCATGTTAACTATGCAAGAACTGTTTGTAAGCGCCACATTCTGTATTTGCCTTTCCGAAGTCAGGAGCCTGTAATTCAGTAGTTGTCGTTTGTTGCCGTTTACCATATTTGTTTTTCGCTTATTATCTGATCATAAATCAGGCTGTTATTTTTTCGCTTGCATTGTTTTACATTTATCATTTCAGGGCCTTTTAACGTGGATTATGCGGTATGAGTATTTCTCATTGTTAAAGGCTTTGGGGTTATCCATAGTTGCTGCTATCATCTACCGTATAAGGTCTCTGGGAGACCGCTGGCTCATTAAACATCATACTAAATTTTTTTTGATTTTGAGATAGCAAATATATAACATGAATAATAATTGTGTGTGGGTTTTATCCCTGTCTGGGTGGTATGTTTTAAAAGTTAACTTGATTACAAAAACAACAACAAAACAAACAATGGAAGAACAGATATGACATAGCCATGAGCATGCTGCTGTGGTGTACTTGTGATTTCTCACCGAGAATGAAAAATATGGCTCTTCATCTGTTTTAAAGACCTTTGTAAATTATGACATAAATGTGAAATACACTTATATACATGTAAACCTTTGGTTTGTCATTTTGTATAGTCTTATTATGGCAACAACTGTATGTTTGTTAGCGCTTCATGTCACTTTGTCGGACACATTATTCTAAAAACGAGACGACAAGTAACTGCCGTTACTCCTTAATCCCTTGTGCGTAGCAAGCAGCAAAAAAAATAAATATGAGGTTTTGGATTAACAAGTAAAACATACGATCACCACTCGAGGCTAGTGATACAACACGATACCAAAGATGATGCATCCCATAAATGAAGATTACCACCGGTCGTGGCCAGACAAGAGGGGCGAAAGATACCAAACCCGGGACATTGATACTCAGAAGTAAAACAAAATAACAATGCCATGGCGAAAAAAGACCAACAACATCAGAGTTAGCTAGAGTTTAGTGAAGACGAACTACTAAGACCGCTCGGCCATATATTTTGGTAAAAAACGGAACGTTTATTAGTAAATTACTTGATATGATACAACAACTAGAATTAACAGGAGTAATAAGACGGTAATCACTAATGAAGCAGGAACTATTGGTCTCTCAAGAGAAAAAAAGTTCAAGACCAGATTTTAGTTTGATCTTTTAAATTAAAAATTAGTGAAGTAGATAGATATAGGAAGATGTGATATGAGTGCCAATGAGACAACTCTCCATACTAATAACAATTAATAAAAGTAAACCATTATAGGTCAAGGTACGGTCTTCAACACGTAGTCTTGGCTCACACCGAACGGCAAACTATAAAGGGCCCCAAATATTAGTAATGTAAAGCCATTCAAACGGGAAAACCAACGGTCTAGTCTATATAAAAACGAGAAACGAGAAACACATATGAACTACACAAAAAAAGACAACTACCGTACACCAGATAAGTGAAGTGTATACGTGAAAAGGGAACGGGATTGTAGTAACGACATAAGGAACATACTCGATATCATCTGTATAACAGATATACCATACGGTCAACCAACTAGGGATGGCGTCCGTAAAATATATATACGAAGTAATGACTTCAACTTCATCATTCGGAACTCTTTGTTAAAAAATGAAAAGGTCAAAATTGACTTTGTTTATAAATACACAACACAGATGTTTGAAATGGAATCAGTCACATTAAGACAATGAATTTTCTTTTAGTAAACAACACAAACTAGAGGAAAACATGTGTTCTCTGTGACAACGGCACGACACAGGATTGAAATACAAAAATAAATGAAATAATGAACAACTCAAGCGATTTAAAGCAAATATTTTGCAATTTCAATAGCATTTCAAAAGTATTTTGTTATGCATGTGAAATCATGATTATAATCATTAGATGACATTCATCTTTAACCTTAATACCAGGTTAAATTGAAACTGATCAATGTAAAGTAAATCAATTAATGAAAGTTCTTCAGAATCTGAACAACAATATAAGTTTTCAATTAACTACCAGGTGCATGCTTATACGTCATTTGTATTATTAATTTAAATGAGACGGATTAATCATATTTATCATTTGACTAATGATTTTCTTGAATTCTATTGTCATGCAATATCGTAATTAAACTGCTTATCATTGTATGTTGATAACATTCTTATTACTGACGCAAACTGAAGAAACATATTTGTCTGGTAAAATCCGTGTTTTGAACTTTGGAACTGTAATCATAAATAGAACACCAACACTGCTTCATTATACAGGTCTTGCTAACTCTAGATTTATGGCCAGCCATTTTACTATGTATTCGAACTACAAGATATCGCATATAACACATAAGATATCTTAAATAATTTTAAGATATCTAGATATCCTATATATTTTGAAAATTAGGTAAGATATATCATTATATTTTAAAATGACCTTATATTCTTAGTAAGATATCTACCTAAGTTTAACAGATATCTTTAGAAGTATATACATTATTTAATACATATTTCTATATAAGATATCTTATATACTTTATTAGATATTTCATATAGTTTATAAAAGAGGACGAAAGATACCAAAGGGACAGTCAAACTCATAAATCTAAAATAAACTGACAACGCCATGGCTAAAAATGAAAAAAGACAAACAGACAAACAATAGTACACATGACATAACATAGCAAAACTAAAGAATAAACAACACGAACCCCACAAAAACAAGGGGTGATCTCAGGTGTTCCGGAAGGTAAACAGATCCTGCTCCACATGTGGCACCCATCGTGTTGCTTATGTGATAAAAAAATCCGGTAAATAGTCTTATTCGGTAGGTCACATTCATGAAAGGGAAGGAGATTGTAGTTACGACGTAAGGAACATATCCGATATCATTTGTGAAACGGTTATTCCATAACGGTATAATGTATTTCATATAATTTATAAAAAAAAATCGTATAAAGGAAATTACATAAGATATCGTATAACCTATAAAATATATCTAACAAACTTTATACGATATCTTAAAAAACTATATATAATATCTTATAAACTATATAAGATATCTAATAAACTATATGACATATCATATAAAGTTTTCTAGATATCTAGTAGTTAGAATGAATAATAAAACGGCTTTTCGTATGACTAAGTTTAAATGGTAATTACACTGGTCGATTAGTTGACTATATTTATGCATTTGTCAATGTTTTATTATATTGAGAGTCTTTATGGATTTTAAGTACACAGTGGTGCTTCTGATTTTGTTTTATTTTATAATTCAGTGCAACATAGTAAATAATTCAACATTTAACTGGGCTTAGTTCATTTTATAATTTGTTCTATAATTGTTATCTAACTTAATATGGCTACATTTTGGAAATTGTTCGAATGTTCAATTAGATTTGTATATGTTCATCTGGAGGATTTGAAAAAAATGCATACTAAACATTTCAAACGGAAGTCCACGAAACACTAAGGTTGCATGGGTATGTAAAACATGGTTGCTTTATTTCACAACAAGAATGCTTTGTTTCATGTAGTACACTAAAGTTTTTCTCAATAGATGTATTAAAGTAAACAATGTTATTAAAGCATAATCTCCTCAAATCACTCATCTTAATCACTTCATGTGTCAATTAATTTACGTTAAAGTTCGAATTCCTTCATGGATTTTATTTTTTGTTAAATTTTACGAGAAAGAAAGATGTTATTGTGGCTGTATAGTTTTTGATTACGTTTTTTATGTCTTGATTTTATCGCCCAACACTATTCAAAATGCGGATTGATATGGTTCATATGTCGACGAAGCTTTGTTAGAACAGAGAAGGAACAGGCGATAATTTAGGGCTAACATATCATAACCACTCCCAAGTACAAACTCACATGCAGATTTTTAGATTCTAAATATGTTATTTCTATCTATTTGGCAGATATTTTTTTACTCTGGTTTTTTATTCAATGAGTGAGCAGGGGCGGATCCAGGATTTTTGAACGGGGGGCGAAGATTTCAAATTGATGAAATTTACAATACGACTTACACGAGTTTAAAAAGACAAACACGCAGTTATTATCAAAATATTTCATTGATATGTTTCACCCAACATAACTTAGGGGCCCGATGTAAGGGGTTCCAATTCCATCAAAGACTACGAAAGAGTCTGAAATGACAACGAAGTTGCGAACGACGGTCGTCAAATAGACACTTAAAGATCATGCAAACCCCGGTCACAGAAAAATACGCCCGTTTTTATTCATTATGTTCATTTCATATTAAATAATTTTGTTGAAAATTTTCGTTTTTAATAGCAAAAACGTGGACAAGACTATTGTTTTCAATCCAGATACGGCCAGAATTTTAGTTTTAAGTCAAAAATCAGATTCGTTTTTTTTTCTCTCAAATATCTCAGACTGGCTCCTCAAATCAAATGGTTCGTACCTGAGACTTTAAATCTTTCTGTTTTTTTTCTTTGTTTAATATAAAATACACTTTATATCGAAAGGCTCACAACACACTATCTAAATAGTAGATTAAGAAACTCTAGTATGAAAAACATGAGAATAGCTCTGTTTAGTTATAAATTTTCGACTAGAGTTTAAAACAGTTCTAACATTTATTTGTCAATAACTAGTTCAGAACATCTAAAGATATTGAATATGGATAACATGCATGATATATGGGATAATTGACCGTTTTGGCATGACCAATGATTATGACGTTTCCAAGAAAACGTTCGATTTAGGAATAGCAAAATAACATTTCTAATTAAACTTTAAAAAATAGTAAGAACGGAAGGTCGCTTTTTTCAATTACATTATTTGATTTTAGATATATCTTGTCTAAATTTAAATGAAATATTTTGAAATGTTTGAACGTCCAGTGGGAAATATTTATGCATTTTTAGGAATATTTGCTAACTCGTGGTAATCAAAAAGACAAAGAAATAACACAAAATAACCGGAAAAACATTTAAAATTGAATCTGAAGACAGGAAAAGACAAACAAAAACAAAAAAGGGACAGAAAATTATTAAACCAAACCCCAACCTTAAAACCATAATTTCACAATTCAACATACACGTTCGTAAATTTTATTATTAGTACATGTACCAAGCATTTTAACTATCAACAATTTTTTTTCTACATAGTCCTTGAATCTAGTTTAAAATAGCACATTTTTGTCTGAGTCAGACTGTGCAGACATATATCAAAGTAGCATGAAGTCATCAAGTATAAATTCTTCACCATTTCAAAGCATTATTAATGATTGTGTGATGATTTAAAACTAATTATCAAACTAAATATAAAAGTGTGAATTTTTTTAACTTGGTGTGGCATGTTGAAAAAGTGATACGATAGATACAAAATTGATATTCAATATCAGAAATTGAAAATACTAGTAAAAAGATTTAACGCTATGGCATTTATTGATTGATTGATTGATTGAACGGTTGTTGTTTAACGTAATTTTCAACACTATTGGTTAAATCGTGTTGGTCAGTTGTTATTGATGGAGGAAGTTAGAGTGCCTGGAAAGAACCACATAACTTCTATAGAATTGCGCACAATCCTAGTCAATTTAGATTAGAGTCTAGAGCTTTTACCGCTAGCGATGTTTGAGTTCGCAAACTCAGTGATGACTGGGTTATGATACAATCTTTGGAATGTAATGGCAAAGCATTAAAAAGCATTCAAAGTCAAACAGTTACAAGACTCAGCAGAAAAAAAACCCCAAAAACTGAGCAACATGAACCCCCATCACGAATGAAGGTAATGTTCTTTTGTTTGCTATATGCCATGTTCATTAAGTAATATTCTGAGAAATGTTATAGAAAGAAATACAAAAGGTTAAGGGAAATTCTCATGAAATTTTGAATCAGTCTCAACATATAAAAATTATCCGTTTTTTGTTTTGTTTTACTAAAGTTGTTCCCACCATCATGACCATACACTCCTTTACAAAAAAATAAAATAAATCAAAAACGGAAAAAACACGAAATTATAAATCATTTGTTGATCATATCATAATATTTAAACAATATTTCTGATTTGTCTGTATTATTTCCGTCATTGCATGTTATCGTTATCCTCTCAGCATTTAACAGCTGCTGTGTTAGTTTTTATTGTTGCAATTTTTAAATTATCAAGTTTTTAACTTTACAACTGTGTTTTTGTTGTTTTATTATGAACTTGTGATAAGATATCAACATGCATATATCATAGCTGTTCACCATATCTGACACGTTTTTCTATTACGTGAATGAAGTATTATTTGCAATATAAAAAAAGTTATAGTAATGGCTTGATATATTACATATGCAATTGTCTATTTTGTAACGAAAGTATGTAGATTAGTCGGAAAATGATTGATGTATTACCAACATGTCTTTAATTCACATGTTATATATTTTTTTAATTTACTGTCTTTAACATTTATCTCACGGCAACCTTGAGAGTTGATAGTTCTAAAAGTATAACTATTACCGATGAAGTAAATGTGAGCATATATACCTTGTAAAGATGTCCCGTAGTCATAAAACTCATCAATGGTGTGGTGCTAAGTCTCTAGATATCTATGTTGTGTTTTCTGTACTTTTGTTTAGTCTTTTTTTCTTTAGCCATGACCATGATGACGTTTTCAATTTATTTTCCACATATGGATATCCATGTCCCTCTGATAACGTTCGCCTCACTTGCAACGTTTACAACGCTTTGTCTTGTGTAGTTTAAGTGTATGGGCGTTCAAAAGATATAAAGGAAATCATTGATTTTAACACTGTCGGCAAGTTGTCTCGTGAAGCTTTGGTATCTGGAGAAATAGAAAAAAAACTCGATCTTTTCCCACTCTAAAGCTTAAAGACCGTATGACATTATGATCGCCAATGATTTTGGAATTAGCTGTGGTTTTAAACCAAAGTATAATACATTTAAGGGGCGTAAGCTACAAAAACAAGAAAGAAATATGTTTTATGTTTTGGTGTTCGCAATGGAAGGGGAATAATTTTGCACCTGTTAATTTAGGGTGCAATCAACAGTTTTTTCTATGACGTCATATTTCGAGGTACTATGCATAAGTGGCCCTTAGTGGTGGACTGATTAATTAAGATACTTGCATAAAAATAGATATCACTGGAATCAGAATGTTCTCTAGTTTATAATGAAATAAAAATAAAGTGTACGTTTAATAGTATAAAAAAGTTTTATCCAGAGAAACTGTGAAAAATATTGCCTAATTTAAGCTTAAAAACCTGAAATCAGGTCATGTGCACACCCCTGAAGATCTGATACCTGCACATTTTTCATAATCAAAATTGAATGAATTTCATAGATTTCTACCTGACCTTTCAAAAAATAATCATGTTTCAGGGTACGTTCGCCTGCTCCGAAAAGAGCTACAGTGGCTGCAAATAAGTTTTCACTTTTTACTGCCAAAAAAAACAGACTGTTTACACTGTTGTCTCCCCTCGTAACATGTTTATTTAATCTAGCTTTTTAGATTATTTTAATCATTCAACCTGCTTTAATTGAAGTGAATTAACATATTTTTACAAACAAATACAAAAAACATGATAATTTTTCACCAATTATGTTGATACAAAGGGACTTCCAACCATGTCTATTTTTAGTCAAGGAATAACCCCATGTTTTTTAATACGAAACTGTTAATAGCACCCTTAGGTAAATGTTGTCAAAATAACCCAAAACATCGTCTATAATTATAAATTATTCACATGCAATTGCACATTTCGACCTTATTGAATCCATATTCCATTAGGTTGAATGATTCAATCAACAGAAAGACATTCTTTACAGGTAACAACGATGATTATAATATCTTAAATGTATAATATGATACTAATCAGACATTGATATACTCAGTTGCACGTCTTTGCTATTTATCTATTTTCAATATTTATGTTTCTGTCGGGATGTATGAATATCGGCAGTGATCATAGCTGACCTCGGTGGTTAATTATATTAGATGGTGTCAAGACTAAAAAATACGTAATAATCATGCATATTTTCAAGTCCAGGCATCATAAATTTCTCTCTCTCTCTCTTTCTCTCTCTCTCTCTCTCTCTCTCTCTCTCTCTCTCTCTCTCTCTCTCTCTCTCTCTCTCTCTCTCTCTCAAACTCAAACAAACAAACAAACAAACAAACAAACAATCAAAACATTGAGTAATGTTTTGTTTGAAACAGATGCTTTGGTTTACAGTGACAAGAATTTCACTTTCCAATAAAATTTTAAAAAAATCATATCTTATTACGATCGTCATTGCTTTTAGAATTGAGTTCCCTGTAAATCAATAACACATGTTCATTGGAGTTTAGAGGAAAATCCAAATATCATGGTTTCTGATACAATAGGCAGACTTCAGAAGACCACATATATTGACCGTTTGTAGCTCCCTTGAACGGAAATGTTTGCATGAATGATAATATTGAATTACCGGAATTAAAAACAAGGAAGTAGTGGAGCGAGGTTACTACTTTTTAAAATAGATGTAATCAGTAGAAAACAAGAAGGTTATATTATCTCTAAATGATATGGCATGGTAGTTTCCTTCCGGCATTTCCTGTCATCACAATATGCCATTAAAGGTTAATTTGCAGTGTACAAAGATAGAATGCATGCATGTTACGATGACACGTTAATTTTAAAACCATGTGTGACAATTTTAAAGCTTATGTTGATAAGTTATGAAAATTGAAGCTTCTCTTATCAATTTCAATTTTAAAATTTTTTATTTTAGTCTCTAGTGTTAAAAATCCCCTTGTGGTGTGTTCGCATGATTTCTTCTACTTTACATTTGTTGCAGGTATTTGCTAAGTCTAGGCATTTTTTAAGCGAAATATAGTAGTTTATTCATCCAATAGCTAGGCTCCCTAGGCTAATATCATAATAATGCTTTCAAATTATGTGTTGTTCCTTATTTGCCTAATTAAAGCTTTTAAAGTTGAAAGCTGTTGAAACGAGGACTGTTTTATGTTTTTGTTTATATTGTTTGTTATAGTTTATCGATGTATGTTGTAGATATGGATTGGGCGGTTGTGTGCTTGTAATTTTGGTTGAATATTTTACTATTCCTATGTTCGTACTTCTACACTTGGATCTGTTATCAGAAGTTTTGTTTTCATTTTCATATAATTATTATTTAGCTTGATTTGGCTACATTGGTAATTTTTCGGATGACGAATTCGTTTTTATACTTTCATCTGGGGGAATACCAAATTTCCTGAGATCACCCTTTGATGGGGTTCGTGTTGTTTATTCTTGAGTTTTCTTTGTTGTGTCATGTGTACTATTGTTTGTCTGTTTTTGTTTTTCATTTTTATCCATGGCGTTGTTTTAGACTTATGAGTTTGACTGTCCCTTTTGTATCTTTTGTCCCTCTTTTACAGTCTACGAAACACGTAAGTTGCATGGGGATGACTGTATTGTTTCATGTAGTATTAGGTTGATTCACACTAAAGTTTTCTCAATAGATGTATTAAGGGAGTTCGCTTCTCAATTTCAAGGTAATTAACTTTTCAAAACACTAGTATACATTGGTAGGCAAATAATAAAGGAATACAAAGAGCAAATAAAATATATAGGTCACCGTGCTTGTTTTCGAGATATAAGCCATTGCAATTTTGGCGGGAAAATATTCTCTCTTGACTTTTCAAAGCTTTATCATTGACAGGTTGAAGTTCTCAAAAACTGTTAAAAAGTAATCAAAATTTTATAAGACATGAACAGATGGCTTATCATTATACATGTAAAAACTTTACAAAAAGAAAAACGGGGGTCACCTGGCAAATTTTTACAAGGCATTGAAATGGATAACACCAGAGGATTCCGAAAATCTGACAAAAAATCCAAAACATGACAAGCCAGCTTCCTTAAGGTCAAGGAACAGTAAATGGGCTATTTCGCAGATTTTACTAAAAATTTGCATACAACTTTGGCTCGCTGAACTACAACTGAAAATAGAAAAAAATAATACATTTATCTCTAAACTCTTTTATTATCTGAAATATTGCAGATTGTTTTCTTTTAATATGGGTGAATATTTGTATAGAAAGCACATAAAATCGGCGAAAAACCTTCTAAAATTTGTCCTAAAATCGCCAAATCTCTAATTCTACTCCACAGATTTTTCTTAAAAAACTATATATTGTTAATACATAAATTTCTGTTTTAATGATATAAAATAATCATAGGGTCACCGACTTCGTTTTTTGTCAAATACTCAATTTGTTACCTTGTTGGTAGTGAAAAACGTCAAAAATCAACGTTTTATGGCCTGCAACGCGATAACGTTACGATTAATTCGACGTTTTGTTGGATTTTTTTTACAAAGAACGCAACTTTGAATGGTGTATATGGTAAAAACGAAGTCGGTAACCCTATCTTCATTTTGCATCATTATAACGGAAATTTGTGTATCAATAACATATAGTTTTTTAAGAAAAATCTATTGAGTAGAATTAGAGATTTTGGCGATTTTAAGACAAATTTTAGAAGGGTTTTCGCGGATTTTATGTGCTTTCTATACAAATGTTCACCCATTTTGTAAGAATTCAATCAGTAATATTTCAAATGATAATTGAGATAAATGCATTATTTTTTCGACTTTCAGTTGAAGTTCATCGAGTCAGAGTTGTATGCAAAATTTTACCGAAATCTGTGACATAGCCCATTTACTGTAACTTGAACTTAAAGTTAACAATATTATTAAAGCATAATCTCATCAAATCACTCATCTTTATTACTTCATGTGTCAATTAAGTTACGTTAACATTCGAATTCCTTCATGGATTTATTTTTTTTGTCAAATTTAACGAGAAAGAAAGATGTTACTGTGCTGTAAAACAATTGATAACGTTTGTATGCCATGATTTTATCCCTCAACACATTTTATAATACGGATTGACATGGTTCATCTGTCGTCGAAGCTTTGTTAGACTTTCTCATTTCTAACAGAGAAGGAACAAAAAATTATTAAGGGCTAACATATTACAACCCTTTTTTTCTCTCTAACGTGGTACCTATCTCCGAAACTGCGATAACGTTGTCTTTACTACATTCAACTTGTTTTGGACTCGACAAGATAACAACACAATTGAAAAATACGTTCCGACCTAAAGAAAAAAACAGCAACCAAGGACTTATAAATATGATTTGTTTGTCCAAAACGTCATTTTCAAATCAAAACTAGCTCTGTTTAGTTATAAATTTTCGACTAGACTTTTAAAACAGTTTTTAACATTTATATGTCAATAACTTATTAAGAACATCTAAATATATTGAATATGGATAACATGATATATAGGATGATTGTCCGTTTGGCATGATCAATGATTATGACGTTTCCTAGAAATCGATCGATTTAGGAATGACATAAACATTTGTTTTCAAAACTCTTTTAAAAAAAGTAAGAATGGCAGGACGATTGATAGAACGTCCAGTGGCAAATATATATGCACCATGAAGACTATTTACTATCTCGTGGCAATAAAAAAGACAAAGAAACAAGAGAAAATAACCGGAAAAAACATTTGTTTGTGAATTTCATGATAAGTGCATGTATTACTCAATTTATTTCACTTGACTGGGCGGAGTTTTACCGTTTCGCTCATAATAAACCATTCCATCTTTCGATAGGTGTTTTAGGATAAACTCATCAATGAAGTGTCCAGTCATTCTTTTGTAAATTGCTTTGATGGCACTGATAGGTGATTAGAAATCAGTAATAATTATAACGGCAATCATCCTAATCACACACATCTTCAAATAGACTGTCCTTATGCAAATCAAAATGTAAGCTCCGCCCGATCAGTTTAAATGACATTGGTAATACCTGCATTTAAACTATCAACAAGTTTTTCTAAATAGACCTTGACTCTAGTTCAAAATAGCGCATGTTTGTCTTTGTCAGACTGTCTAGACATATATTATAGTAGCATGAAGTCATTAATTAGAAATTCCATACCTGTTTCAAAGCATTATTACAAAATGTAAAGATTTGAAGATGATTTAAAAGTATTTATTCCACTATGAATAAAAGTGTTAAATTTCAAATCTTTGTGAGGCATGTTGAAAAAAGCTGCGATAAATACAAAAAGGGATATTTTAAATCATAAATCGAAAATATACAGACAATTCACCAAGACATACATGTACGTTGATTAATTGATGGTGTTAAACGTCATTTTCAACACTATTGGTTAAATCGTGTTGGTCACTTGTTATATGTGGAGGAAGTTGGAGTGCCTTGAAAGAACCAATAGAATAACGTTTAATCCTAAACAATTTAGAAGAGGGACGAAAGATACCAGAGGGACTGTCATACTCATAAGTCAAAATAAGCTGTCAACGCAATATTTTTAGAGAATGTATAAATTCTCATGAAATTTTGAATCAATCTCAGCATATACAAAATAGATGTGTTTTTTACTTAAGTTGTGTCTACCATCATGACCAAACATCCCTATACAAAAAGGAAAAAGAACAAAAACGAAATAAACACGAAATTATTAAGCATTTGTTGATCATATCTTAATATTTAAACAATGCTTCTGATTTATCTGTTTTATATCCGTCATTGCATGTTATCGTTATCCTCTCAGCATTTAACAGCTGCTGTGTTAGTTTTTATTGTCGTTATTTTTAAATTATTAAGTTTTAAAATTTACAGCCTGTGTTTTTGTTGTTTTATTATGAACTAGTGATTAGATAACAGCATGCATATATCATTGCTGTTTACCATATCTAAAATGTTTATCTTTAACGTGAATGAAGTATTATTTGCACTATAAACACTAGTTATTTCTTGGTGTATTACATAAACGAGTGACTTTTCTGTAAAGATCTTATGTTGACCTATGTATGTATATGATTGATAAAATACCAACATGTCTTTAATTCATAATATGTAACATCTAAAATAACAAAAATACTGAAATCCGAGGAAAATTCCATACGGAAAGTCTATAATCAAATGGCAAAATCAAATAACAAAACACATCAAACGAATGACCATAACTGTCATATTCTTGACTAGGTACAGGCATTTTCGAATGAAGGAAATAGTGGATTGAACCTGAATTTATAGCGCTAAACCTCTCAATTGTATGACAGTCGCATTAAATTATTTTTTAGAATTTACTGTATTTAACATTGACAAAGTTTGATGTACACCAACCTTGATTGTCAATTAATTTTGTTTTACATTTTTACAGTATATCTTTTACTAAAAGTACTTATTTTAATTTTTAAAGATGTTCCGTAACCGAACTACCGTTCATGGTTAAAGCCAACTAGTTGTTTACAGTCTTTCGAATTCGGTCGTCTCATTGGTAATCACACCTCCGTTTCTTAATTTCATAAATATATGAATTAAATATATATATAATAAAGTATGAATATATCCTAAATCCCTCTTGTTCAAAATTGTAAAAGACAGTGACCTTTTTTTTTTTACAGATTAACATGTTAATTTTAATCTGAAAACTTATGGCATTAAAATCGATTGTTGCAATTAATTGTTCTCTTTGTGGTAAAAGAAAAGGATTGGACATTTATATTACTTTCTCAACTATTAGTTAGTAGTTAATCTAATGGCAAACTTTTTTTTCCACTGTTGATTGACTTTTATTAATTTGATATTTAAACGTTCATTTTGTTTAGATTATATCTATACATATATTTTTCTTTTTGAGCAGAATTTCTAATTTTAAGTAACATAATTAGTTGTGAAAAAAAGATTGATACATCCTAATCCTTCACGTAAGTAGATTATCTGTCATACTTTGGGATGAAAAGTAAACATCCTTTCCCTCTCCCCCTCTCTCTTTCTCTCTCTCCTATATTAGTGGCCCATGAACGGAAATGTTAGCACAAATTATGATATGGAATTACCAGTATTAAAAACAAGCTAGAAGTGGATCGAGGTTACTACTTTGTAAAAAAGGGTTAATCAGGAGAAGCACATAAGGTTATACTATCTTTAAATGGTATGACAAGGCAGTTTCCTTCCAGCATTTCCTATCATCACAAAATGACATAAAATGTCAATTTGCAGTGTACAATGTCTTTATATTTCGTATTATCACTTGACATGGTCATGTATACACATGTTTGCACCTGTCCAAACCCAGGGGCCTCTGACCGTTGTCAGTATTGTATGATTTTTTATTTTTGTTCATATAAAAATTTCGGAGTTCAGCATGACGTCTATTATTACTGAACAGTTCACATTTTTGTTATTGGGCCAGCTGAAGAACGCTTCCGGTAGTGGGATTATTTTGCTGTATTGAAGATAAAATGGTGGGCTTCGGCTGTTTTCTGCTCTTTGGACTGATTGTTGTCTCTTTGGCACATTTCCATTCTCAGTTTTACATGCATGCAGCATTATGATGAATACACAATCGGTGTAGATTGTCATTCTTCTGCATGTGATTGACCACATTGCAGTGGATATTGTTCGAAAGACGAATTACATGTGCATTTTATTTGGGCGGAGAAACAATTTTGTACACCGCAGATTTTTAACTTTAATATCTCAATAAAGTTTTGAAATAAACAACGTTATTAGAGTAAAATCTTTTCGTATCACTCATCTTAACCACTCCATGTGTCAATTAAGTTACGTTAGAGTTCAAATTTCTTCATGAATTTGATTTTTTTATAAATTTAATGAGAAAAGAAGCTGTTATTGTGCATTATAACTTTAGCATTATTTGGAACGCAGGTTGACACCGTTCACCTGTCGAAGAAACTTTGCTAGATTTTCGTAATGCGTATAGTAAACAAGCAGCAATAATATTTAAACTGGATTAAAGCCATTCGCCTTTTCTTTTTTACGTGGTACCAGACTCCGAAACAGAAAATGTTGCGCTGCTACGTGAAAATACTCGAGTGAGTAACACTGTGTATGCTTGGAATTTGACAATTACAGCAAAAGACTTGTTCCCGTCCAGTTTTTAACACAAATTTGAAATTATTTGTATATCCCGAAGCCATACTGAATATGTTACAGACATAACTAACCTTTTGAGCTTGAGGACGATTTGGTTCGATATCGACTTTTATCGCTAGGGGGACTAACTCGAAGTAGAACAGTTGCCATTTTAAAACAAACCGGAATACAGAGGAAAATATGACAGAACCGAATTTAATCAAACACCATCCCCAAAAAAACATATTTTCACTTTTCGACATACACGTTTGTGCCTTTCATGATAAGAAAATGTACCTGATTATCAAAAAAGAAGACCTTAACTCTTATTAAAAAAAACACTCTTTTTCCTTGCCTGACTGTGCAGACATAAATCACAGTAGTAGCATGAAGTCATTAGCAGAAATTCCTTACAAGTTCAAAAGCATTATTAATGATTTTGAAATGATTTAAAGGTAATTATTTAACATATATATAAATGTTTGAATAATTCACACTGTATGTGGCATGTTTGGTACGATGTCGAAGAGACATTCAAACTCATCATAATTCGAAAACACTAATTGTCGATTGATTAATTGGTATTTAACACCCTTTTCAACACATTTGTCTATATCTTGGCGGTCAGTTTTTACTTCTAGGGTACACGAAAATAACCAGCAATCTTGGGTAGAACAAAGCTTGTAATTATTTTTGGAGTGAAGTGCACCTTCTACGTACACATATTTGAACTCACAACCTCAATCTTGACAGGCAGGTGTTGCAGTATTGGAATTCTTAGACAACCCGCATACCGATGCCTCTGCAATGTTACCTGGAAGTAAGCAGATGTGTCCTTTTTGAAAGATATAAGTCATTAAAAAACAGGATGGAAATAATTCTCTTTTGATTTTCCATTCATTCAACATTCTTTATTTTTTCAAAACTATGAATAATAACAAGTTTAAAAATATAAAAAAAGGCTTTTTAAACTATACGTTATAAAATTAATAAAAAAACTAGGGTAAGCGGGTAAAATTTTTAGTTGCTTTGGCTGGAAAAAAGCTATAGTATATGATAACAGTACGACACTAAAAAGAAATATCAAAACAGACAAATAAAAGAGTACAAGCATAGTAGATGATTTGAGACTTACAAGTGTCATGTCAATAGTATTTACGTTTTTACCATTTTTAATGTAAAATGATTCAAATCATGATATTTAATTTATATTTCAAACTCAATAAGACTGATTTTATTAACAACTGATCAATGAAAGTTTTTATGATAAAAAAAAACCAGCGAACTGCGCGTCTAAAACATCATTTTAGAAGACCTTACGAAGTTGAAAAACTGGTGTCTGATCCATTTGCCATTTTAAACAATACAATATGTTTTAATTAAATTCGTCATTTGTATGTTATTTAAGCAATATTTTATCATCTGATTAACGATTTAGTTGAATATAATTGACATGCAATATCGTCATTAAACTAAACTACGTGTGCATATCATTGTATGTTGATAACATTCTTATTACTGACGCAAACTGAAGAAACAAATTGGTCTCAAACTGGCAAAGTTACTTTGTACTTATGAACAATAATAAATTGAAAATCGAAACGGAAAGCACGTACGTACACAACTAGTTAATTCAGTTCAATCGATGTTTTAATGGGTGGATTGCGGTTCAACGTAAAAGCATATTGTGGAGAAGTACATGATTATCTGATATAAACATAAACCTTACTGTGAACTAGAATGATGCCTTGAGCTGGAGTTTTAATGTGCTAAGACATTAGATAATAGTCTACAAGGAAGCTTAACAAACACTTTATTTTTACACCGAACCGAGCAGTGTTTTGTTCTACTCCAAAATGTTCTTTCAGGAGTAGACATAAATACAAATTTCGTACCGACAACCTCACGCACTTGTGGCGAACACGCTACAACAGAACATCCAATCGATAAACTGAAAATTTTTTATACTTACAAAGCACTAGTAAATACAACAGTTATGGATCTATATTTTATTGAGAAACTTAATGAAATCTTTTAGGGGTGTTATTTGATATGTTGTTGTTTTTATATCATGAGTGATATTTTTCAACCAATAGTCGTCTTTTTCCAAGTAAGGTTTTATGTAGTAGCAAGCACATTTTATCCCTGCTTTCCAAATTATGTACAATCCTTTATTTGCTTTATTAAGTATCAAATAAGTGGCTATTAATAGAAATATTATATATAACAGAGTGTGCGCAGGTTAACAAGTTGAATGGCTTTGTACTTCTGTATTCTCGATTTGTTATCATGGTTCTTGGTTTTTTTTCTGATGTGTTTTCCAATTTTTGACTTTTTTAAAAACTCTTTATATTCCTTACATATTTTTTTATATTTCTTATTATCATTTTACATAGTCATGTTTTTTTATGTAGCATTATAATAAAAACACAATCAATTTATTATCTACATAGGTTACCATTATTTCAAATGTTACACAACATGACATATTGTTTGAGAGACGATCAAATTAGTTGGTGAAGAATGACATATCACGCTGCATATTAAAAGGTTAATTAATAACAACAATGATTTGCATGTACACTTTAGAAATTACAGTTGCACAATCACAATCATGTGCAATATAGTGGCGTAGTTTCAAACACAACCTCAATTTTCTCAATAGACGCATTGAAATAAACAACGTTATTAGGTTAAATTATCTTCTCGTATTACTCATCTTTTCATTTTATGTTTCAATTAAGTTACGATAAAGTTCAAATTCCTTCATGAATTTGTTTTTTTGCTAAATTTTAATGAGAAAAAAATATGTTGTTGTGCTGTATAACTTTCGATTACTTTTATGTGTCTTGATTTTATCGCCCAACACAATTTGAAATGCGAATTGACATTGTCCACCTGTCGTAGAAGCTTTGTAACATTTCATATTGCGAGCATAACATTTATTTACACGATTAAAGCAAGTCCCATATTTATCTCTCTTACATGGTACTCCAAAACTCAAAACTCTCTTACTAAGATAACGTTGCTTTTTCTACGAAAAGAACCAATGTTTTTGTGTTGAATGTTGGCATGTACATCCATAGACTGGTTCCAATCCAACATTTCCCACAAGTTTTATAGTATTTGAAAATTCCGATGCCATACTGAATCTTTTACAAAGAAAACTAAACTTTCGAACTGGTGATCGACTTGATTCAAATTCATGAGTGAAATGAGCTCGAGTCGAGGATCACATGTAGATCCAAATAGTATTCGTGCTGATGTGTAAGGTGTAAACTCCTTGTCACCTCATTTTTTTCATTTAAATCGATCAATCTGAGATATATCTTGTCATTAACAAGATTCAAGTTCTTATGTTCACGAGCAAATTGGTTGATGAGACGACAAGTGGCAAATAGTTCGTGCGTATTCGGGACTTATCGCTAAAGCATCGGTGACAAAGTAACAAACAAAAATATACAGAAAAAGAAAAAAGAAAAAACGAATTAAGGAAAAGAAACAAAACAAGACAGCAATAATTTACGCAAATCCCTATCCCTGAAAACTGTTTCCACATTCGTCATTTACGTTTGTAAATTTCATTTTTAGTACATGTACAAAATGTACCTGCATTTAATTAAACTGTTAACAATCGTTTTTCAAAAAGACTTGACTCTAATTCAAAATAGCGTTTTTCTTCTTTTTTGACTGTGCAGACATAAATCACAGTAGCATTAAGTCATTAGTAGAAAGTCTTACCAGTTCAAAAGCATTATTAATGATTTTGAAATGATTTAAAGGTAATTGTCAGACTTTATATAAAACTTTGAACTTTGTGTGGCATGTTTGGTACGTTGTTGTACTTACAAAAGAGAGGCAAAAGACACCGAAGCGATATATAAAGTCAAAACCTGTCAAAAACATAATGACAATGCCATAAAATTGATATTTTGGTTTGTTTTTAAACACCATTTTCTTTTTCTGTATATTTTTGTTTGTTACTTTGTCACCGATGCTTTAGCGATAAGTCCCGAATACGCACGAACTATTTGCCACTTGTCGTCTCATCAACCAATTTGCTCGTGAACATAAGAACATGAATCTTGTTAATGACAAGATATATCTCAGATTGATCGATTTAAATGAAAAAAATGAGGTGACAACAGCACTTTGTTTATATCTTGGCGGTCATATTTTGTTCTTTAAGTACCTGAAGAGAACAACCAATTGTGTGTAGGAAAACGAACTATACTAGTCAATTAATTAGTCGAGTGCATCTGCCACGTGCAATGTTGAACTCATAACCTCAATTTTGACGGACTTGGGATGCATTAGGAAACCACTCGGCTACCGATGCCCCTGCAATGTAATCGCAAAACGGAAAACAACGACCAACAGTATCAAAATCACTACAGAGACAACTAATGTTTTCCATTCGTTCGATGTGTTTGTTCTTTTGATTTTGCCATTTGATTAGGGACTTTGAGTTTTGAATATTCTTTGTGATTTTACTTTTTTTTAATACAATGTCCATGCTATAAAAAAATTACATAAAAAGAGAAAAAAATAAGTGCGTAAAGTGTTAATCCTTTAAATAAATTGAATCAGTATCAGCATAAATATGTTAAAAAAGTTAACCCTTTTACAAAAATTAAAAAAAGAGAAAAAAAACTGAAATAATGCACGACATTATATATCAATTTGTTGGATATATCACAATCAGTACACTATACTTTTGATTTATCTGTTTAATATCCGTCATTGAATGTTATCGCTATCCTCTCTGCATTAAACAGCTGCTGTGTAAGCTTTTCTTGTTGTAATTTTTAAATTATCAAGTTTTCAACTTAATATATGTGTTTTTGTTGTTTTATTATGAACTTGTGATTATATAGTAACATGCATACATCATTGCTGTAAACCGTATCTGAAATGTTTTTCATTAAACGTGAATGAAGTATTATTTGCTTTTTTTAATTTCAGCGATATCTTGATAATGTTATATAGGCAATTGTCTTTTGTAAAGACCGTATGTTGACCCCTTAGATGTATATGATTGATGTATTACCTTCATGTCTTTAATTCATATGCAATCTACATTTATAACTTACTGCATTCAGCATTTGATTCACGCTTACCTTGATTCTTGATAGTTTTTGCAGTATATCTTTTACAAATGGAATAAATAATATTGAAAGTAACTTTTACAGCGGTTCCGTAGCCGTAGTAGGTTAATCAATCATTTTTTTTAAGGTTTTTGGCAAGATATCTCGTGCAGCTTTTGTGTCTGAAAAAAAAGAAAATAAAGTTAGAAATTGAAATGTCGTCCTAGATTCCGTAACGTGTAAGTGTTATTATTTTTTTTTATCTAATCAACGGGTCATTTCCTAAAAATTTCTAGGTATTCTTTCGCCTAAGACTTATAGTTATAAATATCTGATAAGGTAAAACATTTTCTAGCAGAGATTACCTAACACGAGATTTGCCGACTAAAGGAGTAGGTCTGGTAAGAGCCGATTGTATCCTCAAATTTCATCTAACGAAAGTTTTGGACACTTCTTAAACGCTTAAGTGTCCATTTCAATTGATTCGGTTAGTTTATGTGATAGCTTTTAATTCTTTTAGTCATCAAAAACCCTATGATTCAAGCTTAAATATGAAAAATCTATCAAATATGCCCCAAAACGTCACTTTTCAGATGTTTTTTTTGTCAAAAAAAAAGTGGCCGCATCCGTGTTCATCCTCAACCTTTATATATGTTTTAAATAATCAAATACAACTTACATTTCAATATTATGAATGAACACGAATGCTGCCACTTTCATTTTAGAGGGAAACCGTGTAAAACTTTAACAAATAATTATGCCATAACGCGCTATTTGTGCATTGTTTTGTCAAAACAGCTCATATTTGTGTAGCAGAAGCATTTTACTTTCCAAAATATGTCTTAAAAGATTATATTTTCACAATTTTTTAAAACTGCTATGATTGGGGACCAAAAAGGGGTCTTACTGAATCTTCCTTTACTTTTAGATTATTCATTTTTTAACGTATAAAGACAGAATAAAGTATTTGAGATAAGCACAACAAACTCGACTGTGGGCCTGCTATCATTGCTGTTGAACTGTCAGTTACAGAGAATACAATCCACTCGGTATAAATCACTTCAGGCACGATTAAACCGAATCATTTTTATTTCTATAATTGAAAATTATAATATAAAAAAATGGTGTGTCGTTATTCTTTATGATAACACTTTGTTTGAGTTTCTAACATTTGCTTTATTCAGTTAACCGCTATTCCAGACGGTTAGTGGATAGTTAAGCGGCAACAAACGTCTTCAAACTACTATGAAATGAATGTGTCAGTTTCTAGTACATGCTGTTTCTGTCATTGGGAACTGTCTGTCATATTTGTGTCATTGTTGAAGTCACATACACACAGTACTTAAATGCACTCTATGCATACTCCGGTTGTCTCATTGGGAATCAAAACACATTTTTTTTTATGTAGAAAATGGTAGATTAAACCTAATTGTATGTAGCTAGACAGACATTTCACTTGTATGACAGTCGCATTAAATTATATTGCTTTGGCAACGATGTGAAAACAAAACTAACAGCCATTACAGGTAAGAATGTAAAAAAAGGGAAGCAGCAGTCAATATTGTGTAATATCTCAATCACCATCAACACAAACAAATTTGTCAACATAGCAACACCAACAAGCATACAGTAGAGCACATATTCAAAAATGAAAGACGAAATACAAAATCCCACCATACCAGGTAAGGACATAACATTTGGAGAACAACTATTTCAAATTAAGGCTAGTTCACATAGTTGAAACCGTCATTGCTATATACCGTGACATTTACATGATTAAAAACCATTAAAGAAACAAATTTACACCGGCGTTATATTGAAAATCTCCATATCATGGTTTCTGGTACAGAAGGCAGTCGTCAGAAGACCTCACATGTTGACCGTGTAGTGCCCCTCGAACGGAAATGTTAGCACACATTATAATATGGAATTACCAGTTACAAATACAAGCTAGCAATGGAGCGAGGTTACTATTTTTTAAAATAGATTTAATCAGAAGAAAGCAAATACGATTATTATCCTTAATTGGTACCGGTAAAGCACGACGGTTTCCTTCCGGCATTTCCTGTCATCACAATATGCCATTAAAGGTCAATTGGCAGTGGTCAAGGATAGAATGCATGCATGTTATGATGACACGATAATATTTTAAATCATGTGTGATAATTTTAAATGCTTGTTGATAATTTCAACATTAAACCCCATCTGATCATTTCTTTTTCAATCTTTGACTTACTTCTATCGAAAAAGAAGGTAAACTACTCCTTCACATATAAAAGTCGCGAACTCGTAGTCAATCGCATGCATTCTTTCTGTTCTGGTATTAAAGAAAAAAGTGTTACAACTGGCAGAAACCCTTGTAGGTCCATGAAAGATCAGGCAACTATTTAGACATAAAGACTTCCTTTTTCATTGTATAAAAAATCTTGTTTTGCAGATGGTTATCGCTCTGGTGGTAAAACCTATTAAGTTGTGTTGCAGGAATTGGTCTGGCAAATGCACAAATTGTTATTTTTTCCTAAATTTTGACAGTTAATTTTTAATTATTTTAAAAGCTAGGCAAGACTCGCGCTTTGGATAATAAAATTTAACCGTCTCGATTGGAGAAATATCGTAATACACTTGTTGATGGGTAGAAATCTATATGTGTCCGCTTACACGTTTTAACGTGTACATGTACCTGTCTAAAAAAGTGTATTCATGCATCTTTGTAAGAAAGTACACAAATGTGAATTCGTGTATCAGTCTACAGAATTGTATTCGTGTATAAGCCTAAAGAGGTGTATCTGGGTACATGTACCAATCTCAAGAAGTGTATGCGTGTACGTAAACCTGTACCATTGCCAGGTCATGTAGATATAGAATCTTTGTAAGAAAATTTGGACTAACAGTCAGTAACTCTCAGATCTGTAACTTATGTTGGTTTTCAACCTTTTTCATATGGACGCCCACTACGTTTAAAAAAGAAAGAGTATTGCTTCAGCCTTAAACATTACTTCATTTGCGCATTGTTCAAAATATTACATTTCTGCAAATTATTTGTTCAATCCGATAAGTATATTGTTTACTACGTGACAAACGGAGATACACCAATAAACATTGTTCAAGTCTTTAGTTTCACGCAGTCAGGGAACAAACCTTCTTATTTTGCAATGCCTTGCTGTATATTTTCAAACCTCTCAACGAGAACAAATTGCATAATATGGTAAATATTTATCAATTCAATGAGACAGAATGCCAAAAACGTCTTGACTTAGTTTGTACATTTTTTAAGAATTGACAGTAATTACGTTCAAATATAACTTACACATCCTTTTTAAATCTATTTCTATATATTATTTTATCTTAAGCACGTATTTTGTCTAGACAAACTGTCTTTTTCATTCAAATATAATCGACAAAGAGCCAGATATTTATAGCCTTCAATTTGGGATAAAGTATATCAAAATATGAAAAATGGTATTGTATTCTGTGATAAAATAAAGATTATATTTAAAGCAGTGGATAACGATCACCTCAATGGTTAATTACTAACACCAAACTCATTCTTTAAAAACACCTTATTTGTATTATTAACTGCAACTGTTTCTCTAAGTTTTAATAGGCGTGTTATTCTATCTGTAATTTGTAATTAACAGTTGCAAATCACTGGTAGCGTTATGTGTCAACCGGTAGGTTTCGACTATCTTAAACGTCAAATTCGTTAAATTTGTATTAAGATTCGTCAAATATTCCTATCGTGATTCGTTAGAGGTTTCAAATAATAATCGTATTGAAATCTGTTATTTTTGAAAAAATCAACCGGGTTTCTTAATATTTAGTCACTTTTTATCTTCATTTTGAGAACTCAATGCATAAATAATTTTATTGTTTTAACAATACCAAGCCTGTCAGATACATGAACCTCTAGGGTTTGCACTAAGTTAATTGAACATGAGAATATAAGTTAATATTTTTTTGTTTTCTTAAACACACATTTTTTAAGACGTTTAGGCTTCCCAAATACCTCTTGTGTTAAAAACAAATTCAGCAACTATATAAATATCAGTATATAAAATTATATCTAAAGAAAAACACATTTGTACACCCGTACATATGAACTGATTTGTGTTGCTTTCATTGACTTATTAAAAAAAGTAACATCACGAAAATACTGAACTCCGAGGAAAATTCAATTGGAAAGTCCCCAATCACATGGCAAAATCAAATGACAAAACACATAAAAAACGATTGGAAAACAGCTGTCATATTCCTGACTTAGAACAGACATTTTCAAAGGTAAACAATGGTGGATTGAAACCGGTTTTATAGCGCTTAACCTCTCACTTGAACGACAATAAACGATCTATTGAATATTTGTATAGTGAATAATTTTTATTGAATTTTTGAAAAGAAACAATAGAAAAGAGTGCAATATTTGTAAACCATTTGAATTAATAATGACTTTGTTATTTTCACATAACTTTATATTGGGTCTTTGATGTCAAACGATGATTTCACATTGCAACTGGCATGATGTTTTTGTGTGTATTGCTCTACTTGACTGATGTGAACGCACTTTCTACATATTACGTGGTGAAACCATCGTCGGAAGCATTATAAGTCTACTCTTGTACCAATAATGACGTTATGACGTTATTGAAGCATATAAAAACGTGTTTATCGATGTGAACATTTTTACAAGCATACAATTCAAAAGATGCATACAAAAATTGCGGATATATCACGATCATTCAAATAAGTTATCTGCGTTTATCGATTAAAATACATCATTTTACAACACCCCGTGAAGCACATGTACAGACATGGAATTTGCACTTTTGAAATCATACGTTCGAAACTTTTTATATATTATTTATGAAGGTTACACGGTGTATGTGTCGTTTAACGTGATTTTCAAGATCTGAATAACATTACATTACTAGTAAACCACAATGCATTTCATTTTTTTCTGTACATATATTAATATACACATTACGTCTTACACAGAATTCAGTTTTTCCAAATCATTCATATTGAAATTATCAATTAACACAACCTATGAGAACTTATGAAAATGAAGAGAAAACATGTCCCTAGTTGTACCGTATAACAATTGCTGCACCGTGTTCAGTTCTAATTATGAATATATGATTCGTTCATGAACAGCAATAGTTCAGTACTTTCCCTCCCAAATTCGTTTTTGCTGTAGCATTGATATCAAAACAGATACTTGTTTTTCAAAATAAAAACTACGAGATTCAAAAATTAAAATGTCTAAAATTGAATGCACGTTTGAAGGAAATAATTTGGCTATAGTTGGCCACGTCATCCCAGTTCATAAATAACATGGTGTTATGTCATCTCGAGTAGAGGCTTTTCCTTTATTGTAATAATCGAAATTAAATGAAACGATACATGTGGAATGCACAATTGAAATATCAAAATACATTTTTGATGTCAAAGATAATCAATCAAACGTATGTTACTACACCCCAAGCCTACAGTATTGTATTGTGAATGCTCTAAGCCAATGGTGTTATTACATTAAAACCTTATGGGTTTATAATCTTTTCAAAATACTGCCAATCCAACGTTAATTTTCAAAAGTCCGAAGTTTCAAAGTTTTAATGTATGTGCAAGTTTTTGAACATCATAGTCAGAATCTATAAGGTCGATCGCCAGAATTTAATTGCCATGAAAACGGTTTGTAAACTAGTTGGCATTAGTTACCTGTTTTGTTTCTAATTTTGTCCTCCTATTTTTTTTTATCTTTACCGGAATAATGACTCTTATGTAGAAAAAGTACAAGTCTGTCGTTCTAAATTGTTTATCTCTGTATCGTTGAACTTGTTGCGGTTATGTCGTCGGACGATTTGTCCGGTTTCATCATTATTCCAGTCGTTTCGGTCATTTTTGTTAATGAATTGTTTATTATATATTGAAATAATCCGTAACAATAACAATCAATGTAAGTTTGTTTCCAAGGAATGCATTGACATGTTTCTGATGACGATAGCTGTATAAAATGTATGTCTTGCAACATTCAATCGTTCAATCCCAAATTGACGTTTGCAATTCTTCAAACGCAGTAATGCATCTCGTTAATTGTAAAATATTATCAATCGCAGCTTAAATCCTGTTTAGTTAATTCAAATATCAATTATAATGGACTTGGGACAGCCAAAAAACAGTAAACAGGTCTGACGCCCAAGACTAAAAGCTTTGTATTTTTGCATGATGACTTCCATGAAGTAAATTAATCGTGTTTATCAATGTACGCGCATTTAAGATAAGTGCAGAGTTAGAAAGGTTCGTAAGTTTGCTTATGCCACGAATATGAGGAAATCGTAAAAATATCTAGAGATATGTTTTTTTAAGACAAGAGAATCATATGGTTCATTCAACAAACTTCAACATCGCAACCAAAGGAGGACTCTATCAATCTTAATTTAAAACTGTACAAAAAGGGATTCTTTAGATAAAATAAGAGCCATTTTATCTTTAGATAATTTATACGATCATAATTGATATATAATACATTGATTTGCTGAAGGAATGTTGAATAAGTAATTTGCATTAACTCAAATTGACAATTGCTTGAAATTCATCATTTCACAACATAATGTGAAAAATAAATACGGCATGCAATTTCGATAAGATAAAAATAAGATGAAAAAATATATTCATATGTCAATATAGAAAAGAAGATGTGGTATGATTGCTAAAATATCAAGACGGTTTGTCACTTGAAGTTTGTTGACACTCGAGATATATATGTAATACCACCATTGAATTTCGCCATTTGTCTTTGTTAAATAAGCACTTGTAGCGTTTTTACCTTTATTTCAACCAAAGAAATACTTTGCATGTATAAAGTTTATTCCTTTCCAGTGCTTCAGTGAAAATATCACATTTCATTTCATTGCAAATAAGAACGTAACTATCACCGGAGGTAAACACTCCGATTTTTACACTGTTATTTACTGGTTACCTGCTTTGGTAACTATGTAACCTTAACGTTCCAAAATATTTTATAAGACCATCACATAAAAAAAGAATGATGCTTTCAGACATCCAACATACATGTTTATGACTCAGAATTTAAGTGCATTGCAATATAGGGTTATTTCTATAACTGTCAAACTCAAGGGAATATTTTTTTAGGCCTTCTTTTGTATACAACTGGATGTGACGTACCTTGATTTGGAGGTATTACACCTAAAACATTGCAAAAATCATTGCACTATTCAACCAAATTCATGCTCAATTTTTTTTGGTGCACCCTTGAACAATGATAATGACATGGTTTCAAGACTTAGTGTAAGTCCTGCATAGAGGTAAAAAAAAATGAGACTTCATTTAAACTTTTCATTTTAAAAAGATTACGATCATCTAAGGTTGTATTCTGGACTTATATTTTTCACTGACAAATTTATCTTTTCGTTGACTCAGTAATGAGTATCACTAAACAAAGAAAGCTTATGAAAGAATGGAATGGTACAAATTTGTAAAAATAAGCAGTGTTAGTTAGACTTAATTTGCAGAAAGTATAGTTTTTGATTCTATATCAATCAATACAAAGAAAAGGTAAGAGTTTATCGGAAAATGTTCACACTATTTTCAAAGAAAAGGAAGGTTCTCCTTTATCAAACATTAACGTTTCAAGGTTAGTTTCACATGCACGTTTTATGGAGCGAGGTTACTACTTTTTTAAATAGATTTAATCAAGAGAAAACAAAAAATCTTTAAATGCTATGGCATAGCAGTTTCCTTCTACCATTTCCTGTCATCGCAATATGACATAAAATGCTTGCTAATAAAAGCCCATCTGATCTTTATGTGTTTCATTCTTTAACCTTCCTCTATTCAAGAATAAGGTTTATGACACCTTCACCAATACCGATCCAATTCGTACTAAATCGCATGAATTCGTTCCGTATAAAACCGATAAATCCGATAGCAACAGGATAGTACTTTTCTACATTGGCTAGATTTATAGGGGAGGATTGAGATCACAAGACAAATGTTTAACCTCGCCTCATTTTTGTGTCTGTCCCAAGTTAGGAGCCTCAGGCCTTTGTTTGTTTTTAATGTTTTTTAATTCTAGTTTCTTGTGCATAATTTAGAGTTTAGTATGACATCCATTATCACTTAACTAGTATATTTATTTGTTTAGGGGCCATCTGAAGGACGCCTGCGGGTGTGGGAGTTTCTCGCTGAATTGAAGACATATTGGGGGCATTTTGATGTTGTCTGGTCTTTGGTCGGGTTGTTGTCTCTTTGACACATTCCCAATTTTTATTATCAATTTTCAGTAACTAATAAAAAAATGCACACGAGAATCAGTAAATGACTTTTTACAATTTTGTATGCTGTGTTAAGGTTAGTTTTTTATTTTTTTTTGTCGTGAAAGTATTTTTTGTGTTGATTATTCCAATTCATTAAGGTAACACGATAACGAATAACGTTACGCCACGAGTTATCGATCCTGACTTTTCACACCGTTCATACATGTTAACCAGTCAATGCAGCAGGTTCTGTAATCACAAATTTGTACATAATAAAAACAATCTGTTCTTTTTGGTAACTATGTGATATTAAGGTATTTTAAGGTAATGTTTCCTAGATACAGAGGGCCGATAGACTTAATGAAATACGCAACGGTTATTGGACATTGATTACGCTATGAATGATGAACTCTCTAAAAGGCAATTATCAAATAGTTTGATTGCGGCGGATCTAGAAGTGACCAAGTATGACAGTTGAATGCTTTACTTCAACTAAAAAGATAGATAATAGCTACCAAAGAAAATGAAACAAACTTAAAAATAAGCACTAAGCAACAGAAACAAAAATCTAAAAGTGATCTCATGTGTTCTCAGGGTCATCAGGGGATGCTTTCTTTAATTCAAAACATACTGGTAGGTCGGAATCATTTCAAAGTTAGATTGGGACAAAGATTCAAATACTTTCAATCTTCACGGCAACAACAAGGACTGAATGAATTTCTAAAATAATATTTTTTTTTTATGGCGAAACATGGCGAGTAACTGCCTACGTCGATCTGTATCATTTAACTGCAATAACGAGGACTGAATGAATTTCTAAAATATCATATTTTGTTATGGCGAAACATGGTGAGTAACCGCCTACGTCGATCTGTATCACGCAATTGCTGATATTTTTAGAAACAATTTAAAACCATTGATTTGACCTTTCATGAATTGGTCTCGTGGTGAAGTTATCGCCTCGAGAGCGGAAGGTCGTGGGTTCGGACTTCAGCATTGGTATCTACAGCTAAGTGCAAGGCATTTAGGAGAAAGAGCAAGATAGGTGGGCTCGGTGTCAAAAAAATGTATCTTGGTTGGACGACATGTTTTTCTCACGGACTTTATAAATTAACTTATTTGAATACCAAGTTGAAATCTGAGTAAGCGTATTGGTCTATGTTAAAGCAGGAGGTCATGGTCTTGAAAATACTCGGCCTGTCGTAAATATCTTTTCATTAATTCGTATGATGAAGATGGAGATATCTCAATAAGTTTGTCATGGTTGGTTTGTATTTATTTTGAAAATGTTATGGATTTTTTATTTAGAAAATATCACAGCACAGTATTTAAAAGCAGATTTCAGAACCATAGTATTAAGCTCATGATATTAGCTGCGTGTAATTATAAATTTCCAGTAGTATAAAATTTTCTTAAAAAATGTCCAGTATCGCATAGAAGAAAAAAATGTTTTCAATAACTCTCTAAGGTTATAACGGATATTGAAATATGGATACAATGATATAAAGGACATTTGTCTGTCATGACATGAACAACGATAAAAACGTTTCCATGAATTTGTTCGATTTAGGAGAGGTAATTTAATTAAATACAATTTGGTTTTAAAAAGCCAGAAAAGAAAGACGATTTTTTGCATTTATAAGACTTATGTGAGATTTATCTAATCAAAACGTAAATAAATATTTTGAAATAAAGTTGTTATGTTCACTAGAGAATTGTCTGATTCGACGTCCTGTGTCAAATATGTTATGCGTATTCAGGACTACATTGTATTCGCAAAAGCCGTGGAATCAAAAAAGAAGTGAAACAACACAAAATCACCATAAAAACTTCCAACAATCCCGAATACAGGAAAAGACAAAACAAAATAGGACAAAATAGAATTAAACCAAACACCACCCTAACAATAATATTTTCAACGTTCAATATACACATTGCTAAAATTCATGAATAGTAACATGTATTTGCATTTAAGTTGTCAACGATTTTTTTTTAAAAAATAGACCTTAACTTTAATTCAAAATAGCGCATTTGTTTTCGTTGTCTGACTGCAGGGTAAATTACAGTAGCATGACGTCATTAAGGGCATACGATACAGTTACAGGGGAGGTAATGACATTGCTAAAGTAAAATGTTATTTTTGCGATGTCAAACTGTGACATTGCGGGAAAAGATGCATTTTTCGACTGATTTTTATCGTTAAAACTGATTTTACTAGCAAACAAGTTCATGGACCACTCTGTTTTAAAATCACATTTGGTTTGATTAAGTAAGAAGATTCTGTGTACTAATTTTCAAGAAAACGTAAATAGTGTATTTTTTTTTTAAAATATACAGCAAATAATGACGTTTTTCTATATTCACAAACAATTTATAAATTTTAGTTATTTTAAACAAAACAAATCATAAATTTCTGAGGTACTTATACAAAAGAGAAAATACAAATAGTTTAACAAAAAACAGACCGTGTTTATCTTTTAAAAGAAAAGTTATGCACATCTTTCGGAAGGAAAGATTTGTCCACAAATCCGAATTTTGAGGAAATATCTGAAATTTCGACCTCATTTTACACAAAAAGTAGCACATGAAGGTATGTTTTTTTTTATTACATATTTGATTTTATCAGGTAAAAATTAGTCTGTATGCAAATTCTCATCAACTTGTAAATACAGGATCAAAAAAGTATCGTTTTCCCTGAAGAAGTAATTCTTAACCAGTCTGAGAGCATTATTAATGATTTGAAGATAATTTAAGAAATAATAAATGCGAGCTATAATTTATTGTAGTTTTAACATGGGTAGGCATTAAATTCGTGATAATTGTTTCCCGAGCTATAGAGCCCGGAGAAAACAACCATCTTATGTAGACGAAACGCGCGTCTGGCGTATAAAATTATAATCTTGGTACTTTTGATAACTATTTACACCACTAGGTCAATGCCACTGCTGGTGGACGTTTCGTCCCCGAGGGTATCACCAGCCCAGTAGTCAGCACTTCGGTGTTGACATGAATATCAATTATATGGTCATTTTATAAATTTTCTGTTTACAAAACTTTGAATTTGAAAAACTAAGGATTTTCTTACCCCAGGAGTAGATTACCTTAGCCGTGTTTGGCACAACTTTTTGGGATTTTGGGTCCTCAATGCTCATCAACTTTGTATTTGTTTGGCTTTTTAACTATTTTGATTTGAGCGTCACTGATGAGTCTTATGTAGACGAAACGCGCGTCTGGCGTATAAAATTATAATCCTGGTACTTTAGATAACTATTTGAACTTCCAAAATCGGTGTTGGCATGGTAATGATACAGAGTTGAAATACTTAAATCACTTGACCACCAAGACCCTTGTATAGTTGTGGCAAAACAGACCAAATAACAAACAGTATTAAACAGAGAAAACTAAAGATTGAGGAAAACAAACCCACCGAAACCAAAAATTGAATTGTAGATTTATTGTATGATGAAAAAATGTACATTGATTAAAAAAATCGGATAATTTTCTTTGTCGTAACTACATTGCCGTTCCCTTTTCATGAATGTGACCTACCGAATAAGACTATTGACCGGCTTTGTTATAACCTGAATAATACGACATGTGCCACATTTGTAGTGGGATCTGAGTTAACCCCACTTTTTGGTGGGGTTCGTGTTGCTGATGTACCCATATTGTGGCTGTTTGTTTGTTCACACATCGTTATCGCTATAAGGGAATGTGTTGCTATATTTATCAAAAGTACCAGGATTATGATTTTGTACGCCAGACGCGCGTTTCGTCTACACAAGACTCATCAGTGACGCTCATATCAAAATATTTATAAAGCGAAACAAGTACGAAGTTGAAGATTGAGGATCCAAAATTCAAAAAAGTTTTGCCAAATACGGCTGAGGTAATCTATTCATGGGATAAGAAAATCCTTAATTTTTCGAAAATTCAAAGTTTTATATTCAGGAAATTTATAAAAATTACCAAATAATAGATATTCATGTCAACAACGAAGTGCTGACTACTGGGCTGGTGATACCCCCGTGTAATCAACCCAGTGATATAAATAGTTATCAAAGGTACCAGGATTATAATTTAGTACGCCAGACTGTCATACAAGTGAGAGTTTACGCGCTTTAAAACCAGGTTTTATCAACCCTTTTCTACATAAGAAAATACCTGTACCAAGTCAGGAATGAAACAGTTTTTATACATTAGTCTGATGTGTTTTGGCATTTTATTTTTCCAGTTGATAAGTGACTTTCAGTTTTGAATTTTCCTCGGAATTCAGTACTTTTGAGATTTTACTTCTGTTATAGGAATCAGTATCAGTTATGTATTATGTATTTACCTTGGTTATGTCCACATAACCTTGCATACACCCCTTTCAAAAAAGAAAAGAAAAAAGAAGTTATTTTTAGATATTATGTAGATCATTTCATAATAAGTACACAATACTTCTGATTTATCTGTTTTATATCCGTTGTATGTTATCGCTATCCTCTCAGCATTTAACAGCTTTTGTGTAATTTTTTATTGTTGTAATTATTAAATTTTAAAATTTTCACAACTTTACATCTGTGTTTTCGTTGTTTAATTATGAACAAGTGATTAGATCATAACATGCATACATCATAGATGTTTACTGTATCTGAGATGTTTTTTTCTTTAAACGTGAATGAAGTATTATTTGAAATTTCAATATGAGCGATAGCTTGATAATGTTATATTGGCCATTGTCTTTTCTGTAACACCCGTATGTTGACCTTTATATGTATATGATTGATGCATTACCTTCATTGTTTGTTTGTTTGTTTAAAATATACTGCATTCAGAATTTAATCCACGCCAACCTTGAGTCTCGATAGTTTTTCCGACGTAGTCGGTATAGTTTCGGTTCATGCCCTTTGAACTTAAGGACGCTTAACTATGGCAAAAGAATATGCATGCTCGAAAATCCTTTCTGTGATTAGACAAAATGCTGTCAAGGTAGGTGATTTTGGTTGTGTTTGAAAAAACATCTCGGTAATTATATCGTGATGGAAAGCAAGTAAAAAACTATAAATATTTGAACTAGATCTTACAAAGATTTATATGTTTTATTAAAATATTTGTTCCTCCAATAGCTCTTTGCACCCATGACAGCTGTTTCTTCGGGTCAATTATATAATTGTTAATGTAAACTTTGTTGTACGAACGTACATGACTTAAAAAAGCACCTACGCATGTGAGATTTCCGCGGGGTTTTGGTGAATGTAAACAAATACGAGGACCTTAAGTCATTGTGCTTCTGAAGGTTATTATAATGATAGTTTTAAACATATACTCAAATTTATTTTTTACAGTATATCTATTACATATGGAATACTCTTTAGCTCAATCATTTTTAAAGTTTTCAGTAAGTTGTTTCATGCAGCTTTGATGTCCGTGGAAATATAAAAATTACAAAAACTTAGAAATTGAGATGTCGTCCTAGGTAAGTAGTTCTCTAGTGGATACAGACTGTCACTCGTCTCTCGATCTCGATCTCAAAACGAAACGAAACAGAATTTTGAGAACAAATCTTTTATCATAAAATAAACCATAATTCATCTAGTTGCGATGGTTATAGATTTTAAAATATACCTTGAAATTGAGTATCCTTTAAAAAAAACAAACGTACCCCGACGTTACATTAAAAATCCCCATATCATGGTTTCAGATACAGCATGAAGTCTTCAGAAGACCACACACGTTGACCGTTAGGTGCTCCCTTGAACGGAAATGTAAGCACGAATTATGGTATGGAATTACCAGTATTTAAAGCCAACTAGTAATAGAGCGAGGTTACAAATTTTAAAAAGTAGATTTAATCAGGAGAAAATAAATAAGGTTTTATTATAGTTTAATGATATAGCATGGCAGTTTCCTTCCGGCATTTCCTGTCATCACAATATCACATAAAAGGTCAATTTGTAGTGAATAAAGATAGAATGCATGCATGAAATGATGACACGTTAATCTTTTAAATCTTGAGTGACAATTGTAAATGCCTGTTAATAGTTATCTCTCATTAAAGCATCTGATCATTTCTTTTTCAATTTGACTTTCCGCTTTCGAAGAAGAAGGTCACTGGCAATGACCCATAATTATTTCCAAACGCGAACTCGTAGACATTCGCAGGCATTCGGTGTGAATAACTCGCCGTTATTCGTAAAACGCCGTCACGACTCGCACACACTCTTATAGATCCGTGAAAGGTGAGGCAACTATTTTATCAATATCAAAAGACTTTCTTTGATGTATTTGCATGCTTTTTGTTACTGTATAAATATTAATGTTTTGAAGATTGTAAACGCTCTGGTAGTTATCCTGTTAAGGCTAGGCGTAAAAATTGGTAAGGCAAATGCACACATTAAACTGTACTAAATTTGTTTTTTTTCTTCATAACAATATAGCATGGTATTGACGCCAGATTCATTAATTTACGAACACATACATTAACAAACACATGTGTAAGATCAGTTATAAAGACACTATAAGAAACATTATGCAATGACTTGAAGGAATTGTCTTTTGCATTTTTTGTGTTCTCTATCTTAAAGTCTTAGTCTATATTTTATGCAAGGCTGGTTTAATCAAATCTGTTTTGATAAAGATGTGAATGCAGAAGAATGGGAGGGAAATTAGGGGATTGGGGTGTTTTAATTTCTGTATTTTTATTTTATTTTATTCATTCTATATACTTTGATTTATTGCTCACGTGGAGAAGGATCTGAATCCTCTTATGGAAGCACTCAGGGTTTTTGGTGGGTTCGAATTGATCAGTCTTTTGTTTAATATATCTTTTTGGTGGGGTTCGTGTTGTTTATTCTTTAGTTTTCTATGTTGTGTCATGTGTACTATTGTTTTTCTGTTTGTCTTTTTAATTTTTAGCCATGGCGTTGTCAGTTTGTTTTAGATTTATGAGTTTGACTGTCCCTTTGGTATCTTTCGTCCCTCTTTTAAATAAAGACTGTTTTTTAATCATTTTTTTATATTTGGTGCCATGACATTGTCTGTTTATATTCGACTTTGGGGTTTGAATATCCCTTTTGTATCTTTCACTCTTCAACTTTTGCAGAATATCATAAAAACATTTCAATTCAATAACAAAGCAATTTTAAAGACGTGCTCAGCTTCAATTTTTCGATGTGTATCGGAGGTTGACTATAATTAAGATAAAATGTTGGTCTCTCATCTATGTAGTTCTTTTTATATGTGAACGTACTAACGTCTAGACAATTATGTCGTTATTATTATTATATCATTTTATACTTGACAACAAGCCAGTTATCTAACGTACTATAGCTTTCAATCTGGAGGCAAATTTATCAAAATGATATTTACAATATATCTTGATCATCAAACAATTAAATCAAAATAGTCAAGAGCTAAGATAAGTTCAAAGTTCATGTATGTAACCTCTGATGTGAGCTTATAGACAAAAAATATAGTAACAGAGATAATACCCTGTATTGTGTCAGAAAAACAGTATCCGTGTACCTCACTAGAGTTTAAGGAAGTGTGTCCGCTTACCAGTCTTAACATGTACCTGTCCAGAAAAAAGGTATTCAAATTTCTTTTTGAGAAATTAGACAAAATGTATATCTGTGTACCAGTCTACAAGATAATTCTGCCAAATATTTGATGACCCAAGCGAAACGTATTTAGTTTGATACGTGATAAACGGAGAAATATCAATAAACATGGTTCGATAATTTAGTTTCACCCAATCAGGGAACAAACCTTCTTATTGTCAATGCATGCTAAATATTTTAAAACCCTGTCAACGAGAAAAAATTGCAGAACATCATGAATATGGTAAAATATTTATCAATTCAATGAAACGAAATGCAAAAAATGTGCTAAACTTAATTTGTCGATGTCTTTTAAGATTTGACAGTAATTGCGTTCAAAAATCAGGCGTACATCCTTTTAAAATCTATTTCTAGTATAATATTATTCTAAGTACGTATTTTGTCTAGACAATTTGTCTTTCCCCATTCAAATATAACCGACGAAGAGACCGATATTTACAGCCTTCAATTTAATATTTAATGTATTAAACTAAGAAGACAGGCCTTCTTCTCGTGATTTGATAACTCTCATATCATTCAGAGCACTTTAACGTGTAACCGGGCGGGGACGTTTTGATGTTTTTATCCTCGGGTTCGTACCAGTTTCCTGGAATTTGAAAAGCAATTCAAAAGTACTAAAGTCAATAAAAAGATTACACTATCACTATTAAATATGAAACAACTACTTTACTACATAAAACGATTTTCAACACCTATCAACCTAACCCGAACTTGCCATATACTGTTTAAACGAACTGTTTGAAACTAAAGTCTGGAACATAAATGTATAGAACTGTTTGAAACCTAAATGTATAAAACTGGTCTGGAACCTAAATGTCTGGAACCTGTCAGGAACCTAAATGTTTAAAACGGGACTAAATCTTAATGTATCAAACCGGCTGAAACCTGAATGTATAAAAATGGGGCTAACCGAAATGTATCAAACGGGCTGAAACCTGAATGTATAAAACGGGGCTGAACCGAAATGTATCAAACGGGCTGAAACCTAAAAGGTATAAAACTTTATTGAATAAACATGTCTATAACTGTCTGAACAACAGGGCAGCACTAAGGCATGGTATGTCAACAAACACCCACTGTAATAGTGAGAGATGTGAGACGCAAAACCTTAGCACCAGCCCTGTTTGGACCATCTGTACCGAACCAACAGTCTCAGCCCTTTCTATATTCTTTTCACAGGTTCCAAGCACTTCACTTTACTTAAACTAAACCGTCTGCCTGCTATTCACTACTTTCTTTCCAATCTATTCGATGTTAACTGTCTGCTGTCTTCGGTACAAATGACGATTTGAACTGAAAAGCTACCCACTATTTATACTTCGAACGCGGACCCCGAAGAGAGCACCCTAGCAACAATTATACAGGTAAAGCGCCAGATAGCAACAAAGGATAAAGGGATGATTTTAGATACAGTTTTCAACGATAAACGGATGATATGGGAAACTAATAGAGATATCGGAAAATATATAACTGTAGAACTATCATAACCTTCTTAAACTGCAAATTCGTAACACTACCCACGCCTCCGATTTCATGCGTCTTCGCATGAGTTTTACAATTTTATACTGACTTAATCAAAACACAATCAAAACTGTATTCGTTAAAACTAGCTGACACCATACCAAGTTTTTATTTTAAACCTCAATGTTTCCACTCATTCCGCAGAATATCTATCCCAACAACTGTTTGTACACCGAGGGTTATACCATGATAACCAACTAATGGCTTTTCTACAACAATTTGCCGACAAGCGTCAGACCTAGGGGTACCTTAGCCTACTCACAGTTCCGGGGTTCCTGTCAGCCTCGTTCGACTAGCATGTTCTTTCTTTTTTGTTAGCTAAGTTTCTATTTTCCAAATACTAGTATCATACTTTTATTCACATTTGTACAAGCAACTGAATACTGTACTTAAATTAAATTTTGACCAAATAAAACCGTTTCAAATATTCTATTTTAAACACCACTTGAAAATTGTGTTGCCAAAAACAGGTTTAAAACAATTTTGCCTCACAACAGGCCACTGATGGACCCCTCAATAAGAGTTGTTGTAAAGGGTTCTTTAACGTGCACAAGACGTGGTACTTCCTGAACACCGGACCTCGGGTTTAACTTCCCAATCCGACGGCCGGACAGTCATAGACAATCAATAAATACTCAACAGAAATGCTCAACAAATCCCATCGCTAAGCCCCATTTGTAACGTGTAACCGGGCGGGGACGTTTTGATGTTTTTATCCTCGGGTTCGTACCAGTTTCCTGGAATTTGAAAAGCAATTCAAAAGTACTAAAGTCAATAAAAAGATTACACTATCACTATTAAATATGAAACAACTACTTTACTACATAAAACGATTTCAACACCTATCAACCTAACCCGAACTTGTCCTATACTGTTTAAACGAACTGTTTGAAAATATAGTCTGGAACATAAATGTATAGAACTGTTTGAAACCTAAATGTATAAAACTGGTCTGGAACATAAATGTTTTGAACCGGTCTGGAACCTAAATGTTTGGAACCTGTCTGGAACCTAAATGTTTGGAACCTGTCTAGAACCTAAATGTTTGAAACGGGTCAGACGGTTTGGAACTATTGTCTGAAACCTAAATGTTTGGAACCTGTCTTGAACCTAAATGTTTGGAACCTGTCTTGAACCTAAATGTTTGGAACCTGTCTTGAACCTAAATGTTTGGAACCTGTCGGGAACCTAAATGTTTAAAACGGAACTAAATCTTAATGTATCAAACCGGCTGAAACCTGAATGTATAAAAATGGGGCTGAACCGAAATGTATCAAACGGGCTGAAACCTGAATGCATAAACGGGGCTGAACCGAAATGTATCAAACGGGCTGAAACCTAAAAGGTATAAAACTTTATTGAATAAACATGTCTATAACTGTCTGAACAACAGGGCAGCACTAAGGCATGGCATGTCAGCAAACACCAACTGTAATAGTGAGAGATGTGAGACGCAAAACCTTAGCACCAGCCCTGTTTGGACCATCTGTACCGAACCAACAGTCTCAGCCCTTTCTATATTCTTTTCACAGGTTCCAAGCACTTCACTTTACTTAAACTAAACCGTCTGCCTGCTATTCACTACTTTCTTTCCAATCTATTCGATGTTAACTGTCTGCTGTCTTCGGTACAAATGACGATTTGAACTGAAAAGCTACCCACTATTTATACTTCGAACGCGGACCTCGAAGAGAGCACCCTAGCAACAATTATACAGGTAAAGCGTCAGATAGCAACCAAGGATAAAGGGATGATTTTAGATACAGTTTTCAACGATAAACGGATGATATGGGAAACTAATAGAGATATCGGAAAATATATAACTGTAGAACTATCATAACCTTCTTAAACTGCAAATTCGTAACAGCACTTTATCATTAACACCTCAATAGTTCATTACATACCACACTTATTTATGAATTATAACAAAAGGTTGGTGCAATATTTGATTGTCCTTTTATTTAGTAGTCATTCGCAAAATAACAGTCGATACTGATTTGGTCTTTAGTGACATAATAATACTTCAGATTTGAACAGAAAACCTGTAAATGAATTTCAAAACTAGAAACGTTGAGTACTGTATTATCTTTTTGTGAGTGCTGTTTTACATTCATAGAAAGTGGTTTGTTTGCGTTGAGTGAAAATACGATGAAATCATGACATAATTACTTGTAAATGGTTGAACAATAAATCATTCAATGGCGTTCAATGTTTCATTCTAATGACTTATCCACTATGGTGATTCAATACTGTTCATTCAATTCGCTTGCTGTCAATTAAGTATTGTTTAGTAGGTTTTCAGACATTTCGGTAGGATGCTGACATGTCTGATTAATGTGAACTTATTCATTTCCACTTTTACGATTGGAGTTACATTTATTCTGTTTGATTCTAATGTTAAAATGAAGTCAACAAAGACAATAGGCGTCTGTCTTCACTAAGAGAAGTTGAAGAATCTTTATAATAATAGGTGTGTTTTAATTGCACAAACCCATTCTGAATGGATATGATGATTGTATGTCATTTATTATTGATATGCCGTCACTTCCTAAATATTCTATCGAGTAAGGAACACTTTCTGTTTTTATTAGTTTTAAGTATTGTATTTAAATGTATTTTTATTATCAAAATCATGCATTTGTCTTGGAAGAAAGATGAAACATGCAATTGTGACAGTCATTGTATATTTCTCTGTTTACATGTTAAACACATCAGTTTAGAAGATGTCTTTTGTCAATGTTATAACTATTGTACAGTACATATATTTCTCAAGACATTTATTTATCATGTTATCTAGTTCAATGAAGACCGAGTTAAACAGTACCGATTAAAGTTCAATCTGTAATCATTGTAGTCTGATGTGAACGTTTCTAGTGTTCGTAAATCAATAAACAATGCAATACCATTGAATATGCGTGATTCATATTGCTAATTTTGGTCAACATAAGCAATAGACGTCTTCCGTAGATGACGAACTTAGTATTAATAAAAATAGATGAACTTTTAATAGTTTCGTTGATGTATTAGTTGTTTCCTGCTTCAAAGCTAGCCGGTATAGATAACTTGTCACAAATGAACGTTTAGCTGGCGTTATCTAAATAGTCGACTTGTTATGGAATATGTTAAGTGATTCGTAAATTATCCTTCATGCCAATAAATTAGAATTTTGATTGTATATTTGACGTACAATTATGCATCCGTCAGTAGTTAGATTACTGCAAAGCAAGTACACATCAAATTGTGTCAGTCAATAATTATTTACCAATTTAAATGTTAATCACTTCAGTTTAGCAGATAATATTTGTGAATGTTATAACTACCTTTTAAGTTTTTCTAAAGACAGTAACTTATTATATCATCAAATTCAATAGACATTGAGTTCAACAGTGCATTTGAAGTTCATAATTCTACTTATCATCAATATGACTAAGGTTTTAAGCGTCTCGTGTGTTCGTTTATGATTGACATATTTTTATGTGATCTTTGGAGAATCTTGGAAGACATATTGTTTACCAATTATAGAGAAAAGGAAAACAAACAGTCTGCTAGTTACACATTTATGTCCTACTCACGACGTACCACTACCGACGCTTATATTCGGTTTTGAGCGTTCGTGATGAGGATAAATCCGTCTTGAATAAGCGTTGGACGTAGATAATTTTCGTTCAATCTGTTTCCTAGTATTTACATATGATGGATAAGGCCGAGCCCAACGCAAAATAATCTACTATATCAATAAAGAATAGCACAAACAAGAAAGACTTGTGAAAACATTATTTAATTTCTTTCTTTAGTTAATGTAAACAAACTGCACAAACATATGAAGATACAAAATGCAAATAAAGGATACATCACGCATTGTACTTTAAAATAGGAATCATACATTATATCTAAGTATTTGAATTTTGAATGCGATTTATTGAAATAGAATAAATCAGTGAAAAAAAGAAAATCATACTTTTATAATTTCGATGAAAATGAACTGGGTTTGTCTGCTGTTTATGAAATATGTGGCGGAGTCACGCATGCTTATCTCAACATATTAAGAAAATGTTATATAATTGGCAATGAAACAACTCTTAACTATAAAGCAAATATAGGTCGATTTTCAACAATAAGCAAAACACATGTACGTTTTAACTCTAAGGAATTTGACATCATTGTCATTTCGACGAAGTTTATATCTGTCGTAAATCTAATCTTATCAGATCTATGTTTATAATTTGTATCCGCCATTAATCCATTCCTTACCTGAAACATTGGTGTACAAAACAATTTATCACACATTCTTACAAAACTATGCCGTGCAGGTAACTTTTTAACAAAACCTGAATGCGAGGAATATGTCAAATTTTAAAAGAAATATTTAAAAAAGAACATGGAATGCACCTAACATGATTATGTCAGCATTAGTATAACATTGATTCTAATGTAACAACTCATATAACACCAATTTTGATTGAATGATGGTTGCCAATATTCGTCAGCAACACATTATTGAAAGAGCGATCAACATTTTAAAGTATCTACCTTTATCTAAAGATTTAATTGTGAATTGTTTTGTATGCCATATACTAAAGAATATAATATACTATATTTGTGGACAAACACCAAGGATTAAATCACAATAAAATGATAGCACAAATTTAAATCCAGTTATTTCTTACTTTTGATTTTTTGAACTCATATCTGTTTGTAATATTTCTTTTTCTTTTGGGATATTTAAATTATTTCAAACATGAAAGTTGTTTTAATCTGGCACAGACGGCTCTAGTCACCAGACCCAGATATTTTAATTTTGCCTTCTACTCCTTAATTTGAACGCAGTTTCTACATATTACGTGGTGGACCCATCGCCTGAAGCGTGATAATCCTTCACTTTGTACCATTGACGACGCTATTGCATCATAGATAAACGGATTTATCGTTGTGAATAACTTAACACTCATATAATTAAAAAAAATGCATTCAAAAATTGCAAAAAGATCATGATCAGTCAAATAAATTATCTTCGTTTATCGATTTAAATGCATCATTTTACAACACCCCGTTAAGGACATACATGAAATGTGCACTTTTGAAATCATGGAAACGTTTTATATACTATATGAAGGTTTCACTGTGTATGTGTCGTCTGACGTGATTTTCATGTTTGTATAACATTACTAGTAAACCTTGATAAATTTCATTATTTTCTATAGATATACGTCATGCACTGAGCAGACTATTATGTGAATGTCTTTAGAAAAAGGTGTTAAACATTAGCTTGATTTATAGTTGTTTATAAACAACTGGTTAAAATGGAAACATTTAAACTTTAAAAAAATATCTATATTACTTGTTAACTGTTAATTAACAGTTCATAAAGATTGATAGAATAGGAAAAGATATATGTTGATTTAAGATTCTTATACAGCTGTGCAAAATTATTTAATGTAAGGCTGAGTATGGCTATTATTTCGTGCTTCTTTCCAAACAATTATTGTAGATAAAGTAATTGAAAATATGCAGACATTTTCAATTTTGCGAAATATGCAAATGTCGAAATGTTTACGCTGTCAAATAGGTATTTTAAACCAGACTAATAAATTCACCTAGTTAGTTTTTTGTCTGTCTTTTTTATATAGAGACATTATCTTGACGATTCCACATATATATAGGTTCATTGATTTCTACTGTTTCGCACAATTTGATCAAAGTCATAGTTACAATTTGTAAAGTCGAACGCGATAATTTAAACGCGAACGGTTTTAATCACAATGGGCATTATTTACCATATTTCAGCAAGCAAAACGAAAATAGTTTAGCAGTATGCAATAACATAATTGTTGTTTTCGTCTCTTATAATAATAAACTATGCCTCAATGTTATCTTCTCCGAAGCTTAATCATGGGGAAGGTGCCTGGGTTAAACGATTGTAGCTTAGGGAGTTTACTTATACAGATTGACGCTTGAGAAACATGATTGTTCTTTGAGTGATTTTGAAATCATGAGCCCATGAAAATCTTTAAGTATTGATATTAATTGGGTGGAAAGAATTTACAACAATAAATTATTATAGATACTTCAGAATTGCTATTGATTTGGAACCGACCGCTATGAGTCAAGTACAGTGACCAGGTCTGAACACCATGACAAAAGTCTTTGTATTTTTGCATCATGACTGCTGTTAAGTAAATTTAACGCGTTTATCAGTGTTCACGTACAAAGTACAAAGTTAAAAATGTTCGTAAGTTGTTTATTTTCGCTTATTCCACGAACATGATTAAATCTACAAAATATCTACTGATTGAATTTAATTAACAAATTATAAGAATCAATGGATTCATTGGCCAAACTTAAACATCGCAACCAAAGGATTCATTGGCAAAACTTAAACATCGCAACCAAAGGAAAACTATATCAATCTCGATTTAAAACGGTTAAAAATAGTTATCAAAGGTACCAGATTATAATTTAGTACGCCAGACGCGCGTTTCGTCTTCATAAGACTCATCAGTGACGCTCATATCAAAATAGTTATAAACCAAACAAATACAAAGTTGAAGAGCATTGAGGACCCAAAATTCCAAAAAGTTGTGCCAAAATACGACTAAAAAAACTGATCAACTGCTTATCAAATAAATGATTTTTTAGATACATTTAATAGTAAATTGATAAGTAATGCGTTGATTTGCTAAAATGTTAATTCAGTAAATTGCATTGATCTTAATTGACAATTGTCTCAAATTCATCGGTCAACAACACCCTGTGAAAAAAATAAGGCATACAATTTCGAAAAGATAAAATTTGTATTCATATATATAGACGGTTTGACTCTTCACGTTTGTTCAGGCTTTGCACTCGAGATATCACATTGTATAAGTCATAGCACTATTTAACTTACTTAATGCTCAATTCTGGTGCAAGAAAATTGGTACCGTTAATTTAATTAGATTGTTGCACTCAGGTGAAATAATAATGAGATGATTTCAAGACTTAGTGTTCGTCCTAAATAGTGGTCAAATAAGCAAAAAAAAAAATCAGACTCCATTTAAACTTTTTATTTCAAAATGATTGCGATCATATTAGATTGTCTTTTGGACTTAATCTTTTCACCGACAAAACTATCTTTTCGTTGACTCAGTAATGAGTATCACTAAACAAAGAAAGCTTATGGACGAATTGAATGGTACAAATTTGTAAAGATAAGCAGTATTATCTAGACTGAAAGTGCAGAAAGTATATATTTTGATTTTATATCAATCAATATAAAAAAGGACAAGTTTATCGAAAAACGTTCTTACTATTTTCAAAGAAAAGGAAGGTCCTCCTTTATCAGACATTAACGTCACAAGGTTAGTTTTTAATGCACGTTTTATGGCAGTCATTTGCAAAAATTGTTTCATGTGGATCCAATTCTTGCATTAAATGATGTCTTTTCAGGAACACACAATGAATAGAAATGAAAATACAAATAAATTACATATTTTAAGACACTATACGTATATATTCTTTATACTGAAATCGAAAAAAAATATAACAAAATGAAAAAAATATGTAACAAAAATTGTTTAAAAAAGTGTTTGGAATTTCCCTCTAGGCCCGAGACCACAATTAATTCCTCTATTAGTTCTTTATAACGTTTTGTCTCATTAAAAAAAATAAATTGAACTATTCTTTTTGGCAGATCTTTTGTTTGTGTAATGTACAGTACAAGTCCAAAAATATGTCCAAGTTTCAGAAAAATTGCATGTTTACAACTTACAAATTTAGCCAATACACATCCATACCCCTATGGACAAGTCAAGAGATGTTCCGAAAACTGTAAATATCACCTTTTTGCACCTGGCCTAATCACTCTTTCCATATCAAAATCAGTTCAAATAAAACATCTAAAAATTTATTTCACCTCTCTTCTTTCATTTCCACCTTATAAAAGCTAAGAAATGTTTGAGAAAAGGAAAGAAAAAAATTTAAGAAGAAATACACTTAAATTAAAGGGAACTATATTCGTGAACAACGAAAAGTGGGGTCATTAATTGTGGTCTTGGGCCTATTAGACCCTTTTTCTTCAATATAATGCCCAAAAAAATGGCACGCATTAAGCTTATTCTATATCCAACTAGCATACCAAATATCAAATCAATCCGACAAGTTTTATGGCAGTTCTGATAGTTTTAATAACACTACCCTCAGGTTGATAATTCTAGGTATTTCCTGGCATGAAATTATAAAAACATAAAACTACTAGGAAAAGTAAAAGTTTAATAACTTTCTTGTTAAACATGATATCATATAAAAGTAAAATGTCTATAGTAGCTAAATGGTTACATTTCTGGAATCTGAAAGAAAATTTATAAAAAAATATGTTTTTCCAATTGAAATTAATTTTTTTCTTTAATTATTTTTTAAATTTGGTTAATATACCAACACTAGATATAAAAAAAATCCATTTAAAATATTTAAAAAGAAAATTTACTTCCAAAACTTATCTTAAAAAATTGCTTATCTTATCTGTAATAAGTAAAATATAACATAAACACTAATTAGTCAAATTTCACAGGTACTTGGCCTGTTTACCTGAGGTACCAATATTCAAGTGTAACATCAGGTCAGATTACATGTAAAGAAAATTTCAAACTAGTGTAATTTCTTTATTTCTTGAAATATTCCTCTAAAATAAACTTTTTAGTGAAGTTTTCTGTTTAGTTTATCCTTATAGATAAATAGAATTAAATTTTCGAACAGATTTCTGTAAGAAAAACAGTTATTAAAAATTATACTGCATTTTGAAAAATAAATTATCTAAACAATTAATAAAAAATTTTTTTATGCTTCTTTGTTCAATTAATCTCTTAATAAATGATTAAGTAACCTATTTCAATAGATTTGGATAAAACAATCTTTATCTGGACCCCTAATAGTACATTAATTGGCTTAGTTGGATACTGCTAAGAAAACTCTGTTAATTCAGAGTTGCCTCTGAAGGTGGTCTCTTAAATCCATGTCACAGACTGCATCAAAAGAAAAAATGTACATCAAAGCAGATATCATACAGTGCTTGATTATAAATATAAGGATGTCCAAAGTTTATGCTATCAGTCCAAGTTGTGATATTACGGATCCAGTTAAAATTTTTAAAATGTTCACTAAAGGTTATACCCCATATAGCAAAGGCAAGAAGAGGTCAAAGAAAGACAACTCTCCAAGAAATCCTGGATGGTTCCCTGTAGGCACAAGTGGTAGAAGCAGAAGCCGGACGCCAATACAGATCCCTGATTCAGCTAGTGCAAGTACTTCCTATGTGCGGCAAACTTTACAATCTCCTGACTGTGAAAATGCTACTGGTCACATCTGTACTCTTCGACCGCAAGCGAATGCTAACCTGAAAATAGAAGAAAACAACGCATTACATTGTGGTATGAGATGGATAGACAGTCAACTGACAACCAGCTTGATCAACACTACTTATGATAAACATAAAATGGAGTCACCATCCTGTCCTAGGTTGAATGTGGACTATCATGAACAGAAAAAGTGGGGAACTTGCTGGCAGTATACCCTAAAATGCCTAACCTGTGGTTTTATTGGAGACAGAACGAAGATGTATAAAGAAATAGCTAATGGCAAACCAGGACCCAACCCAGGACAACCAAATGTAGCCCTTGCATCTGCTTTGCAGGATTGCCCAATTGGAAATACCACGGTGCAGCAACTACTTGCAGGAGTTGACACACCACCACCACGCCGAAGCAGTATGCAACGCACATCTAACAGAGTAGCAGCTGAAATGGTCAAACTCAACAAAACAGACATGGCACAGAAACTTGGACAAGTAAAAGAAGTGAACAGAAAGAGAGGTGTACCAGAAAATGAAATCAACATAACTGTGGATGCTAGATACAACAGCAATACAATTGTTAGTAAAAAGAAGCCCGGTAAGAATGCCACTCAAGCATTCGCACTTGGTATTGAAACAATGACAGACAGAAAGTTTATTGTAGCTGCAGTTGTGCAGAATAAGATGTGCTGGAAAGGGGCTTGGCTTAGAGGGAAAGGCTTTCCAATAGAATGTCCTGGCCATGAAGAATGTACTTCAAATTTATACAGAGCTGCTGCCCTGTCAGAGTATGAGCTGGGAAAAGAGATGGGAAACCAGCTAGGACTACAGAAATTTCTTGTACGGTATGTGACCACAGATGGAGATGGACGTTCAGCTAGAGGTATTGAAGATGCTATTAAAGCTCTGGAACCAATGTGGGAGGTAGAAAGACTCGCAGATCCAGTACATTTGGGGCAGTCTCAATTCAGGGCCTCTAATCGTGCTCAATACAGTGCGGGAATGTTCCATGGTAAAACAAAAGAAGAAAATAGACAACTAAAGACGGTGTTTAGCAAAGATATTAAGTGCAGATGCTCCATGATAATTAATAAACTGATGGAAAAGTACGACAAAAACATTGATGATATGAGTAAAGACTTACCAAAAGTTCTAGATGCAACTCTTCGCTGCTATGATGGTGACTGCACCCTGTGTCAGGAACATTCCATTGTCTGCAAAGGTGATGCTGCACTTAACTGGTGGAGTCGTTCCCATTACTTGTCCACATACCAAATCACTGCCCTGCATATGGATAAAACAGACAAATTTTTACTACAAGAAATCCTGAAAATGAAACTAACAAAAGCAGCTGTTGAAAGTATGAGACTGTATGACAATACAAACAAAAATGAAGGAGTTCACAGAGCAATGAGTGTAAATTTGCCAAAAAATGTAATTTACTCCAAAAACATGGATGGACGACTTGCCTCAGGTGTACATCGAAATAACAACATGCCAGGAACTTCAACCCAACTGAAATGTAAGAATCTAGGAGTAGACCTTTCAACTAGAAGTCAACTTTACCTGAAGAAAATGGACACTAACTTCAAATACAGTCAGGATTATGAACTGAGACCAGCAGTTCAAGAAAGGAGATTAAAGCAGAATGCAGAAAAGTTAGCCGAGCACAAAACATGGAGGGAAATGAATAAAAAGCATGATTATTACTGTAAAGACCAATTAGATCCACAGCCTGCCTTACAGTTCCAGGACCATGACAGCTACTGCAAACCAAAGCTCAATGCAAGACCTGCTGCTGACAGAGATACCAGCTGATCCACCTAAAGACCAACAGCAAACAGAATCATAAAAGGTCCTTTTAAGGGCCACACAAATATTAAGAAAAGAATCTGAATTTGTTGTACATCAGTCTTGAAATTTCTTTTCTTTTTCTCCCTCATTTCAATTTTTTGCCAGCCCGTCCCTTGGAATATTAAAATAAATGTACCCAATTAATATTTTACCCAAATTATTATTATCCATTTTTAACTCCACTCTACAAGGATGGAGGGGTTCTGGGTGGCCCAAGCAGGAACAGGTTGAAACGCATGACTGTCGGCTGTTGTTGAAACCATGAGGTTCCAACGACAGATGCCCGACAGTAATACATTTGGAATTGTGGCACAGGTGCGAAACATCATAAGATTTATCAATAAAAATATTCTGATGATGCACCATGTAGGCAAGCCTGTGCACATGCATTTGTCTCCACCCTCTGGCATCTGGAAATTTACAATTTAAAACCCATTAGGTGTACATAAACCTGTCCAAATTTGACACTGCCCATTATAGCCAGGTGCAGAGCTATCATTCAGTTTTTGTCTATATTTTTGAAAAAATGCATCCATTTTGAAGATATTGTTTTAGAAAGACATAAGAGTAGTAATATATTCAAAAAATAAAAAGGGGTCCAACAGAATTGACAGAAAGGGCTGAAACAGGGGTCAAAGGTCTTTCAGTGCATCAAAATGGCCAAAAATACCCCTAAAGTGCCCAATATCCCAGAATCATGATATATAAAAGTTAAAAATACATTAAACAACTAGTATTTATCATTTAAAGTGACTTTCTACCAATAAAGTTGGTCCATTCTTTATTTTCAAGATTTTGGGAATCAGCCTCTTAGGCCCGAGACCACAATTAATTCCTCTATTAGTTCTTTATAACGTTTTGTCTCATTAAAAAAAATTGAACTATTCTTTTTGGCAGATCTTTTGTTTGTGTAATGTACAGTACAAGTCCAAAAATATGTCCAAGTTTCAGAAAAATTGCATGTTTACAACTTACAAATTTAGCCAATACACATCCATACCCCTATGGACAAGTCAAGAGATGTTCCGAAAACTGTAAATATCACCTTTTTGCACCTGGCCTAATCACTCTTTCCATATCAAAATCAGTTCAAATAAAACATCTAAAAATTTATTTCACCTCTCTTCTTTCATTTCCACCTTATAAAAGCTAAGAAATGTTTGAGAAAAGGAAAGAAAAAAATTTAAGAAGAAATACACTTAAATTAAAGGGAACTATATTCGTGAACAACGAAAAGTGGGGTCATTAATTGTGGTCTTGGGCCTCTAGGGGTACCTTTTTGGGGTATTTCCCTATGAGCGTAGTCCAGGTGGTAAGACATTGACATATCAAGAAATTAAAAAGGGAAAATGAACTGTATCAACAACATTTGATAAACACGGTATATAAATAACCAATTTGAAGACATAAAAGTTGAAATTCATAAAAGTTTGACCATTGTTACTTTACATTGTCATGGTCGTGACGTGAAGTTGTTGATGAAATACAGTAGTTCCGGTAAGGAGGCGGGGCTTATAGGTTAGTTCATTGACAATGATTGACGTATAAAGCTAACGTTTATACGTATAGCTTTATCTGTATAGTAAAATAGCTGATTGCAGTATAATATGCAATATATTTCCCAAAGATATAGTCGTAGCATTGCTTGTTTCTTTAAAAAAAAAAATCATCAAAACCTGGAAGAATTTGGAATAAACGAAGTACCATGGCTTTATACAGATTGAACGCTACATTTTTATCTCAAAATGTATTCTTAATGTCATAAGTTTTTAATCTAACGTAAACAAATGTACCCAAGTGTGTGGAAGCATCTTTAAATCATACATGTAGATCTAAATGATACAAAATAATCTTAACAGTTCGACAAGTTGGTACAAAATGTTTTGAAAATTGAAACAAATGACAAATTGGGTTGTGGAACGTGCTATGAAGAATTTAGGTTCATCATCTTGCTTTGAACGAAAAAAAAGTCAGTTACTATATACGTTTGGTCCATATGAGTTTCTTCGTGCACTCTGTATTGACACTTGTTAAGAAAACAATACACACTGTTTAAGGTGGTACCTAACACTACAGGGAGATAACTCTGTAAAATCAGCTAAACATTTTAACTACGTTGTGTTGTTAAGGGAATATTAAGCTTCTCAATGATCAAAATAAGTGTGTGTTTAATTGCTATATAACCAGTGTAATTTTTGTTAAACGGTTGTTTCAAATTTTTTAGAATTTTTATATTTTTGTCAAAGGGTCACAGTAAATACTATGTCAAAATTTAACAAAAATTTAAAGAGCCAAATTAATTTTAGTTTAAGTGTTGGATACAACCTTAATTGCTTTTTTATTATTGATCATCGATGTTTAAAAGATTGAACTGCCTACAAAAACTAGTTTGTCTAGTTATTTTGTTTCAGAAATGTAAACAATACTTGTAGTATGAACTGAAATGTGAAGTTCGGAATGCAATCTTTCCTCAAAGTTTGATGCCGAGCTAAAAATACTCTTTTTCGTGAAATAAATTTGACGGAATAGGATTTATATTTTGAAAAATGAGGGTGTATCTTGGGAAAACATCGGATAATCAAACCAGAAATAAAGACTACGAAATATAATTATTTTTCTTATATGGATTTTTGGCAATTCAGCTTCAATCAATTATAAAATCAAAGATTAAAGGTGTGAATTAAAAGATAACTTTAATAAATAAAATTTCTGTTTTTTACAAGGATTGTATTTGTCTCTGCTTTCCATCCTCTATAATTATGCTTCTTATGATGACTTACAACTGTCAATATTTTAGATATATAATATTATAAAATTTATGCATTTTCACGAATTATGCTCAGCGCACCTATCGTTTTTTTTTGTAAAGAACGTCTAAATCTATTGGAATCTAGATTCGAGTATTATCTTCTACATGTAACGAAAATTGCATGTCATATGATAACGGTACGTGCCGTTTTTATACTTTTCAATGTACAACAAAGTGAGTCCAAATAGTTTAAATCTATAATAAAATCAATAACAGCTGTATCTACTAGAGAAAAGATCAGTAATGATAATTATTCTCAAACATAAATTTATGTTGGATATCAAAAGATGTTACTCTGAATCGCTTTCAGAAATACCCTTAAGCTTGAATTTCTTCTATAACATGACACAATAATTTTATTGATATCTCACGACAATAATCGGTTTTGCTTTATAATACATTTGATGTCTACTTTTCAGTCTTTCAATTTCTAGAACAACAAAACGGTTTAAAAACTCTTACATTTGAAAGTCACGTAAAAGCATTAACATATTTAGGTAAAAAAAATCGACACGGAACGTGGCAAATTGATATAGTCCCTTATGCTAGGAGTAGTATGGACTTTATATTCTTGATAATATCGTAATTTACAAAGGTGAAAATAATCTAGTTTGTCTATGATGATATACAAAATGTCTATGGTGATCATCTTATTTGATTGCATTGTACTTCGTTTAAGCGTTATATAGCTGTTGTAAGAATGGACATGACACCAAAGGATTATTGATAAAAAAGTACAGTAACAAAACTACCAAACTCCGAGTAAAATTTCAAAAGAAAAAGCAAATGGCAAGGTCAAAATCTGAAACGAATGGATAACAATAGTCATACTCCTGACTTAAACTTTATACAGGTTGTTTTTTAAAAATTAAATGTTGGATTAAACCTGGTTTTATAGATAACAAGACATAGGTGATAGTGGCACACAGTTCATTAAAATTGATAACAATGGCTGAACACAGAAAAAAGACATAACAGGTACAAATACCAAACATTTGAGTACAGCTGTCACTATTGTGTTATGTTCTATGTCACTATTAAAACAAACATGTAAAACAACAAATACAAACAAATATGCATATAGACAAATCACATTAGCAAAAACGAAGGACAAAAATACAATCTGAAATTAATCTTGCCCTCTGACTTAACGTTCCCATATTGACCGGTAGTTGATGTGTAAAATAAACAACCCGTACAATGAAAAGCAGAGGTATAGGGGGACATACGAAATACATTGTATGTCGACTCTTCAAAATATAAAAACTACGGGATATTGATAGATGACAAAATGTTGACTTTACAGAAATAAAGGTCCTTTAAAAAGCAGCCAATTGTGACATTGATAAAATAAGGTCAAGACAAAAAAAAACAAGTTACTGCAATGATGAAATGAGATAAAGAAGATATGACCGATGATTGTCCTAAAAAATATCTCATAGAAAACTGATGACATAACCGAACAAATGTTCCGTCAATAACGAAATACTAAAATTATAGTTGATGTACTTTAAATTTTATTCACAAATGGTTTTTGATATAGATTTCTTAGTAACATTTCCTTCTTTTGGCGAATAACAAATTCGATTAGTATTTTATCTAGATCATCCACGTTCAAAAGGTTAATTTGGAACAATTGACAGTTAGTAGCTCTGATTGAGGCAGTTATATAGAACTAAAATCAATTTGTTTAGATGGGTTAAAATGTTAAAAACTAATCAACAATAACATTTTAGTGTCACTCATGATGAATATGTCATTATAATACTATCGAAGACCGTATTTTGAACTATAATGATTTACCAAATTGTGACTTGGATGGAGCGTTATCTCATGTGGACTCAAACCACATCATCTTAAACATGTATATATATGTTACAGTAAATAGGTGAAATTAGGAATCACATGTAATTACTAAAATTTAGGAATTACAGGTAATCCCCGATGCACTTAGTTAATACAAGTGATTACTGAAACGACCCAGTTTTCACCAGTAATTACTAATTTTAAAATGAATTTTTACACCTATTTACTGACTGCTAAAACAATGTTGTATTATGGTCAGGTGATCAAAAGTTATGGTAATACAAACTAAAAGATTAGTTAGAACAGTACAGTAAATTTTTAATGGTTGATTTTTATAACAAATATCTTGAATAAATATATGGACTTTCAAATATTTGGTTAAATCCGAGTAACTTTAGTTTTAATCCAAAATGGTTCAAGTTGAGCATTATACAGGTTATTTTTGACCAATTTCAGCAGACATGGAAATCAGAAATGGAAAATTCTCCTTAAGCATCCTGTTTTATTTTTTTAAAGAAAATTTTGAATTTTAAGAACATTTAAATTTACTACCTTAGGGATGACATCAAAAGTTCAATGAAGGATAAAAAACCTAATTCACATAGTTTTTTCACTGACCCCCCTATCCCCCTCTTAACTTAATTTGGAAAAAATTGATTGACCCATATGGATGTATGTAAAAATCAATGTAGGATAACCAAATCTTGCAGCAGTTCAATCCCCCAACCCCCAAACTATTTGAATTAAGATTTTTATCTAACATTGATCTTTTGATCGTCCCTTATACAGATAAGATAACGTTATGTCGATTAAGAACTGGAATGAACTGTTATGTGCATTTGCTTAGAGGTATATAAAAAAAATATTTTGTTGTTAAATCATTAATAAAAATGATATAGTGAATTTATCATTTATAATGCAATTGCGAGTGAATATTTGGACCTCATTGAATACGTATTCATGTGACCTTCAATTCAACTTCTAGCTGGAGATGGGTTATCGATGTTTTGCCTATTAAAATTGTAAGGGTTTTACAGAACAAATAGCCTACTTTTGCTGTTAATCGCAGGCTCAACAAAAATGATGAAAAATAATAAAAATGTTCCTCTTGATACTATCTTTTGACTAGTACTGTAAGAAGCTTCTGTCAAAATTTGGTAAAAATCCATGATGGTTTATAAAAACTATTGTGTTAAACTGTAACTGCATAGCGAATGAAATGTTAACTTGGAAAGAACTCTAGTCCATTTATAAGTAATATGCGAAAAAAAAAGGATTCTTTTTACAAACTTTACTTTTGGATATTAACTTATGATCATAAAAATTTTGCATCCGTCCATGTTTGGTAGAAATCCAGGATATTTGGAGAAAGTTATTTTAAAGTTTTAAACCACAGTGCATGATGGAGATTTTAGTTTAACCAAATTATGAAAATCATTTTTAGACAGATATCATTGTCTTGCATGCATTATATATTTACAGAGTTTCAAAACCTATAAAACAACCATTTTCCTGTTTCAATTCACAAACACTAAAGAGTATGCACTTTTGATGTGCCTTATATTCCTACATCCTTAAGTAAGTTCTTTTAAAATCCCTATCCCTTTACTTTCCTTTTTGGTATCTTGAATTATGTTTTTAATTTTAAAACAAAAACATCAAGTTAGTAAATAGCTGTAAAAATGATAAAAAAAATCAGTGATTACCAGTAATCACTGAAACAACTAGTAAATATATGTAATTACTAAATTGGCTAGTAATTACAGGTATTTACTGAAACGTTTAGTAATTACGTGTAATTCCTTATTTCACCTATTTACTGTAACATATACAAGCTTTCTTTGTTCACTGCAAATTGACATTTTATGTCAAATTGTGATGATAAGAAATACCGGAAGGAAATTACCATGCCTTATATAGCATTGAAAGATGTTAAACCATATTCTTTTTTCTTCTGATTAACCCTATCTTAAAAAGTTGTAACCTCTCTCCAATACTAACTATTTTTTCAATACTGGTAAATCCATTTTATAATTCGTGCTAAAGGTTAAGTTCAAAAAAGAGAAGTTAAAGATATTTTTTTCAGATAGTCCGATGCACTACATGATCAAAATGTATCTTCTTAAATATCGTTTCTGTATTAGAAACCATGATAGGGGAAAGGTTAACTAACATCAACATAATCAATTTTACTTAAGTCTAAAGTATATATTAACGTTGATCTCATGTTTTATTATGTATATCTATCTTATCTTTTTATTAGAATTAATCACAAATTGTGTGATTTAAGATTCAAAATAAAATAACTGAAATATAAATATCCTGCACGAAGGTAACGAAAGTCGTTGTCTCGAACTCGGTTGACTCGAAATTTTGGATGAGTCGAAGTTTTCACGTGGTCCCGAAGTTTGTTCCTTATAAATGTATGTATTTTGACTTCTGGTGAGTCGAAATTGGATGAGTCGAAATTTCGGTTGAGTCGAACTAAATGTACGGTCCCAAGGTTAACAAAAGCATTCAAAATTTCTTATTTATCTCCAACTAATACAAATATGCCAAAACATGAACTCCGGGATTTAAATGGATTGAAGAGTTTATCTGACAATACACGTGTAATTAATTTCCGGTCACTGATCACTGTAATTGATTTATGACATGCTTTTTTCATGAGTGTATAACTGACATTATATTTTATAGAATTTTCATGAATAATTAGTGCTACATTGTTATGACAAAGTATTTGATATGTTTACAAAACAATTAATCGTGATTTACCCTTATGAGCTTGGTGTGTATACCATGTATACAGTGAGTATTAAGTCTTCTACTAATGATCAACTAAAAACTTCTCAATCGGAGTATTTTATCTTGTTGTATTTCTATTAAAAAAAAGAGTGAGATGAAACAAAATGAAGAGAAATCTAAATTTTCTAAAACCTCTTGTGTCGACAATAAACAATGTTGTCAACTTTTAACGACCTAAATAACTATAACATCGATTTGAAATTACTCTCTCGAATATAGGCCATACACAAAATTGTAACTGAAACATTTTTTTTTAATAATAATGAAAGACCATCGACCTGAAACCAGAATATCGATCCCCTTCCCTTATTCATTCAGATTTATTTAACTTTATCAAGCTTAGCAAGAGTTGCGTCCCTTGTTCTGTCAAACTTCCGGTTTTTGATTGAGTCAAACTACGTGTATCTCGAAATGATTCTCTGGTCTTACTGACTTCGAGATAATGAGAGTCGACTGTATATGTCCCCGTAGGGTTTTAATAATTAAACACAACTTCCAAAACATTTTTTTAAAAAATAAAATGAAATTCAGTATAGGTTGAAGTAAATAAAATATTTAATACAATTAATCTAACAATGATATTACACTTACATAACGGACACATCTCGGTAATGTATCAATTACCGGTATATTGCAAGAAAACTACATCTGTAGGTCAAAATATGGTCGTGACAATTGCCTATGTTATACATCAAGATATAACTCATATTGATATTGCAAATAATACTTCAATCACAAATCAAGAGAAACGTGTTACATGTAGATATGGGATACAGGTATAATGCAAGTAAATTGTTATCAAACCACGTATCATAAATCATAATACAACAAGGAAAACACAGAAGGATAGTCATAACGTGATGATTTGGTCACTTAATAATAGAAAATAACACATCATCTGTTTACAAAAATGAAGGGAGAACGATAAATGCAATATTGGATATAAAACAGAAGCACACTTATCATAAGATGATTTAAGATGACAAACGGCGTATATTTCATATTTTCTTTTTCAAAAGTTTCGTCTTCAGCAATTTAACAAAACTAGCATTTGTTTCAATCGAAATTATCTTATAATATTTAAAATGCAAGATCTCTTCAAATAACAAATTTGCAAAACAAAACATTTTAACGTTATGAACCCTATCAAATCAAGGTTGAAACCAGTTAACTACATGAATTATAGTTTGATGCATTATAAATCAATTACAGATCAACAACTTAGCTAATTTTCCGATAAAGTAAGACACAAGTATGTCATAACCAGCACAGTTTAAGTCAATTAATTTTTAGTGCATTTTCACTACAAAAAACAATTCACAGATCAAGGAGCATCCTTATATTCTTACCAATTAATAGGAAAATAACCCATTTCAAAGCAGATACAATCAAAATTTGACCTCTGTGGAAAGTTTGTTTGATTTTTTTTTATATTTGTAACACGCAAAACCAGTTGATATGTGTGTGGCATTGGGAATAATACGCATTCTTCAACTATTCAATGAGTAGTTTTAAATCAAATTAAAATACGTCAATAAAATTCTTTTTATTTATTTACGTAGTCATCTGGGTATAGAAATAAATAAGCTACGTTAAACAGGCGACATAAACGGTTTAAGTGTAAACTTACAAATGTAGGTATCCTTGATGAGGGCAATAATGTTCACATGGAAGAGATCATAATTCCAGAGGTTTACATGGTTTGTAATTTTAGTGTCGTTATAAATTGCATTTGTTAGGTTTAATGCCCAACTTTATATAAACATCAGCTGAGCGTGGTTTTTTTTAAACAGACAATTTCTTCTTTCGTATAGTATTTATATATGAATTTCATTAAGACCAGGAAACCTCCTGTACAATTCCTGTTTTCAACATACAGCATTCATTTCATTTAATATGAATGCTTTAATGAGTTATCTTTGCAAAAAACAAAAACTTACTTTTTTCGAAAAGTCAGCAAAGATAAGTATGCTTCCACAAACACATTTAATTAAAGAGTTCATGGTACATTAAAGAATAATGACGCTTATTTTATTCTTTTGCAAAGTTTAAGTAGTACATAATACTTTTGGAGGAAAACAAGATTTGACATCTTTAAAAAAAATTAAAATATGTGTATCGACTGAAGGCTTTTCATTGCCGAAAAAAGGTAGTTTTGTTTAATATTTGCATAGGGAATAACTTTTATTTGAATGAATCAAAACAATACCAAAATTGTTCTTTTCACACAAAATTCCATTTCGGCTTACGTTTCAGATGAATCTGTAGGGAAAACTTTAAGCATCAGTTACATAATTCAAAACTGGACACATTTTGGATTTCATATGATCTTTTGGTGGAATAGTGTTTGACATTTGTTGGAAAAACTGATTACCGAAGAATACCTCATTAATTTTTAAGTGCATCTTTTGTAGAATCTCAATTGTTTTGAATTTGGTTTAGAGACAATAAAAAAAGATTTGTTTCTATACTTTTTTTTAACTATTTGACAGTTGAACTATAAACACATGAACAGGCTTTTCCAATTTCAATAGAAATCTTATTCAATTTCTTTATTTCATCAACATCTGTAGATTTCATTCCATATACACACGTATCATGTGGTCAAAATAAACCTCATACTTCTTCACGATTTTTAATGCGTTTTATACCTCAATGATTTCAATAATTTCGACGCTAGTATATTGGCTTGTTTTTCCAATACAAAATAAAAACCCCGGCCATATGAAAACCAATAGATTTATATAACGAATTCGACATATTTTCTTTTGTTCTTGAAGTTATTTTGTTTAGAATATTGAACGGCATTTTTGAAGATGGGAATTTACTCGATTGCTGTATACTTATTGTATTATTAATTAACTTTACAAGATTCAATTTGTTAAATGTTGCTCATAGGAAGTAGTCGTTTGTCATAGATAAAGAACATGAAATAAAATATAAATAGTAGAATTTAGCATACTTATTGAATGTATTAGTTATGTCTTGCTTGGAAGCTAATCCGAGCTATAATAATTAAAGAAACATAGATGTACGTTAAATAGTCATATTGATATATGAGTTGTTTCCTGCTTTAGAGGCTAGCAATTAAAGCTAATATGATTGTCTGTCACTGATTAACATGTACCTGTCATTATCTAAATAGTGTACTAACAAATACATCAGTTATTAATAAAATGTTATCATTGTCAATGAGTTTAGCAGTACATTGGACGTTAGTTCATTTATTCTATCGTATATTATTCGTAAGCATATTACTATGCATTTGTGTCACTCAATGACTATTTAGCACTATAAACGTTAATTACTCAATTCAACGGAGGACATAATATTTTTCAACCTATTAACTATGGCCTCTTTTATATGAATACTAAAGACATGTACTTATAATTCTATCAATAAACAACGAGTTCAAAAGTGCAATTGGAAGTTCATTATCTGACCAGTCATCAGTAAAACAAGATTTGAAGCTCCTCTTGTGTCTGAATATGATTGACATTTATGTTTTAATTAGAAGGTGAATCACGTGAAAAAGAAATGTGTGTACCAATTACAGACATATTGACATCATTAAGCCCTACAGTCAAAATATGTATATGTCTTTAAATTCACGATGATCACATTCCAATTCACTTATCTGCTTTTGTATAAAACAAAACCCGTTTTATACGGTGTTCTTAAACACACTAATTGGTTTTAATCCACATATTAAAGATATTAAAAGATGAAAATAGGTTGTTCTTTATATATATTTTTCAGCCAGAGGAAACCGTTAATAAGTAAAAAAAGATTTTGATTGGATGACGGTTGCCAGATTGATAAATGGAATCCTTGGCAACAATTTTGCGAACAATAAGTTTACGTTTTTCAAATGTTTTAAGGTATTTTAGGGTTTAACTAAGAAAATTTAGTGTCTGAAACATTATAATACCACTATAATACAGTCATTGAGGAGTAACCAACTACCAACATTTGCATAGAAGTTCTTGGCTTGGCCTTCCGCTTGTTCGATTAGAGCGTAATCGCTGATTCTGAAGATGTGATTTTAACATTAAAAGCCTGTAATGTTCAATTTGATTTCAGTTATGTCAGTCACCATGGTCAGAAATGTCTTTCTTGACAATTAATACAAATGCATCATCAAACAACACACCGTTAACATACACGCAATTTTCACGTTACATATCAGAGGAAGCAACGTTTTATATATAATTTGAAGGTTACATGCCTGTTTGTACCCTCTTAGATACGGTGAGATATGAATTATTTCATTAATATACTATAGTACTTTTATCCCTAAAGAAAAAGAAAAGAAAAAAAGTAAAATCATAAAAATACTGAACTGAGGGGAAAATCAAATCGGAAAGCCCCTAATACAATGGTGTTCAGATCTAATCAAGTTATACATGCTACAAAATCGAACACTAATAAAGGGACACTCAACTCATTAGTAAGAAATAAACCACCTGACAACACTATGGTTAAGAAAGAAAAAGACCAACAGATAAACAATAGTTAAAAAAACACAACAGATGTCTCAAATTCTGTACTTGTTTTTTATACTTTGATATCAAACATGCATTATATCACTTAATATCGCGGTGAATTTCAAATATTACAATGTTGAACGTGGAATATTTGTTTGAATGCAAATAGTTATGCAATAAATTTTTTCACAACGATCTAGTGCTTTTATCAAATCTCAACTTAACCAGACAAAATATTTGTAATAATTGAAATAGCGTGAAACGATAAAGATTAAATGCTGAATAAAAATCAGAAAATACATTTTTAATGTCATAGATAATGAATCTAACGTAAAATAGTGCACCCAAGTGTACAACAGCGTTTTAAGAATGTTGAAATCTAACAGTTTTCTTACGTAACCAGCTGCATATGTTTGAAATTATGCAGTGACCAGAAATAATTATTTAAACAAAGATGTTCAACTTTGATCTTTGGTAGACGTTAATTCAATGCTTAAGTTAATTTCACAGGGTTAACACAGCATGTGCCTCGTCTAGACACTAAAACACCTAAAAACTAGTCTTCATTCAACAACATTACTCGAGTATGAATTTCACGATTCCTGCACTTTTAAACTTAAAATTGACAGATGATAGATTGATTTGGTAAAATGTCAGTAACATGCATATATTTATCGTTGCCAATTGCTTCATATAAATGGTTCAGGAACACGCTGTGAAAAATACATTAAGTATAAAAAATGGATATGATATCATAGAAAGAAAATATTTTATATCTTAAGACGGAATGGCGATATGTGCTTGTGTGGGCTTCATTTTGTAGAATATCAAACTAAAGATACATACCATTATATTACTACATGAATGCTCAATTTGTTTATATCATACTGATAAATGAACTTAGATGTGAATTCAGAGGTTAAAGTCATAAAACTTTGCTTAGTGCTCGGAGCACAAAAATCATGCTCGAAACATGAAATACAGTATTTTGATTGGTTGATTCTTGAGTCTGAGTACCAAAATCGTGCTCGAAAGTTTTATGACAGCAAGGCCAGGTCTCGATCTTTCATAAAATTCAAATCAGCAAATTGTTCAGACTGTATTGAAACCAGAATTGTGGCTTTTAAAACAGAATCACATTGTTATAACATTTTCCTACGTAAATTTGAAAACTGTTCCTTCTCAAATTCTGTCAAACTATCCATTTTCAGATTGATTTTATGCAAATATATTATGCATTTCCCTAAAATGTCTATTCAAAAACACGAAAAAGAAACTAATTCAAGAATGTAATTGTTCAAATGCGTATTAATATCTAGTATTAACAGTATATATGTAAAATATAAATATAAAATATCTTTTTGAATTAAAGTGCAACACATAGGCTGATGGTCGCCAATTAGAAAAATATCAACCAAAATTCATAGGAAGTTGATGAAAGCAACTTCAGGTTACCATACGGCCTTGAACATTGAGAAAAAACCTTACCATATAGATAAATGGCCCAATCATGAAAATAAGAACAAATTAATTGAAAAATAAACAGCTTAATTCATAATTTTTTACGGAAAACAAATATGTCAGTCATGAAACTACACGCTCGTGTGGTGGTTGAAGAAATCAACTCCCTCAACTTTTAACATTTGTTATAGTGCATAAAAAAACCCCACAAAGTATAAAAAAACAGTTAAAAGATTTATCAGATGATATTAAGGCAGACAAACACAGACCGAACGTGGCAGGGTGTTAGTACATTCTTCACAGTATAACAGACAAACAAACCAAATCACACAGTATAGATATGAGATTACTAAAGTCACTGACAGCTAGTTCAAATCCAAAAGGAATTTATAGAATCATGTCTCTAATTTAAAAAAAAGGATGTTGTAATTGACAATTGAGATAATTCGTTACAAGAGACAAAATAACACCGAAATTAAAAGGTATAGCTGACTGTACGGCCTTCAACGATGAGAATGACGAGCAAATCAAATCCGCATATTCAGCTATAAAAGGGTTTTGATTTTGTTATTTGATTTGGGACTTTCCGTTTTGAAATTTCGTCAACGTTCAGTATTTTTGTAGTTTTACGTTTTATTTACTTTCAATCGATATAAAAGAGAATAATTTATCGAAATATGCGCGCAATGTTTCAAATAGTAGTCCTTATCAAATGTTAACGATTCAACGTATTTGTCGAATGTATGTTTACACGGAAATCATTTCGTAATAGTTGTTACACGTAAATTAACGTCTAGAATTATTTTTATGATTTCTTTGCAGGAACAAACAAGGAATGTGAAATAATTGAAAAAAATTAAATTAGAAAGATAGTACACTGTAAATACTTTCTTATAATCTTTATTCTCTTGTAACAAACTTCATTCTGTATTCAAAAAACAGAATTACTACTCAATGCCGTCTCATATACCATATACCACAAATAATTCGTATTGGTGTCATATACCATATACCACAAATACTTCGTATTGATGAAATTGTAAATGACATACTGCTAAACAGTATGAAGAAAACAATAACCTAATAAATAAAGTGCAAAGCCACACGACAACGCGACTGCTCAGTTTATTAAAGTTATGAAACAATTCATATAACTTGTATACAAAATACAACATTTGAACAATATAATTTATAATTTTTCCAAGCATAAAAACTATCCTCCAGTCCTATCAATCATATAATTACGATAAAAGGGGGACTTATAAATAAAAAGTTACCAACTTACTTAAGAATTAAACTTTAGATAAATAAATGTGTGTTGACGGTTCGGCGCTGTCGTGCTGAATGACCGAAAACCCCCGTTTTGGCGGGGGAAATGACCGTGCGATAAGCACGACACCTACATACATCATGAACTAACAAGAGAAAATAATTTCACTCTTATTCACTACGTTCAAACGAAAGAAATTATATTAATTATTTTCACGTAAAACTGTACGCATATACTAGCATTGTAAGTTCTAAACTCGTTATTTATTGAAATTGTATGAAATAATATTACAGTTGGGCAAAATGACACAAAATGGTTTTCTGGTGAGAAGAATCTACAAATTCATGCCATAACTTTTTAATGTTCATTGGGTTTTTTTCCTAGTCAAATTTCCTTGATATCAGAATGATAGAGGGTTGATGCTTTCATGAAAGCTACATGTATCAAACTGACAGTCAATCTTAGTTGATTGTTATAAAACATTTATTCCATAGATGACGACTTAGTACAAGGTGTATACCTTCACGAGTATCACAATGGGTGCCATACGGTAAACAGGTTATGTTTATCATTCTGAGATCAAAGTCGGTTTTTGATGGTGTTCTTGTAACCCAGTCTTTCGTGTTCCAGTATGGGTGTTTAAGACTGTTGTTTGTCGTTTTTATTTTTTAATCTAACAATTTTCGTAAGTAAACAATTTTTTTGTAAACAAATTATAGAGTTCTAGCAACAACTACATTCGCAAAACATTTAAGTGATGCTATGTAAAAAATATTTTGAATCTGCAGCATTGCTTAAGTCTCAAGAAAACAAATTAATAAAATATAATAAAACTTTTTTTAATAATTTTTAGTGATGACATTTAAAGAATATACAGTAAAAAAGGTAGAGTTCTCCATTAATTTCTATTTTAAAGTTGTCCGAATTTTTAAAATTGACTGCTTTACTTATTTTAATTATTACATTTATTATGTATAATTTAAAAAAATGAAGTTATGTCATTTGAAGTCGTTAAAGTGTTATTTTACGGATGAGTACAAATAAAAAAATCGGTCAGTTCGCTGGTATCAAATTCTCTTATTCCGTCTAAACAATTTCCGTCAGCATCAGATAATAGATTTAAAAATAAGTTCTGAGAAATAGCAATGAAAATAAAATGAGAATAACAAATCAAATTTTATCAGTGTATCATTAGAGAAATCAAAGTCAATCACTTAATCGCCTGTAGCATATCTAACTTCAATAATATATTTTTTTTTATTAAAAACAAATTTCTTTTCAAATAAATTTCTGTTTAACGAATTGCTCGAATAAGATTTGATAAAAAGTACAAGGGTGTATTTTGCGTCAAAATCAGAATGATTGGGGTAAACAATTCATGAAACTTTGAATTTGAACAATCAGGTTTTAATCTTTTTTTTTGATAATGTTTAATATCAGATCACATAAAATCCATGAACTACATCCGATAACACAACCAAATCTGATACGAGTTTATCAACCAAGAACGCAAATAAACAATGTTAATATACTATTATGTTGTCTGTAAATGTAAATCCGCAACCTTGATAGTCATTCGGAACACCTTTGTAAAAATTTGCAGAAGACATACCTTGTTATTTAAAATTTAATGTACCGTCTTCCGAAACAGACAACCAATGCTTATAACTGTTTCACCTAATTGTATCGTCAGTTACCGGCTGTACATTACAAACATAAACATGATATATTTATGGATCAGGCATAGTTTATCACATCAACCGAACACACGTTTTTGCATCCAGGAGCATATGAGGTAGCACATGATACAATTTATAATGTCTAGAGAGTAGGAATCTCATAATCGTCAACACTGTACAGATACACTTTGCAGTTGTATTTTGCTTCTTTTTTTTATATATAAAACTTATAATGAACTTGTTTTTTGAGTATTTACGAAACAATCGCGGATTTTTTTGATACGTTTGGATAAATTTCGAAGGAAGAAACAAACTAATAAAAAAACACATCTTCAGTAGATACCTACACATTAAAGTTAAGAAATTTAAATACCATCCTCATGAATACTAGTACCCAGCTAATATCAATATTCTTTTGGACATAATGTAAAAAGAATCTCGTTTATTCTTATGAACTATGATCTGCAGACTTGACGTAGTATTGTTTTATTAATGCAACTTTAATTCTGAACTTTTAGAAATGAGGACTGTTATTATGTTTTTCTTAGTACAGCGTATCTATTTAAAAAACCAACTTGAACTCAAGTAACAGCTGTGGCAACGAGTAATAACTTGAACTACACACACACCAGTTATAAAATTTATTTTCAAACATCAAAAGATGTCGCTTGGAAAATGATATCGAAAAAGTCTTACAGTGCTTCAAGCTTACAGAACACAGTATCTCATGACGATAATAAGTTTTATTGAAGTGCCGAAAGGTTGATAACCTATTGTTAAGTATTTTTTTCAAAACATGTTTTCGCTTGAAATTATGTTAATTGTTTGTTAAGAAGCCTTAAATACTCCAAACCTGGTGTCATTTATAATTTATATTGAAAAAAGATGTGGAATGATTGCCAATTAGACACCTCCCCACAATAGACCAAAATAAACTGAAATAAACAACTTTAATTCACCGTACGTCTTAAATAATGAGCAAAACCCATATCACATAAACATATATTAAAGGCTTTTATCATATGGGTATTTGGACCACACGAGTATAGTCATGACCATAGGCGTATGGTCCAAATACTCATAAGGTCCGGAACATATATATCTAAAATTACAAGTGAATGTCAATATGTTGACTTGAAATATCTTACAGAACTGTTAAACAAGTATCAACATGACTATCGATTATATGGTCATTTTTATAAATTTCCTGTTGAAAAAACTTAGAAGTTTTCGAAAAACTGAGGATTTTCTTATTCAAGGAATAGATTACCTAGGCCATATTTGGCACAACTTTTTGGAATTTTGGATCAGATTATTTTCGATTAATGAGTTTGCCTGTTCCCCTTATATCTTTCGCCCATTTCTTAAACTGTTTACTATATTACTGTCTACATAAATTTGCCTATACCAAGTCAGAAATATGACAATGGTTTTCTATACGTTTGGTGTGTTTGAAATTTAGATTTTTCCATTTTATAAGGGAATTTCAGAGCTCAGTATTTTTGTTATTTTCTTTTGACAACTTGTACTTTGTAAAAATTAAGATACAGATGCATTTCCACTTAAATACACCATTGACCTCTAATCTAAATGAGTTTTGGAAACATCTTTTTTTTTCTCTAACATGACTTCTCGAAAAACAATCAGTGTATTCACCTACTTATATAATTTATCAGCTATCATTTTTGCTGCAAATCATAAGTGGTACGTGTTAAAAAGCAAATTTTTAGTTGATTTACTGTTCCTATATTAAGATAAACTGTGTAGTACTAACTGAAAGTTGTTTCAGGTCTTTAGTCATATCTTGCATCAATTACTACTAATAAACTAAAAAAAAGTTCGAGTTATTCATCGTTCATAAACAGTTAAGCTTTAAAAATAACTATTGCAATGTATAACATTTTCTACAATTTCAACTAACTAGAACCTGAAATTTTGATTCTTATTTCATACCTTAAACTTTTATATTGTCAGTTTAACTGATCTGTCGTGTTTGTAATATTTAAGCAACCACAAATCGTTCTTTATAGACCAGATTCAGGTTATGATTGTTTAAAAACTTCTTACCTATAAATAATTGTAAAAATATGAGGTTTCTCCTTTGATCTGTTAGAAGAATAATTTCAGTACAAATGCAATAGAAGTAACAATTCATCTAAAAGTTTGTTTTACGTGATAACAAAATCAACTTATCTGTTGATCTTTAATTTATTTATAATCCATAAAGCTATAAGATATGTTGTGAATTTGGTTCTACTTGTGCTATTTTAGGAATAATATCTAAAAAAAAATTCTGGATATTTTAAAGAGTTCTTGCAGTTTTTCATAGCTAGAAATAATAATAAACAAAATACTCTGACAAACCATATTTTCTCAGTATTTGCAATAATTTTCGTATGAAACATGCTTCTAGAATGTCTAGTATATTTCGATTTTTAGTTGTTTTCCAATAGAGTTTAACTTTTTTTGTCATCACTGAATGATATAGAATCCAGTGGCATTTTTTTTCGCCAAACATTCTCGAATGTTTGAATCTAGAAAACATATCGACATTTTTTATGGTTTTATCGCTTGATGCCTTACTCAAGGTTGATAACTACATTATGGGATGCGAACAGCCTAATGAAAGACATTTTACTTTTTGTACCCCTTTATATGGGTGAATGCTTGTACCAAGTCTTCTGATTTTGCCATCTGTTCATGGACTTTCAGTTTTGACTTTTTCACAGTTTGTGGGATTGTACTTTTTATCTTAATTCAATCGATATAGAAAAAGAGAATAATTTATCGAGATATGCGTGCAATGTTTCAATCAGTCCTCCTTATCAAATGTTAAAGATTCAAGGTGTTGGTTTAATGCATGTTTGCATGGAAATCATTTCTTTATAGTTGTTTCACGTCGATTTAATTCAAGAATTAAGTAATTTTATGATATCTCTGCAGGACTTTCCTAATTTTTAATGACCTAGATAACTATTCTAACGTAAAATTGTACGCGTATACTAGCATTGTTAGTTCTAAACTCGTTATTATTTAAATTGTACAAAATAATATTACAGTTCGACCAAATGGCACAAAACGGTTTTCCTGATAAGTAGAAATTACAAATTCTTGCTATCACTTTAATCCGTATTATTTCCTAGTCATAATTTCCTTGATAAATAGAGGGTTGATGTTCTCAGGAAAGCTATTAAACTGAGAGTTTAAAGTGGTGAAGTTGAAATCATCCCTTCAACGTCAATCTTGGTTGATTGTTATAGAATTTTATCTGTTTCACAGATGACGACAAATATGTTCCAATTGTCGTAACTACAATCCTGTCCTATTTTCCCTGAATGTGACCTATCGAATTAGATTTATAACAAGGTTGCTACCTTGATGAGCAACAAAACGGTTGCTATACGGTGAACAAGTCCTGTTTATCATTCCGAAGATCATTCCGAAGAACCTGAGATCACACTCGCTTTTTGATCGGGATCCTGTTGCTCAGTCTTTCGTTTCCTAGAATGGGTGTTGAAGACTGTTGTTTGTCTTTTGATCGTTTTTTTCTTTTTTCATGACCATGTCAGTTCGTCTACCAGTTTTAATCAAATACATCTAAGGTATTTTCTGTGACGAAAATTTGCTATTTCATTCAATAGTCACCGTTGCCTGGCGCGTTGTATAGTGCTACTGCTCCAAATTAAGGTTGTAATTACTGAATTGCCTGACAACCAACAATTTTAAATGTACGCTATTGTACTACACACACAAGGCTGCTGTTTTTATAAAAAAAACTGAATTATGCAATCTGTCCCTGTAGCTTATCAAAATGTTGAATTAGACCCTTTCTCCTGTTGAAATAATTTGATACATATTTTCAAATGTAAAATGATAAAATTTGTGTTTAAAACATGTGTGTGAAGGTAAAATTCATCAATCCTTTGTAAGTTCAAATTTGAACCTTGTATACAACTGTTTTGTGAACACAATTAAAACAAAAGATGTAGGTTCACGGGGTAAATGACACGCAATTCTTAAATAATGCACGCTAAGTAACATATTTACAACAATTCGGTTACTTTTATTTAAATGTACACCATAAGTTGTTTGAATCTGAGGACTTATATATATGTATGCGATCTTGACAAAACCAAGATGATCTGTCTATATTATTGACCAAATATGAAGTAATTATATCAAAAACCGTTACAAATACATACAAAATGTAAACGGAAAAGAAAATTGGGAATTTCAAGCCAAAAAGCTGTGACTTAGATGATTACCTTTAAATGTTCCAGAATTGTTTTAAGCAACGATTACTTGGAAACTTTAAGTTCACAGATTCCTCGCCGTTTACATCCTTGGCAAGTGATCTTTAAAAAGGTCGACAATGTATGTTCACTGCAGTTATATATGCCATTATGTTTCCATTCTTAATTTCATTACAAAAGCGTATTCCATAACAAGAGAAGGACCTTACGTTTTGTCTCTTAGCAATTGTCCTTTAAATTCTTCATTGGTTTTAGTAGCGGATATATGATTTTCATTTAACAAATAAGTATGTATAATTTCTTAATTCATTTTCGATAGTTAGCAATTTGTTTTTCGTATAAAAATTATAAAGATGACCAAAACAACAAAGACTTTCGCGAAACATTTGAATGACTCTATTAAAAAATCATAATAATATGCAGGATTGCTCAAGTCTCAAGAAAACAAATTAAAAAAATATAATCAAACCTTTCTTTATCATTTTTATTGATGACAACTTTTAAAAGAATATACAGTATAAAAGGTGGAGTTCTCTATTTAAAAAAATTAAGGTAGTCCCGAATTCCTATTACATGTTTGATGGCGTATTATTTAAAATGCAGTTATGTCATTTGAGTGTGATGCCGTTAAAGGTTTATCTTGTTTCTTTTATGGATGAGGACAAATAAAAAAATCGGTCAGTTTGCTAGTTTCAAATTCGATTATTCCGTTTGAACAATTTCCGTCTGAAGCAGATAATAGCTTTAAAAATAAATTCAAAGAAATAGCAATGAAAACAAAATGAGAATAACAAGGCGAATTTCATCAGTGTATTATCAGAGAAATCACTTTATCGCCTGAATCAAATCTAACTTCAATTATATGTTTTCATTAAAAACAATTCGTTTTTAATATATTTCTGTTTAATGATTTGCTCGAATAAGATTTGATACAAAGTACAAGGGTGTATTTTGAGTAAACATCAGCATGATTAGAGTAAACAATTCAAGAAACAGAGTTTTCGAACAATTAGTTTTTTTCCTACTTTTTCATGTTTTAATTAATGTGAAATCTTCAGATCACATTATAATCCATGGACTACAAACGATAATAAAACCAAATCTGACACGAGTTAATTAATCGAGAACTCAAATAAATAATTTAAAGATATCGTAATTTTGTCTAGGATATAATTTTTCTTTGTCTGTAATTGTAAAACTGCAACCTTTGTAGTCAATTCGGAACGCATTGGTAACATCTTAGATTTTATATGTAATCGGCTTGGGTTTCCAGAAGACATACCTTGTTGTTTTATAAGTAAATGTATCGTTTTCTGAAACAGACAACCAATGTTTTGAACTTTGATAATAGCCCAAAAACTGCAAATAAAAAAATGCATTATTTTTTTTACATTTATACAAATATTGATGACCTAATTTTATCGTCGGTTACCAGTTGTCATGATATATTCATGGAACAAGAAAAATTGTTTATCATACCAAACGAACACACGATTTTGGTTCCAGGAGCGTATGATTCATTTTTACGTTTGGAAAAATATCAAAGTTAGATTCAAATTGATGAAGAACATATTTTGAGGTTATACCTACATGTATACCTATACACAATAGTTAAAAAAAATTATCGTCATCCTCATAAATAATATTTTTCAACCTTATTCAATTTTTTGTTGGGACTCAATGCAAAAAAAATCCGATATATTCTTATGAATTATGTTCCGCAAACTAGATGTCATTTTAAAGAACGCTCCAACCTATCAGAATGCCGGTAAGCATATTGCTTACTTAATGCAACACTTATTCTGAAAATTCAGAATGACGCACCGTCATTATACTTATATTAGTACAGACAAGTCAGTGTTTTTAAATTACCTCATCTCTCCAAACTCCTGTAACAGCTGTGGTTACGAGTTATTAGTTAAGCTACAAGAACAAATTATAAAGTTTATTTACAAACATTAAATTAGTTTGAACATCAAAAGATGTTCCTTGGAATATGATATATAAAAAAAACTTGCAGTGCTTCTTTTGTAGAACACAATATCTCATGACGATAATACTTTTTTTTAAGTGCCGAGAGGTTGATAACCTATTGTTGAGTATTATTTTTCAAAACATGGTGTGCTATAAAAGTATATTGTATGTATGTTTACAACCCTAAAATTCTGTTGTCGTTACAGTATAATATAAAAAAAAACTTGTTAAGGTTCAGCGGAACCCAATATCCAGCCTACTTTTTCTGTTGTCTCTGTTTTCAGTGTGATAGGGGGAATGCACATAATAGATTTACAGTTAATGAAATAAAACGTTTGAAATGTATGACAAAAGTTATGCTGGTAAAAAATAAAAACAGGCTACAATCAAATCTATAGATTTATAAAAGAGTTGAAACATAAATTTATTGAATTAACAAATGATAAAGAAGATAATTTTTACAATTTCCTCTAGATACTATCTTTTGACTGTCAGATGCTACTGTCCAAGTTTGGTAAAAATCCAGGATGGTTAATGAATCAAATAAATGTTTTAAAAACTTTAACTGCAGACTGTATGTAATGTTAACTGGAGGAAAAACTAAGTGGATTTATAAGTAATAAACGGAAAAACAGGATATAAATGTTTATGAAATTTCCTTCCAGATACTAGCTTTTGATCATTAACAAGCTTCTGTCCAACTTTGGTACACATCCAAGATACCGATAGTTTAGGAAAGTTATTAAAATTTTAAAAACTTTAACCACAGAGTGAATGTAATAATAACTGGCAGAAAAACGAAGTCCATTTCTGTATAAATACGGATAAACAGATTTTTTTTTACAAAATTTACTTCTGGATATTATCTTATGATCATAAACAAGCTCCCGTCCAAGTTTGGTAGAAATCCAGGATTGTTTAAAAAGTTCAAAAACTTTAAACACAGAGTGAATATTTGTGGACGCCGCTGACGACGACGACGCCGATGACGTCGACAAGTAATGTAGGATCGCTATGTCTCGCTTTTGCTACAAAAGTCGCAGGCTCGACAAAAATGAGATTTCGTATGATTGCCAATTAGACAATTCTCCACCAGAGACCAAATGGTACAGAAATAAGCAACTATAAGTCACCGACAACAATAAGTAGAGCCCATACCGCATAGTCAGTAATATAAGGTTTTTATCTCTATTATTATTTAATGTTTACCTATCCATAGAAAACAAACTCTAATCCAAACAATTGATAGCCAGGAATGTTAATATGTGTATCCAAGGATCTTAATGGCCTAAAAGGATCTTCAAGAATAAGATGTAATTAACAACTCGAGGGAGTTGGAACTTTAGTGCCTTACTGATATCCTGGCTTATCAACTCAGTTGTTTGTCCATGATGATATACATATAATGTCTTTGTTGGTCCTTTATTTAATTGCGTTGTGGGTTATTTGAACTTTACTTTAATCCTTCAATTGTCATTAAACAAATTACTTTTAAATTCTGGAATATTTGAAAGCCAAGGATGTAAATGAAAAACAGACACCATTGACGAGCTTGATGACGAAAACGGACTGAAAAATAATATCAACGTCTATCTATGTCACCTTTGCATGAATTTTCCAAATATACCTCAGAGAAAAATTAAGACTCAATCAAGCAATCTAACAGACAATAAAAATGTCTTTACATCTGACGCTTTCTTTATCCATAAAGGCTTTAGGTATACATGTTAATCATAAGTAAAAAAAAAAATTCCTCAAACCTTGATGAGGATGTGTGTATTTCCTAAACAAAATTTGGGACCTCCAATGAAGGTTTAATACTTTAGTGGCTTATATAATTTAACGACTAAAAAGTTAAAAAAAACTTTGATTCGGGCAGTTACAGTTACAAAAGATGCAGTTACAAAATTATGAAATGCAAGAAAATACTCGTGGGTAACATGGGTAATTACTTAGCAAAACAATTCACAGCTTGATTGATTTTGATTTAAGGAATAATTAACAACTTGCACTTTGAAAAAATTAAGATAAAGATCTTTTTTTCGTCTTAAATGACTTCAGCTTGATAAGTTTTGGAAACATATTTTTTACAATAGGAAACTGATTGTTCCTAATAGGATAAGTTACTTAAGCTTTCATATTAGCTACAAATCATAAGTTGTACATGTATGTTCGAAAAAGCAGATCTTTGTGTGGTTTCCTAGTCTTCAAAACAATTATCGTTTTATTACTTATCGAGAGTAACATTCTGGTTTTTACTAATTTTTTGCATCAAGTTATAATGGATAAACTGAAGCAATAGTAGGTTTTCAAAATTCAAGATATTTATTGTTAATATAACGTTTATTGTAAAAACTAACTTTTGCAATATTTACTAAATCTTCAATTACAGCAAATCAGACCTAGAACCTTAATATTGCTTTACAAAAAAAAATAATTTATGAACCCATTTAAGATAACTCGTTTTATACTTGAAACTTTTATGTTGTCGGTTTAACTGATTTTTTTTTATTCAACAACAATATATCACATGCTGTTAACAGATTTCTTCACTGGTACAGCTATTTCAGTAAAGATCCCTGTATGTTAGTACCTTAAGACCAGGGTATCTTCAGGTAGTGTATTTATAATTTTGTTAGTTTATATATTATATGTCATTAATACATTCTTTATTCTCTATAATGTTACAATTATAACTCTGATTATGAACTTAATATATATATATATATATATATATTGTTACTGTCTGATAGAGGTTGAGTATAACGGGTTATTTAAGCGTGTTCCGAATTTGGTTTGTGGTTTTATGTATTTCTCTGTTTTCCGGTATAACGGTAAATTTATTTGTTATTTTTTGTGTGAATTAATTTCTTTCACCACGTGTTTGCCAAATTTAAATGAATTAGCCACGGAAGGTAGGTTTACATAAGAATCTTGTTCTCATGATATATTAAGCATAATTTGCATATCTTACGTATATTCTTAAGTTACAGTATATAAATTTGGGGAAGAGGCATTACTTTCACTTTCAAAACTCATTGAAATAATTTGAAGAAAAAAAAATCATCTATCAAACAATTTAAGTACAAGGAGTTATGTAAAATACACATAATATTACAATATTGACAATAATGCTGTCAAATATAAGAATATATCTTTTCTAGTATTCCTTTTAATATATTTGTTTTGTAATAATAATTCTACTTTAAATTCTGACCTAAAAACATTATATATATTGATATTTTGTGTTCTATGTTCTGACACATAGTGTATTTTGTGTATAGCGAACACAATAACTGTAAGTAAAAAGTTTATTTAATAATAAAGGTCATCATTAATTTTATATCCCCAGATTAAATTATTTTCAGTGAGAATGTGTATACCAAACTTAACTAATTCAAGTATCTTATATATTTCCCCCAAAAACTCATCTAAAAAGTGGCATGTTACAAAAAATTGTTTATAGTCTTCTGTAACGTTACAAAAATTTCAAGTAGAATTATGGCTTACTTTCCATTGTTTTAATACAACTTCATTTGGAAGAATAAAGTGTAACAATTTCCATCTGCACATTTTCAGTTTATTATCTTTTAAATAATTGTGAATAAATTTGTGCATATATTGAGCTTCAATTAGTATGTTTTCACATTTTAAAATTCTATTCTACTTATGATACCCTATTGGAACTTCTTTATCATATTCGATTAAAATTGAATAAATTTTCTTCGAATCTAATTTTTCTAGTTTATGTTTGCAATTATTTTTTTCACTTATAAATAGTGAGTTATTTGTTAAAACACTAGTTTTTATTGAACTTTCTTCATTCAACATGTTCAATATTTTAAACCATTTTTTTGGAATTGCTTTTCTTAATCTTCAGAATTCAGCTATCCCATTTGATTTGTTTTTTAACTTTAAATTTATAAATTTTTCAGAAAAGATTCCATTTTCATCGATACTATCATTGATATGAATGATATTGCTGTCTAGTCAATTTTGAAAAAGAAGTGTTTTCTTTTGAAATTTAATTAAGTGATTTCCCCAAATAACTTTTTGGCGGATAAATCTATTATTATTTGGATTTTTAGTTTTATTATTTTTTTTTAACCATATTTTAATCATATCAAGATAAAATTCTGGTATAGAGTATATATTATTAGTATTCATTCTTAAGATAAGTAGATCGCTACCAAATTTATTTAGATAACAATTTGATATAACCATCCAATTAAGTAATTTATCAGCAGTTAATCTTTTTATCCAACCTATCTTTATAGATTCTATATATTTATCTATATTTACCATTTTTAATCCCCCATCCAGTAGGTTATAGCTTAATGCAGTGCATTTAACTTTTTCTGTCTTATTGTTAAAAAAAAATGTCATTTATGATTTTTTTTTAAATTTGTCTAATTACTCTTTGCCAAAGGTTGAGACTGTAGCCAAATAAGTGATTGAAGGAATAATTAAAGATTCAATAACTGTTATTCTTCCTACCATGGTTAAGTTTCTTTTTTTTCCAGTTTGATATAATTTTTACAGACTTTTCTAGCTGTTTATCAAAATTTAGTTTTTGATACTCTTCTTTGTTATGACCAAAATATATCCCTGACTTTTAATTGGTTTCTCTGTAAAGTTAATATTTTTCTTTACAATGTTTTTGCTTCCCTAGCCAAATACCCTCTGTTTTAGATTTGTTAAGTTTTAATCCTGAAAGTGATCCAATTATTTCAATCATGTTAAGAGCTTTTGAAATATCTTGTTTTGATTTGAGAAAAAGAGTGGTGTCATCTGCTAATTGACTTATTTTTAAAGTGTGGGTTTTTCCATCTATCTTGATTTCAAATCCTCTAAGTTTATGGTCTTGCCTAATTTTACAAGCAAGAATCTCCACAGCAATAACAAAAATTATCGCACTCCACGGGCAGCCTTGACGTATTCCACGATATATACTCATGGGTTTAGAAATCCACCCATTGTTTATAAAAATTGAACTTTTTATGTCAGTATATAAAAGTTTTATCCATCTCATCATAGAATTTTTAAATCCAAATTTTTGTAAAGCAAAGAACATTTAATGAATCAAATGCTTTCGAAAAATCTAAAAGTAGTAAGGCACCCTCTATATTAAATTTGTCTGCATAATCTATGACATCTTGAATATGTCTAATATTATATCCTATGTATCTTTTTTTAACATACCCAAAGCAACTAATTTTGTGTCAATATTCAATAATGTTATCGGTCTATAATTGTCTAAACTGAGAGGATCATTTTTTTTTATGTAAAAAGGAAATAACTCCTATTGTTTGTGAATTTGTTAACTCCCCTTTATCAAATGAGAGATTAAAAATTTTGACTGCAAACTCTTTAAGATGTTCCCAAAAAGTTCTATAAAATTCTACACTTAACCCATCACTTCCTGGGGATTTATTAATCTTCATTTTAAATAATAAATCTGTGCATTCTTGAGTCCTTAATAAACCTTCCATACTATCGCTTTCTTTATCTGTTAGGACATGATCACATTCTGTATTCATAACATAATCTTTCATAGAATTTTTATTGGGATATGAACTTTTATAAATTTCTTCATAAAACTCTTTTTCAATATTAAGTATTTCTGTAGGATGTAGATATAGGAAGATGTGGTGTGAGTGCCAATGAGACAACTCTCCATCCAAATAACAATTTAAAAATTAAACCATTATAGGTTAAAGTACGGCCTTCAACACGGAGCCTTGGCTCACACCGAACAACAAGCTATAAAGGGCCCCAAAATTACTAGTGTAAAACCATTCAAACGGGAAAACCAACGGTCTAATCTATATAAACAAAACGAGAAACGAGAAACACGTATATATTACATAAACAAACGACAACTACTGTACATCAGATTCCTGACTTAGGACAGGTGCAAACATTTGCAGCGGGATTAAACGTTTTAATGGGCCCAAACCTTCTCCCTTTTTCTAAAACAATAGCATAACATCACAACATATAAAAACATACGATAAAATATCAATTAGCAGACTTAACTCAATCAAAAAACGTATGATTACACAAAGAACGAATAAATTTGATCTGCGATATCTGAATACAAATGCACAGTTAATTAAATATTAGAGACAAACAGTCATGACCAAAAGGCTATCGAACAAATTCAAACACACTGAGAAATATTTAACCAATCAATGTTCACTTTAGAAAAAAACCGGTTTTTTATAATCTTGAAGTTTATACAAATGTTGTAAGAATAAGTGAAAAATTGAAGATATTACAAATAATCAAAGCTGGTATACAGCCAAGATCCATATAAATAAAAAATGACAAAAAAGCATTATAAACAGTATCAACAGGTCGAATTAACAAGAAAATACGATTTGAGAGTACTCGCAGTTACTGACAGCTAGTTAAAAGCCAAAACCAATTAATAGTAAAAAATCATGCATCAGAGACTAAAATCGACTAAAACACATCACAGGGATTTAGTATTTTAACGTCATTAATAGTCAAAGAAGACATGACTTGTGCAATGCCAAAAATAAATGTATCGACAGGTAGTGGTATAGTGAAGAGCGACTTCTATAGAAATAAAAGTTAACGTGGCTGTGTCCCCTATACATCTCGCCTCAAAAGATAATGAAATTTAGTTATGTTTTAATTTGCTAATGACAAAATCAATATTAGTGCCAATGTGAACTATATTCAGAGATCTAATTACAATATTGGTACGATAACCCTTACTTATAAGTTTGTTTAAAGGTTCGATGAGTTTACAAGGATCACATAGTGATTTCCTCGCTTTAAGTACAATATTACCATAAAATTTAGGATGAGAAATACCATTTTTAATAAGCTTTCTACAGGTATAGCCAAATTTACTAATCAAATCTTTGTATCTATGAAAGAATTTAGTAAAAGTTTTAAGTAATTTATGGTATCGAAATCCCTGACACAACAATTTACCAGTGATGCATTGATTACGTTCGTTAAAATCTATGACATCAGAACACACACGGGCAAACCGAACGAGTTGCGATATATAAACACCGTATGATGGAGCCAAAGGCACATCGCCGTCTAAAAAAGGAAAATTAACAATAGGAAATGAAAAATCGTCTCTTTTGTCGTAAATTTTAGTGTGAAGTTTCCCGTTTGAAATTGAAATGTCTAAATCTAGAAAAGGACAACTGCTGCTGTTTATGTTAGATTTAGTTAAAGTAAGTTCGTTTGGGTAAATTTCTGAAGTATATTTAAAGAACTCTGGATTATTCAACGAAAAAATATCATCGAGATAACGGTAGGTATTTTTGAATGTATCAACTAAATGTAACAATGATGGGTCTTTACTGAGTTTGGTCATAAACTGAGATTCATAGCAATATAGAAATAAATCTGCTATTAAAGGGGCACAGTTGGTGCCCATAGGAATACCTACTACCTGACGATACACTTTATCGCCGAAACGTACATAAATGTTATCAAGCAGAAAGTTTAAAGCTTCAATCATATCCTCACATTTCCAGTAAGTGTATCTAGCATACTTTCCTTTTTCGTTACAGAAAAAGGCCTTAAACGAGTTACAGCAAATAAAATTACAATGAGATTTTTCGAAAGACCATTTTATCAAATACAAAAACTTTTTCTTTATAAGATTGTGTGGAAGTGTAGTGTACAGAGTAGAAAAATCATAACTGTCAACAGAATTGTAAGGACCATTGAAAGCATGTATTTTATCTAAAACCTCTAAAGAGTTTTTAACACTCCAAAAATAATTAATACCATTATTTTCATAAGCTTTATTACAAAAGTTAATAACCAGTTCTTTGATAGTAGTTAGGGAGGTGGTTAGAAGCACTGATAGATTAGTAGTAGAACACTTACTCGAAGCGGAGATGAAACGGAATTTAAATGGTTTTTTGTGTAATTTCGGTAACCAGTACATGGTAGGGACTTTCAAATGTTCGGAAGATGCTTTAAGCTGGGCAGTGGCAGTGGTATGCTTGTTAACGATTTGACTCTCTGTGGTGCGCACTGACCTGAATGTAGAGGAATTTATTATTTCGTTTTGAAGAACTTTCGTGTAGTATATGCGTCACACCACCACTACATTATTTGCTGCCTTGTCTGCCGGTACGAACACAAACCGCTCTGCGAGTACCTTGAGTTTGTTTTTTATTCTAGAAATGGGTATATCATGGTTCCTATTATTAATTTCAGAATTGTTTTCTAAATGAGATATTCGAATATCAACAGTATTCATAATTTTATTCAAATAACTGTCTAAAGATTTTTTATCGGATTTTTCACGTTTGCACCAATTTTTACAATAGGCAGACATAGCGTCTTTAATGACCTGACGACACTGTTTCCAATCTATTGTAGATGGAGGACGGTATTTCGGTCCTTTCTTTAGAAAAGTTATGACTTCACGGTCATCGACTATGTTGAGGTCTCCTGTGATAACATGACCATAGGGAACATATTTAAAACTAGATATTTCGCAATCTCAAGTGGAAGGAACATTATTTTCTATATTGACGTCTGTTGTAATTGACGTATAATTGAAAATCAAATTTCTGCTCGGTTTTTTATAAGAATACGAAATAATGGGTTGTTCTATATTATCAAAATATGGAGGTATTAAGCTATAGACAGAAGAGTCATTGAATATGCTAGACAAATTAATAAAATCAATACCTCTATTTATATATTTTAATTTGAGAAAATGTCGTTTACGATTTTCAGGTTTATCAATAATAGGAAAAAGCCTGTGATGACAAAAGGCTGTAATAATACGGGTGTATTCATAAAATGGGCTAAAAAAAGAAATTTTATCACACTCAAGAAAAATAGCATATAATTTACTTATAGGTATCTGACCCAGTTTGCATAATACTTGATGTCTGCCATTATTCTTTATTATAGATAACAGATCAGCAAGTGTATAATTTATACGATGTTTAATACGTTGATTGCGGTTCTTGCGTTTACCATGAGACCTATTATTTCTAAGTCGTTTATCAACAATATTAATGACATCGATATGAGTTTTAGATATGTTCCCCTGCCCTAATATTTAATCATTTAGACCGAGAGGATAAGCTGTTTGAAGTCTTTTTATCCAAAACAATTCGCGAACTTCGCGTGATTTTTCAAATTGCTTGTGTGATTCTCCTGGTTGTTTTTGAACGGTTTCGAGCGGTTGGAATTTTATATATTTCAGATTATGATTATGCTTATCTAAATGCTGATATACTAAACTTTTGAATTTTTTGGGTCTACGAAAGCGGTACAGATGTTCTTGATTTCTTCTGAAATACTCTCGTCCCGTCTGTCCCACATATTGAATACCACACTTAGGTTGGGTTCAAGTTACCACATATATTAGGTTTTGAGTTTTTCAGGTAATATCACAGGAAAAGGAGAGCGAAAAGGTTCTCCCGTTCACTGTTGACCTTATAGTATTTTGAAAAGTTAATCTAAAACAAGTTAGTCATTTTTTGGCATTGCACGGGAAAATTTGTGGATATCCACGTGCATTTTTGTTAAATAATCTGGCTGTAGTGGCATTACCAATACGTTTATTTATGCACGTAGATAACCTAGAAGTTGTGTTGTTGATAATATTTTTTCCATTCCGTAAAATCATGATAATTTAATAAGGGTATAGGATCAATACAAAAGACCGGAGGTTGTAACATTGAATGAGGATCACAGTTACGGAATAGGGAATAATAAGGAGTGCAGTAAAGAACTCTTACAAAAACTGTAATAAAAGGCCCGACGTATGGACTAATATAACAAAACTGACATGTATAACAAACACAGGGCAAAAACAGTGGTTGTAAGAAATCTAATAAAAACCATAGCAGGGGGCAATAATAAAAAAAATAGCAGGCGTGGATGAGTATCAATACATCCCAACATCGTAAACAATAAAGATATAAACATGTGAAAGCTCTCTCACAGGCAAACAACCAATAACTGAAATATATAAGGGCATACACTACAAGCACGGGGACACATTCTACTGCATCCACACAGCACGAGTAACAAACCCTGCAGTAAATAGATATAGGAAGATGTGGTGTGAGTGCCAATGAGACAACTCTCCATCCAAATAACAATTTAAAAATTAAACCATTATAGGTTAAAGTACGGCCTTCAACACGGAGCCTTGGCTCACACCGAACAACAAGCTATAAAGGGCCCCAAAATTACTAGTGTAAAACCATTCAAACGGGAAAACCAACGGTCTAATCTATATAAACAAAACGAGAAACGAGAAACACGTATATATTACATAAACAAACGACAACTACTGTACATCAGATTCCTGACTTAGGACAGGTGCAAACATTTGCAGCGGGATTAAACGTTTTAATGGGCCCAAATCTTCTCCCTTTTTCTAAAACAATAGCATAACATCACAACATATAAAAACATACGATAAAATATCAATTAGCAGACTTAACTCAATCAAAAAACGTATGATTACACAAAGAACGAATAAATTTGATCTGCGATATCTGAATACAAATGCACAGTTAATTAAATATTAGAGACAAACAGTCATGACCAAAAGGCTATCGAACAAATTCAAACACACTGAGAAATATTTAACCAATCAATGTTCACTTTAGAAAAAAACCGGTTTTTTATAATCTTGAAGTTTATACAAATGTTGTAAGAATAAGTGAAAAATTGAAGATATTACAAATAATCAAAGCTGGTATACAGCCAAGATCCATATAAATAAAAAATGACAAAAAAGCATTATAAACAGTATCAACAGGTCGAATTAACAAGAAAATACGATTTGAGAGTACTCGCAGTTACTGACAGCTAGTTAAAAGCCAAAACCAATTAATAGTAAAAAATCATGCATCAGAGACTAAAATCGACTAAAACACATCACAGGGATTTAGTATTTTAACGTCATTAATAGTCAAAGAAGACATGACTTGTGCAATGCCAAAAATAAATGTATCGACAGGTAGTAGTATAGTGAAGAGCGACTTCTATAGAAATAAAAGTTAACGTGGCTGTGTCCCCTATACATCTCGCCTCAAAAGATAATGAAATTTAGTTATGTTTTAATTTGCTAATGACAAAATCAATATTAGTGCCAATGTGAACTATATTCAGAGATCTAATTACAATATTGGTACGATAACCCTTACTTATAAGTTTGTTTAAAGGTTCGATGAGTTTACAAGGATCACATAGTGATTTCCTCGCTTTAAGTACAATATTACCATAAAATTTAGGATGAGAAATACCATTTTTAATAAGCTTTCTACAGGTATAGCCAAATTTACTAATCAAATCTTTGTATCTATGAAAGAATTTAGTAAAAGTTTTAAGTAATTTATGGTATCGAAATCCCTGACACAACAATTTACCAGTGATGCATTGATTACGTTCGTTAAAATCTATGACATCAGAACACACACGGGCAAACCGAACGAGTTGCGATATATAAACACCGTATGAATCACCCCCTCTTTGTCTCTGAGCGCTGTAAGCGCTGTGTATGTATCACCCCCTCTTTGTCTCTGAGCGCTGTAATAGTTTTTTTTTGTTTGCCTAGCTTTTTCTAGTCCCAAGAAGAATTTTGTGTTTTTTTCTCCTTCTTCTACCCATTTAATTCTGGATCTTATTTGTGCTCCTTTTGTTTTTGAATCATATAGTTTACCAAGTTTTTCTTCTATAATATTAATCTCCTCTTTAAGAGAGTTAATATCGTCCATTTTACATTTTTTGTTTATACCCTCATTTAATTTCTTAAATTTGTTTTCTAAAATATGTATTTCTTTTACATTATTTTGTGCTTTTCTTTTGCAGAATGGTATGGTATGGTCTCTAACCTCGGTTTTAAAAAGATCCCACTTGACACCAATGTCATTGGTGAGTAAAATTTTCTTTTCATATTGTTTGATTAGAATTTTAGTAAGGTTTTGATATTCTTCATTTTCTAAAATACTATTATTAGTTTTAAAGTATCCTTTACCTTTTTGGTCTGATCGACCTTTTATTTTAAAATTTTTAATTGCCTGATGGTCTGTATGAGTTATAATAATGAGTTATAATAGCTGACCTAATATCAGTAGATTCTATTTTAGTTCTTATTTCAGGACAGGTTAAGAAAAAATCTAACTGATTTGTTGTGTCTTAAACATTCAAGCAAATCAATAATCATTCCTCATAGATCAACTTAGTTTATGTTCGTTTATAAATGTATTTCCAATTATAAATTGTAACAATATGAGGTTTATCCTCTGATCTGTTAGAATAATTGTTTTGGTACAAGTGCACTGAAAAATATTGTTGACATTCCGCTTATTATGATATAAATGTGTCTTACTGTATCGAACAGTTAGCTAAATTGTTGATCTTTAATTGACTTATAATACATCAAACTACAAATCATGTCTTTTATCAGATTTACGCGTGCAATGATAGGTTAAAACATTTAAAAGTTATTTTCTGGTTAATTAGAAAAGATCTTGCTTTTTTCTAAGATACAAAATTAAAAAAAAAAAAATGCTTTGACAAACCTCATTTTCTCAATATGTGTTAATAATTTTCATCTGAAATATGCTGCTAGCATATTTTGATTTTTTAGGTTTTTTATTCCATACAGTTTGTAATTGGTTTTTTTCTCATGACTGACTAATAAGGCGGTATTTTATTCCGCAAAACATTCTCTATCTTAAGAGTTTGCATCTAAAAAATATATCGACATTTCTGTATTGAGCTATAGTTGTATGCCATATGCAAAATGGAAAATGCAGTATACATTTAACTGCTGATAATTTGAATTTCAGCTGCAAGCAACTAAATGGCATGTATTTAATAGCACCCGGGGTGAATGAAGGTTTTTGTAACATGACACTAATTTAAAAAGACATTTTAAATGTTTGACAATATTATAAAATCGTATATATCTCTTTTCTACCACACTACTACCATTGAGTTTGATCTCAATCTCCAGAGATAGTAACATTTGTATAAAATACGACACTAATGTTTTATAATTTTATTAGCGCAATTGGATTGTCAGAGAGATCTAAATTTACCAACCCCTCTTTTAAAGTTGAACTAAAATGGAAAAGGGGAAGGGGATGATTAACCAGAGGTCGACTTTTAATAATGGTTTTGTCGTGGAATATGAGTGCTTTTGTTTAATATCTTCCAAATAAAAGAACTATTCTAAAATTATGTAGTAGAAGAATTTACAGTATATGTTCCTGATAAAATAAAGGGCAAAGAACATCCGTCTAATATGGATCAGATATTGTGGCGTTACACATTACAAAATTTCTAGTGGAAATTCTTTAAAGCTGACGATTTGAATTGACAGTAGATTGTAATAGACACATGTAACCAATCTGTGGTTTATAAAAAATCACCAAGCTTGTAAAAACTAATTGGAATGGATGCAGAATAATATTGATAGCCATCATTCCATCTAAATTTATCCAATTGAATAAGTTTCCGACTTTTACCAATAGCATATTCCGGTTTTACATCTGCATTCTGCTATTTTGAGAAACACATGGTATATTATGGTTTGATTAAGTGCCTTTTATTTACTTACTTAGGGCTAATAAAGCAGATATGAAATCATATATTGATATAGATAATGAAACATCTCTTCAGTGATTCTCAAGGCCAATGTTCAAAAGTCTTATACAAACTTCCAAATTCTGATAAAACTAAAATGGACAAAATAAATAGACAAACCCAGATATAGAAACGGATTTATGCAATGGAGGATAATTTCAAATAATTAAAAAAAAAAAATTAAAACAGTAATAAAATCAACGGTACCAATTTTGTTGCACCAGATGCGCATTTCGACAATACATGTCTCTTCAGTGATGCTCGTGGCCAAAATATTTGAAATCCAAAACATATATAAAAGATGAAGAGCTATAATCCAAAAGGTCCAAAAAGTATAGCCAAATTCGTGAAAGGAATCAGAGCTTTGCATGAGGGAGATACATTCCTTTATTTATAATAATTTCTAATATTTTGTAACAGCAAATTTTAATAACACAAAAAAATCCGTATTTTCATGCCAGTACCGAAGTACTGGCTACTGGGCTGGTGATACCCTCGGGGACTAATAGTCCACCAGCAGAGGCATTTACCCAGTGGTAGTAATAAAATCAACGGTACCAATTTTGTTGCACCAGATGCGCATTTCGACAATACATGTCTCTTCAGTGATGCTCGTGGCCAAAATATTTGAAATCCAAAACATATATAAAAGATGAAGAGCTATAATCCAAAAGGTCCAAAAAGTATAGCCAAATTCGTGAAAGGAATCAGAGCTTTGCATGAGGGAGATACATTCTAAATTATAATTATAAATTATAATAAAACAATTTCCAAAGTACTTGCTATGCAACTGTCCACCCGAGAACTTATTTCTACACAAACATTATTTCCTGTCGTAAAACGCAAGAAAAGAGGAATATCTATCATAATTGTTTGATACATGCAATAAACAGAAGTAAACCTTTACAAATTTACAGTCAATTAATATGCCAACAGATACACGATGTAATTCTTTAGAAAAGTAATAAGTACAGTAAAGATTAATAATATAAATTATTGAAGTCATTAATGATTCTATATTTCCAGAAGGAAATAACGTACAATACGTTTTTAACGATATCATGTCTTGTTTCATGAAGACCTACATGTATAATATGAAACATTTGTCTTTCTCGATTCGGTTGTTAATAGCACATATGTCACACGTATTGAATGATTTTCAGGCGTTTCGCTGAATAGATTATACCTTTGACGATAAATTAAAAGGATTCAATTATGTGTTGTTGTGAATGGAATCAATTAAAATACAACGACTTATAATAGAATCATTTTTGCTCTTTCCTTTAACACACCCAATAGGTTATATTGATTTCTGGTATTTAAAAAAAAAATCCTTTTTCAAAAATACAAATATTACTTAAATAATTTGATGGCCGCCTATCATATATTTAGAACGTACATGTTCTTATAAACCCCAAAAATACTTGTAAGTGATTGGCCGTGACGAGAAAATTGCTCATTTATTCTATAGTCACAGACTCCTAGTGCGTTGTATGGTGTTATTGCTCCAAAATGTCAGGTTGTAGAGATTGCTTGGTCAAGGAAAGGCAACCAACAATTGTGAATAGAAATATTGAGTTAAACAATCAATCTTTGTAAATGATTAAATTATCAAATTAGCTCATTTCTAAAGTTGAAAGAATTTGATAAATGGTTTCACTTGTAAATTAATAACTATTGTATTTTGCAAACATGAGATTTTTGAAAATTCAATTTCCAACTGTGTAAGCAACTGTAATAAGAGAAGGAACGCAATTGTAATAGGGGATGCCGGTTCATGAGGGTAAGAATAAAGCGGTTGATTCCTTACCTATTCACAATGCATAAAACATCAAAATACCTTTTCTGCAAACAAACACTTTATTTATAAATGACATCATTTATTCTTATGACGAATTATTTAAATGATACATCAGTTAATTTATTATCAAGGCCTTTCACATTATTTTTTTTATAATTTGCATGACAGTTTAAATGATTTTTTTATTGAAGTTATTGCAATTTCTTAATGGAGAAATACAGAGAAATATCAAACTGATCCTCAGTATCAAGTATCGGTAAGATATATACTACTAAAAATTTACCCTTGCAGACCGAAACGTCTTTTTCACAAAGAAATCTTCTTAAAAGCCCAAACTTTCTCATTGGTAAAACATATAAACCTTACCAGGCATGTACAACCAGAAAGCATGGTGCGAAATATTATAGGTAGTGCTGGTGCGTCCCAAATTTGACCGAAAAAGTGGGATGTAGTTTGGCAGAACATGAAATCTAAACCGACTCTCAAGCGTCACACTTAAGAACTCAAACTTGTCGAAACTTAGGGACTTCACAATATATCACCTTATCACATGGCCTTCTTAAATAAAGAAGATCAAAGACCAATGTCACATGTTGCCCTTTCCACCTTAGACTGAAATTGCTTTTGAATTCAGAAATAGTTGTTGAAATAGGAAACTATGAAAATGAATGAAACATCAACTTTTGAATGGAAAAAATGATATTTAAAATATATAAAAAGAACTGACGAAGAGTTAAAATTTTGCATAGAAATACAACTTTTAAATTCTTTGATTTTTGTAAGTAAGAACATTAATGTTCGTGCAAATGTCTTCATCATTGAAAATTATTGACTTGATTACAAAAAAACAAAAAAACAAAAAAAAAAACAAAAAAACATGAGACTAATGCGAAACATTTAAATTCTCATATTTAGAAAATAATAATCTGCAGGATCGCTCAAGTCCTAAGAAAATTGATAAGTTTAGTGTAATATAAAATGAAAGTAATTTAATTATCCTTTATGATAATTTCTATAAAGTAAAAATGTTTAAAAGACGGTATAGACCACTATCACCGGAGAAATCAAAGTTATTAACTTTATCTCATGAATGATATTTAGCTGTTGTTTTCATACAAAACAAAAATGCCTATTTTATTACCGTTGAATAATTTTTTTTAAGCTCGAGTTTTTTTTTACTTTTTTTACTCTGGAATACATCAGAGTAGACAAACTAAGAAATATAGACTCTGACATATCAGTGTTTTTCTTCTTTTTTATATTGAATAATCAGATCACACTGTAAAATCAAAATCAAATCTGAGAGGTTTTTATAAATTGAAAACTTAAATAACAATTTTTAGATATTGTAATTTTGTTCAAGGATAATATTTTCATTGTTTGTTTTTGTAGTCATATCTTTGTCAAACTGCAATCTTGGGGTTAAATTCGAAACGCCTCGGTTATATTTGAAACTTTACATTTATTCTCCCCTAGTTTTGGGAAGACCTTTCTTGATTGTAAAATAATAATTGTACCGTCTTCCATAACAGACTTTCATTGCTTTGACATCTGACAATAGCTTCAAAGTTGAAAATAAAATAAATGATTATATATTTTTTTTCACAGATAATAGCGGATATGCTCCTACTGCCGTAACTCCAATTCCGTCCCCCTTTCACCGAATGTGACCTACCGAATAAGACTTATTACCGGGTTTGTACTAACATTAGCATAACGACGGGTGCCACATGTGAAGCAGGAACTGATTACCCTTCCGGAGCACCTGAGATCACCCCAGTTTTTGGTCGGGTTCGTGTTACTCAGTCTTTAGTTTTCTATGTAGTGTTTTTTGTACTGTTGTTTGTTTGTTTGTATTTGTCTTTTTTAGCTATGGCGTTGTCAGTTTATTTTTGACTTATGAGTTTGAATGTCCCTTTGTTATCTTTCGCCTCTCTTTTGACATAAGAACAAAAAGTGATGACCTTATGTTATCGTTAGTCACCAGTAGTACATTACAAAACTATATGCCATGATCCAGAAAAGCATGGCTTATCACATCATACGAACACACAGTTTGGGTTTCCAGGCATGCATGAGCTATCACATGGTACAATTTAAAAAATCTAGGTAGAAGGGATTTTATGATGGTTATTTTCCTGTGTAACTCCGTTTGGATTAATTATCCATCTGCCTTTTGTGTTAATGTTTTAAAACAATTGGATATTAAATTTAACTTGTTTTTTTCGGATTCATTGATTTCGAAATAATGAAAAAAATATCATCAGATAATCCTATGCCTATACACTATAGTTAAGAAATTTCATCCCATCCTCATGCATAATATTTCTAAGCCTTAATAAAAGAATAGTTTATACTCAATATAACATAACAATCCAATATATCCTAATGAATTATGTTCCGCAGACTTGACGTCATTGTAAAGAACGCTTGAACCTATCAGAATGCAACATTAATTTTGAACTGTCAAAATAACGCACCGTTATCAAATTCTTCTTAGTACAGCAAAGTCAGTTTTTTTAAATAACCTCATCTCTCTGAACTCCGGTAACATCTGTGGTTACATGCTATTAGTTAAACTACAAGAACAAATTATACAGTTTATCTACAAACACCAAATTAAGTTTAACATCAAAAGATGTAGCTTGGAATATGATACCAGAAAAAAACCTTGCAGTGCTTCTTTTACAGAACACAATATTTCATAACGATAATAAGTTTTATTGAAGTGCCGAAAGGTTGATTTCCTATTGTAAAACATTTTTTTCAAAACATGTTTTTGTTTTTAAATTATCTTTAATCTCTTTTAAAATCCTAAAATACTAAAATCCTCTTGTTACTATAATATAATGACGTGTTCTTCTGCATAGGTCATTAACATTTAAAAAAAAATCGTACCTGCATCCGATACGCTTTGCAGGACCAGGAACGCTCAACCTATATATTTGATAGCCAGGGATGTGTATATGTGTAAAAAGTTATGGAACTTTATGACAAAAAGGACCTTAAAGAATAGCCAAATGCGTCTAAAATCAACTTTGCTATAGGATGTTGGAACTTTAATTTCTTAATAAGCTCGTAGTTTATCAACATAGATTTAGAAAAAAAAGTACGTTTGTCCATGATTATAACGTCTTTGTTTGTTGCATTTGGTTTGTTTTGTTTAAATGCGTTGTGGTTCTATTGAACTTTATCCTTATCTTTTAATTGATATTAAGCAAATAACTTTTTGAAGTTCAGATAATGAATAAAAAACAATTAATTGTTAATGCATCACGAAAGTCGTCTAAAAGAGGGAAAAGATACCAAGCGAAAATCAAACGCATAACGCGACGAATAAAAACATAATGACGAGAAAAAAGATGACAGCTTGATTGATTTCTATTCCTGTTATAACTTAAGTTTTTAATTCACTTCTTGCACATCATAAACGTAAAATAACAATTCTGTTTCTTCCTCTTAAATATACCATTGACATTTCAACTTGATGAATTTTGGAAACATATTTGTCTTTTCTGACATGACAATTTAAAAAAGTAAGTGTTTGCTCCTGCTACGATAAGTAATCAGCAGTTATTTTTGCTGAAAATGATACGTTGTGGTTCAAAATAGCCAAATGTTATATAAAGTGGATTTACTATTCGTCAATGACGGTTAGCTGTGCAGTAGTAACGGAAAGTAGAATGCTGGCTTTTAATCATTCCTTCCATCAACTAATAATTGATAAACGGAAGAAATCGTTGGTTTTCCAAATTTGAGTTATTTATTGTTAATATGACGTTAAGCGTTAAACATAACTTTTGCAATGTATAACGAAGCTACAATTACAACATATTAAAACCTAGAATTTTAATACTAAAAAGTAGTTTTTCCCTTGAAACTTTAATGTTGTCGGTTTAACTGATATTTCGTTTGTTAAATATTAAAGCAATTAAAACAAACTTTTCTCATAGATCAGATTAGGCTATGTTTGTTTTAAAATGTTTGTTTCCCCATATATTAAATAATTGTAACAAAATGAGGTTTCTCCTTTGGTCTGTTAGGATAATAATTTAAGTACAAATACAATAGAAATTGCGCTTATCATAAAATTGTGTCTTACTTTATTAAATGATCATCCAATATATTGATCTTTAGGTTATTTATAATGCACCAAACTATAAGTCATGTCGTAAACCTGGTAGTACTCGTGAGATGATGGGTTAACATTTGAAAGTTTTCCTGAGTAATTTGAAGAGCTCTTGCAATTATCTAAGCTAAATATTATAAAAGAAAATGCTCAGACAACTGTTATATTTCTCAATATTAGTTATCAACCTTTATCTGAAATACGCTGCTAGTATATTTTGACTTAACATTTTTGTTTTTCCAAACAGTTTTAAATTAATTTCTTCTCATAACTAATTGATAAAGAATATAGCGGCATTTTATTCCGTCATACATTCTCTGTTTTAATTGTTTGCATCTTAGAAACACACCGACCTTTCTTTAATGTGGTGTATTGTGATGCCTCATGCAAAATGGATAATTGCAATATTTATTAAATTGCTGATAATTTGAATTTCAGCTGCGATCATCTTAATGGCAGGTGATTATTTTGTGTACCCTCCTCCCGGGGTTGAATGGTGGTTCGATGCAATATGGAACTTATTTCAGTTACTATTCTTAATGTTTGACAAAATTATAAAACCATAAATATTTATTTTATACCACACTACACCATGTATACCATTGGTTTTGATCTTCATCTCCAGAGATAGTAAAATTTCAAAATTACAAAATGAGATACTAACCGAGCATTTTAAAATTTTCTTAACGCAAGTGGATACGTAAATTTACTCAGACAAACATGTAAAATAAAACAACCCCTCTTCCAAAAAGAGCGAAAAGGAAAAAAAAGGGGGGGGGATAACTAGAGGTAGAATTTTGATAGTGATTATTGAATATGAGTGCCTTTGTAAAATATCTTATAAATAAAACAAATATTGTAAAAATATGTAGTAGAAGAATTACAATATGTGTTCTTACATAATAATGATCGTCCGTCCAATCAGGATCATATAGTGTGGCATTACACATTACAAATTTTTATGGAAACTTCCTTAAAGCGGAGGATTTGTTTTGACAGTAGATTTCATAAGAAAAATGTAACCAATTTGTGGTTTATCGAAATTCATCAAGCTTGTAAGAACCAAGTGAAATGCATGCAGAATAGGAAGACAGATAGCCATTCCATATAAACTTACCAATTGAATGTTTTTCCGACCCTTACCAAAATTGCATTCAGAATTTACATCGGAATTTTTCTATTTTTGGAAACACAAGGTATATTATGGCTCTGATACATTTCCTATTCTAATTACGTAGGGTCGATGAAGCAAATATAAAATCGTATATTGACATAGACAAAAAAACGTCTCTTTAGAGATACTCAAGGCCAAGATATTTAATAATCTAGCACAAACGTTGAAATACTGATAAAAACTAAAATGGACAGAATGAATAGACAAACCTAGACATAGAACCAGAGTTATGAAAGTTTCCAAAAATTTTTAACGGTAAATTACAATAAAGCAATTTCTCAAGTACTGGCTTTGTGACTGTCGCTTCGAGGACTAACATCCCACTAGCAGATGTTTGACCAGTGGTGGTAATTACATTTAACTACTAGTGGGGATACCTGACTAAATCATATTGTGGATTTAGTGAAAGTCATAATATAAATGTCAGTTATGTTATTGCGCGAGTTAAATTTGATTCAGTCGTACTAGTGTCTTTGTGTAACTGACATACTATAAGAATATAATTTCCTGTCATAAAACACTGATAAAAAATATATCCACGATAAGTGTACTATAAATATAATCAACATCAGTAAACATTTACAAATTGTAAACATAAAATATGCAAACAGTTATTACTGATTTTTAGAACTTGATGTTAATCTTCAAAAATGCAATATGTACAGTAAAGTTTTATAAAACAAGCTACATAATCCATTAATGCTTGTTTATTTAAATATACGAATAACGTTCAGTTTGTTTTTATCGCTATCATGTCTTGTGTCATGAAGAGTTACTACATGAAACTCTTGTCTTTCTCATATGAGCTGTCTAAAAGCTCATGTTGTAAAGGTAGTGTATGCTTTTCATGCGTTTTGCTGAGTCGAATCTATGTTCATCATAATTTCAAAGTAATAAAACTCTGCATTATTGTGAAGCGAATCAATTGACATACAATAATTCACAAAAAAATCATGTATCCCTATTTTGTTTAACACACCCAATGGGTTATAAAAATTTCTGGTATTTTTAATTTTCGTTTTCAAATATTTTTGTTTTTAGCATTATTTCATGCCATCCCCCCCCCCTGGTATGTTTAGAGAAAACGATTTCTTTAATGACCAGTTGAGAGGCGAGAAGAGCCAGTATAGTGAAGTCCCCTCCACCCTTTGCCCCCAAATATATCACATTAATAAACATAAAGGACTAGAAATGTCCATCCCAACTGTTCATTTAATGTCTTCGTAATTTTAGTAGCTTTTTTGACCCTACAACAAACAAAGTTTCTACAGTTATGTTCGAGCTCCATTCAGATGAAACGGTAGAATTTACATTCCAGAAAATATGTAACTTTTACGTGCACGCTTTTTAAGTCAATATATCATAACACAGTGATTATGATGGACACAACAAATACACTATCTACCAAACAATGTTTTCCAAGCTGAGGGATGCATGAGGTGAAGAAAAATATGATATTGTTTTTAAATGAAAGTTGAAAATGCAGTTTTAGAGATTGGATTTTTTTTGTCCCAATGCCATTTAAAATGACTACCAAGGTATAAAAGCCTTCAGTTCCTAAAGTTATCAGAACAAGAAATAGGTCGTCATGTATGTTCGCATGTATTTCTGAATGCTTACATGGGAAACTTCAGTTGATTTGGCGTATAGATAATGGGTCAGTTTTGGAAGATGCTGTAAATTCTAAAAAGAAATCAATATCCCCAATGCCAAGGAAGACAACCGTTCCACATTCTATTTAATGAAAACTATACTAAGTACCATAAACCACGTTTTAATCGAGAAGTACGAAGATTTAGAAATAATGTGTAACAATTGATATAGACATCATTACACTTCTTACTAAAATTGCTTCAATTGATCAATGTAGGTCAATATATCTTAAAACAGTGACTGTGAAATGATATATTCCAGACCATACGAGTATTTGGACCGTACGCGTACGGTCCGGACCGTATGCGTATACTCCTACGGTCCGACCATACGCGTACGGTCGGACCGTACGAGTATACTCATACGGTCTAGTACGAGCTGGACCATACCGGAATTTGGACCGTATGGTTTTTTTTTAAACAAACATTTATCAAAAAACTTTTATTGACTTTTACACATGAACATTAACTTATTACAATTAGATAAATAAAGTAAACAAGTGAACATTAAATTGAATTAAATAGTTTTGAATTTAATTGTCTATCGAAATCCTGTTTTGGCACTCTCGCCCCGGGTGACACTTGCTGCCACAAGGAACGTCTGATTACTTACATTTGCATGTCTTGTTCATGCATGTTCCTTTACATTAGCATCTCTTACTTACAAGAGAAAAACTTGCTTGTTTTGCGGCTGCATGCAAGGAAATTCCGTATGTACTCCAATGTTCAGTTTCAATTTTCCTTGTCAAAAGGACAATATCACCCATATCATAGCACGAGTTCAATATACCAAATTCACATGATAGCTTGTACAAACTTGCATCTTCACAATGATATCATTAACCCTACATAATAATCTGGGAAGATCTCCCGATGCCCTATCAACAACTGGTATTCTCACAGTGACAAAGCTACCCTTTTCAATTTCTGCATTAGTTATTGACACTTTTTTATTATATTTTCTCATTGTATTTTCGACAGTTTTTTTTAATAATTTCTGTCAAGTATCTTTCGTATTCTGTCGTGAGTAGTCATTTGTCCGTCGTCCGTTGCTATGGTACAGTTGTTGTACTCAGGAGGGTCAGTTATAATGTCATTAAGTATCATAAAATCATCAACTGCCATGATTTCGTCGTGTGTCGGTCTGTAGTCTTTAACATCGTATGTCTCTGTAGATATTTCTGACGTTTCAGTTCGTCGTCGTTTTCGGGCAGGTTGAACAGTTCCTGTCTGTAAGTCGGTCTCAGCATCCGTCTGTAGGTCGGTCTCAGCATCTGTCTGTGAGTCGGTCTCAGCTTCAGTCTGTGAGTCAGTCTCGTTTTCCGTCTGTAAGTCAGTGTCGTTTTCTGTCTGTGAGTCAGTCTCGTTTTCCGTCTGTGAGTCAGTGTCGTTTTCTGTCTGTGAGTCAGTCTCGTTATCTTTCTGTGAGTCAGTCTCGTTTTCCGTCTGTCCGTCAGTTTTTACGTCTCCTTCTGTTTCAAACATGTACTCAACATTCTCTTCGTCAATGAACTCATCAGTCTCTTGCGTGCGAACCTACACAAATACCATCATTAGCTTTTTGACAAAATACAGCTGCAAAAGGCGTCATTTTAATACTAGAATGACACTGTGTGTTCAGTGAATACTGTATCTCATACAGAAACTCAAGCCATCCTGAGCCAGGTTTGTCTGCTCGTTTTGATGCCAACAGTTTATGAAGTGAGTCATGAACCTGTTCCACTAAACCCTGTGTTCTAGGATGCCCAGGTCTTCCTGTTATTATCTTAACATCGCCGGGCCAAAGTTTTAACGTTTCTCTTATTACTGCGTTGCAAAACTCTTTCCTGTTGTCATGCTGTAGGATAGACGGAAGACCAACAACAGAAAACACATGCACTGATAAATTGTGTGCTACTTCATCTGCAGACTTATTCATCTGAGGCCAGAAGAAATTGAAATTTGTATAATGGTCAATGAAGTGACCGATCCAACAGTATTGCCCGACTGGGTCAGCACGTTTGTCAACTAAGTCTAACTGCCCCCTGTGCATAAACTATTTGGATGTGATAGGCGTCAGTGGAGCAACGTTTCCTTGTGGCTTTTTACATGCACACTGAACACATTCTTTGATGAATTCCATGCAAGCTTTTCTGAGTATCCCATAATACGTTTGTTCAACGTCCTTGTACAATTTATGGTATCCTGTATGAGCCCTAGTTCCCTCGTGTACAGACTTGAGTACTTCAAATATCTTATCAACTCCGATTCTTCTAGATTCCTACAGAAAAAAGTCAATTAAAAAAGGGAAACAAAAGAAAATCTTAAATTATATAAAAAAAGTAACATGATACTCATATCAAAAGAGATAAAGTTTTAAAAAACAAAAAAATAAGAATAGTAGTGTGTTCCCCCCTTTTGTTTAAACGATAGATATCGGTGCAAAATTGGAGGGTGATGATGATGATAATGATGTAGAGGCGAGTTATGATGATAATGATGATGATTATGATGGTTATTAGTGATAATGGATGGTTGATAGGTCGGATGCATATTCAGCACGCTAAGTAACCATTTCACCACTGAACGAAAGTTGATATTAGGATATTAGGAGAAAACACAAGAAGTTGATGAGATTATATGTAAGGCAAACTAAATAAAGATTATTCTTAAACCTCACCTCATTTGCCGGGAGGCAGAGTTCGTTTTCCATTCCAAACTCAGGACAATTGATCAATGCGAATTGCTTCTCCTTAACATATTGTCGGAATCTCGCTGAATCACTTTTCCCATTTATTAAAACACTTCTAATTCTCTCAGTTTTCTCACAAGTAAAACGCTGGTTTGACAGATTTTTTAGTAAAGTTCCTAAATATTCTAAAAACTTTTCTTCCCACATTTTGTTTACTTCTAAATAATCTAATAACTTCAATTCAGTGAGCAATATTCTATTTCGTGTACATGTATTTCTGACATGCTAAATACATGAGATTAACGGATTAAATTAACGCGACTTTTTAAATAATTGAAATATTATGTTTTTATTCCAATTACAATTGAAGATTTTACATTAATTCAAGATTTCAGTTATGTTGACCTGTAATATACATTCGTATATAATGACTTTGATCTACTTCTTAAAATCAGTCCGACCGTACGCGTACGGTCCAAATACTCATACGGTCTGGAACGGATACACTATACAGCATTTACTAACAACATTTACCTATCTGAGGGATGTCTCAACCTACTAGTGATATACTATCGAGATCTAAGGTCTTTAGATACAAGAAAAGTCGTCTGACAAATTTATCGTATTATCTTTTTTTTTTTTAGATTTAAGAGTATCATTTCGTCCAAGTTTGCTTTATAATCGCTTGATAATCTTACAAATATTTTATCGTAACTGATACCGAATGAACATTACATATTTAAAAAGTTTGTTTATTTCTTACAACAATCTAAGCGCATTCAAATAAAGAATAAACATAAAAAAATGTGTAATCATTATCGCATTTCAATTTTTATACATATATAAAAATCGTTTATTTACTAGATAAAACTTTCTTTTTTTCAGATGCCTGTACCGTCCTATGATATAACAGCATTATATCAGATACTATCTTTTAACATATCATGTGTGGTCTGTTCAAGTTACCCTCCATATCTATAAAATGATAACCAACAGAGATATTGCCAAAATAATGCTTCATTTTGATCTGACTACATTATAATCATTGTTATTATTATCAATACTTTCATCATTGATTACCGCGATATTATTTGTACCATTTTTGTAAAAGACCGTTCTTCTTAAGCATCATCATTTTGAGAAACAAATGGACAAACATAAAAAAAAAACCCACAGTATTGAATGTTGCCTTGTAGATGTTTGGTTGTTTTTTTCATTGGGTTGCTGTCTCATTTACGTATATCTCACATCTACTTTCATTCCTATCTATATAACATTTTCTCATTGGAAACTAATCTTGGTCAATTCAACAAGCTGACATGTCTTTTCATTGCATATGAGTTACCATACCGAATTTATAAAACTCAACATTGTCAGTCAATACGATATGATAGGAAAACTCAAGGTACTACATTGAATTTAAAACATAGTTAGGATGATATATTTAAAAAAAATTGGACCAGTTGAAGGTTTATATCATTTAACAGTTAAAACAAAATTTCATTTAATTAAAATGGATATTATTTTCCCTTTAATGTATATTCAACCCTTTTTTGGCTCATCTGGCCGGAAGGTCCTAGTGAGCTTTTCTCATCACGTGGCGTCCGTCGTCCGTCGTCGTCGTCGTTAACTTTTTAAATTTTGAACTTCTTCTAGAGAACCACTAAATGGAATGAAACCAAACATGGCATGAATGTTCCTTATGAGGTGCTGACCAAGTGTTTTTACTTTAAAGCCGATCAATCATCCAAGATGGCCCCCAGAGAGGGACTAACTTTAACATAGGACCCTATGGACAATACATACAAATGTCTTCTTTTAGAGAACCACTGAATGGAATGAAACCAAATATGGTATGAATGTTCCTTATGAAGTGCAGAACAGGTGTTGTTACTTTGAAGCCGATCCATCATATAAGATGGTCGCCAGCGGCGGACTTCGTTTAACATAGGACCCTTTGGACAATACATACACTTGTCTTCTATTGAACCACTGAATGGAATGAAACCAAACATGTTTATTTGTTACATATTTGATTTTCGTTCATTTTTTTATATAAATAAGGCCGTTAGTTTTCTCGTATGAATTGTTTTACATTGTCTTATCGGGGCCTTTTATAGCTGTCTATGTGGTATGGGCTTTGCTCATTGTTAAAGGCCGTACGGTGACCTATAGTTGTTAATGTCTGTGTCATTTTGGTCTCTTGTGGGGACAGTTGTCTCATTGGCAATCATACCATATCTTATTTTTTATATGGTATGAATGTTCCTTATGAAGTGCAGACCAAGTGTAGTTACTTTGAAGCCGATCCATCATCCAAGATGGCCGCCAGCGGGGGGCTTCGTTTAACATAGGACCCTATGGACAATACATACATATGTCTTCTCTTAAAGAACCACTGAATGGAATGAAACCAAACATGGTATGAATGTTCCTTATGAGGTGCTGCCCAAGTGTTATTACTTTGTAGGCGATCAATCATCCAAGATGGCCGCCAGCGGAGACTTAGTTTAGCAAAGGACCTATTGAAATACATACAAATGTTTTCTTTTAGAGAACCACTGAATGGCATGAAACCAAACATGGCATGAATGTTTCAAATGAGGTGCTGTCCAAGTGTTGTTATGTTGTAGCCAATCAATCGTCCAAGATGTCTCCCAGCGGGAAACTTAGTTAAACAAAGGACTGTATGTGAAATACAAACAAACGTCTTCTTTTGAAGAACCACTGAATGGAATGAAACCAAACATGGCATGAATGTTCCTTGTGAGGTGCTGACCAAGTGTTGTTACTTTGTTCCAAATCCATCAACCAAAATCGCTGCCAGCGGGGGACTTAGTTCAACAAAGGACCCTATGGGAAATATATACAAATGTCTTCTTCTAGAAAACCGCTTAATGGATTGAAACTAAACATGGTATGACTGTTTCTTTTCAGGTGCTGACCAAGTGTTGTTACTTTGATTTTTATATATTTTTACTTGATTTCCAAAACCAACGTAGGATCAGGTGAGCGAAACAGGCTCTTGAGAACCTCTAGTTTAAATATACAATGCAAAATACTTATGGTATATGTATGTGATATTTTCTAATAAAAAAATATGTAAAATTTCAAAAGAAACAGGTTACCAATGCAATTTGTAAAATTTTCCTTATGTATAAGGGAATTTATCGTCACATCATAAAAAGAAACTATGCAAAAAAAAAAAAAAATGTTAATGAAAAAACAAATGAAAATTAAAAAAGATATGATAATACTTTGATGTCGTTTTGAAATATATCAATTTATAATGAAACAGTAAACAGAAGACACTGCCCCATTCTATTAGAAAATAATACTCTCATTAGGTTAACAAACAATTAGTAAGGAAAACATATGAAGATGTTCACACTTAAAACATTATTTGCTTTAGATGAAACCATGAAAGGGATAGAATTTCGTCCATGAACTCATTATCTAAACTGCGTTGAAATGTGACTTCCAGCGTTACAAATGTACGTCATTTATTAAAATGTGTTTACATATAAAGTTATTCAACCTGTTGGTGATATTCTACGGGTTCGAGAGGACTGAAGACCTTGAAAGTAATTTCAGTCATAGAGTTTTAAAAAGAGGTAAAGGAATCAATTATCTAAATAAAGAGAATTAAAAAAGAATCATATTTTAAAGGACAATAAACCATCAGGACTAAAAACAAAATAAAAAATAAAAGTAAAATAAATAAAATGATATACACTGCAATTATAGATTCGTATGTTGACAATAAAGAAAACCTATTGAGTAGCAACATAACAACGTGTATAGAAAGGCGGACTATACTAAGGGATTTTCGAGCACATCACCAAATGAGCGGAAGCTCTTTTTTTGTAATGCAGAAAACATAATGAATATCTAGTCTCATTATGTATTTTTGAACCCAATTCAAATATCATATTCAGGTTATGAGAGATAAATATATGAATGAACACGAAGAAATTGTATATACTATTAACGAAGCGATACCTGCCAGTCAATGCCTGAAAATCGTAAATCTGAATTTACCAAACCAATCGATACACAAAAGATGTTTAATTGTGATTAAATAGGGGGCGGGGGGGGGACTCTGCTAGTATATTTTGTTTACATTCCATTAGAAAATAGACTAAGATGAACTCAGAATATTTTATTCAGATAAATGATATACAAAATAGTCTCTAAAAGAAGGAATCGACATTTTTGTTTAAGTTATTAACTGATTAACAAGCTGAAAATAACATTTTCGTTTCATTGTTTTATAATAACTTTTCTTCGATTTCTTTGTTTCAAAATCACTTTGTTTTGGCTTTTACAAATACATCCGATTATCAAATGTGAAGCATGTTATAGCTTCCGCGATTTATTTTGAGTTTGCCTTTGAATAATAATTAATATGTGCGTATGTTCTGTTTGATTTTCAGGTATATTCACATTTTCCTCTATTGTTTTATTTCCTACATTGTTTAGCCATTTTGCTACAGAAATCTTCTACATCAATCCCGAATGACTCAGGATGGTTTGCAAGTTTTTTTTATATAGATTAATTATTCTCTTCAAAGATAGTACGTAATTTTGCTTTTAAAATCATAAAGATGTCGTTTCTGATATGGACCAAATCATATCAAACAATTATGCTTATTCATTCTAATCTGTTTTCTTTTGCAGCAATAAATATTTACAGTCTACGTCATTTAATGTATCCAGATGTATCCTTACTATAATCTGATAATATTCAATCATCTTTTTGTACAACGGTTAACACTATCTAGACAAATATCTAGCTAAATGAAATTTAATTGAAAGAGTAATTGTCGTGTTGAATAATTTCCAATTGCTTTTAGATAAAAAGCTTTACAATTTATGACCATTGATATCATATTGTTTCAACACAACCTCTTCGTATTGAATGCATTTTTTATACACCTCTTGTTTAACACTGATACAAATTACAAGGATTGAGAGTGAGAATTCAAAGCACATACTTGATATGAAAGTAGTGTGTAACAGTGATGTTCAGTAAACATATCCAAAGTCAAGGTTAGAAAAGCCAGAAATAGAAGTAAAAAAAAAAATTGCATGAATTTGAATAAAAACAGATGCGCCGACATGTTAACCATTCACTAGTGTGCATGCATCGTCAAACATATGATTCAAACGTCATATTCAATAGAAACTGCCAAAGCTATTGGATTGATAATTTTAAACATGAAAGTTGCAAAAAGTTTGTCTAGAAACATATACACTGCAACCATCAACAATCATCAAGTCATATTCATTAGAAACTGGCAATGTTACCAGATCGGTCAGTTAGGACATGGAAGTTGCAATAGGTTTGTCGAGAAACATAGACACTGTAACTATCAAATATCATAAATTTATGTCCAGTAGAAACTGACAATATTACCGGATCGACCAGTTAAGACATGCAAGTCGCAATACGTTATTTGAGAAACAAATACACTGTAACCATCAAAGGTCATAAATTCATCTCCAGTAGAAACTGGCAATATTTCCGGATCGACGAGTTAAGACATGCTATTCGCAAAACGTAAGTCGAGAAATATTGACACTGTATCCATCAACGATTATAAACTCATAATTAGTAGAAACTGGCAATGCTACCGAATCGACTAGTTAAGACATGTAAGTCGCAAGTCGAGAAACATTGACACTGTAACCATCAAGGATTTATTAATATTTATTAGAAAAGGCAGTGCTACCGGATAGATAATTTTAAACATGTAAGTAACAATAGATAGGTCGAGAAACATAGACACTGTAACCATCAACGATCATGAATGGACATTTCGTGCGTCCGAATCCCTTTTGTAGATACACAATATTATGAATCTCTCAAAACCAAATAATTGACAGCAAGAGATGCACAAATACGACAAACGTTAAGACCCTTATGACCATACGTTTGATTGTTGTTGTTTTCAACTTTGGATGGTAACAAAAGATACACCAAATATGAATTATATGCCAATTCTTTTAAAGACGTTAAGAGTCGCATCTTAATTCCTTGTTAAGTATTGTAATTAGTCTAATAATAGTCGTTACAACTATTTATAATAAAAAATATTGTATTTTCATTTTCGCCCCCTTATAAAATCAAAATACAAGAACTAAAAAGAAATAAATATTAGAACAAGAATTGTAAATAGATATTCGAATTATACTTGTCTTGTCTACAGCATACTGATATACTTGTCCACTGTCAAAATGTCGATACGCGAGTTGTTTCCTTAATGCAACACTAATTTTGAACTTGTCAAAACAACTCACCGTTTTCTTTTTTTTATTAGTACAGCGAAGTTTTTTTTTATATGTAACCTCATCTCTCAGAACTCCAGTAACAGCTGTGGTTACTACGAGTTATAAGTTGAACCACAAGAACAAATTATAACGTTTATTGAAAAACATCAAATTAAGTTTAACATCAAAAGATGTCATTTGGAATATGATATCAGAAAAAAACCTTACAGTGCTTCTATTATAGAACACAATACCTCATGACTATATAAAGGTTTCATTGAAGTGTGAGAGATTGTAAATCTAGGTATGTTTGCTTTAAATAGATTTTAATATCTGTTTACAACCATAAAATACTCAAATCCTGTTGTCTTTATAATATTGTAACGGGCTGGGGGAGGGGTGTAGTGTGTATTTTCTGACTGTAAATATTACAGATTTTTGTTTAGATACTGCTACACTACTTGTCAGCTGGATAATGTTGTTTAATATAACTAGATAGCTGTTATACACTGGAACTACTGTCTATGATACTGTCAGCAGATGATATCTTGTTTTAGTTTGTGTTCCTAATTCGTTCGACAAATATATATTTGGGAGAGGGGTCTTTGTAAATCTTATCTCTTAACGACTACGGAATAACCCAAGCGAACTCATAAAAACGTAATGCAAATATAAAATTAATAACCCTTTTAATTTAGCAATAAATAATATTGCCAATAACAATCAGATGTAAACAATATTAACAATTATATTAATATTTAAAACCTCTGTCTGCTTTAGCTGCCTATGCGTATATAGAAATAATAGTGATTAAACAAAATACTTCTCTGGAATCTATAGTAGCTTAAACGGGGAAAATGGAAAAAGCTCTGGTTAGGAACAAAGAAATATGGACATAAGACATTCAATTATAATACAGACAATAATATAGACAACTTGAACCTCGAAAATATATACCCAAGGATTATACTCGATAATTCAGCGGAAACTAAAACGACAACTATTACTTTATACTTTTCTGACCAAAAGATGAAACGAACTCAGCTTTACTAACAACAATATTAAAAATCAGGAAAAAGCGTCAAACTGACTGACAACAATAATTATCTCGAATTTCAGCTTTAACTCTGTTTAACTATTTCTCTTTAAAATTAATCAGAAATGGTTTCAAGAAATTCAACAAAACTGAACTCTGATTCTGACCTTTCTCTATCTAAATATAAACTTTCCGGAACTTTATTTACTGCTATAGGTCGTGCCCAGATGAAACAAGACTTAACTGGAACAATAGCCGTGCTTGCTTTTATAGTTTTGAAACGACACAATTTTGTCTACAGACACAAAAACGACAACAGTTTTGACGTTTAGACAAGAGTTTGAGTGACGTCATGACACAGTTTGCACTTAGCGTTCAACAAACGGGTATTTAAAATTCCAACGTTATGTAAACAAAAACAACAACATGGCGACGTCCATCCACTGAAAAGACCAGAGCCATATTTTAACAAGATTACTTTCCAATTTAAAGTTTGTACATTTGGACATATTTAGTAACTCCAATAGGATACCAGAGAATAACGTTATATGTTTTCTCGACTGACATATCATATCAAACAAAGTAAATCTGACAATGTAGTTTTATCAAAAGAAATGGGGTTCACTTTCACACAACTAAGTAACATTCAGTTACATAATTCTCACTAGTCTATCATACAAGTTACAAATTCATTTATCAACAATCATTTATACTTCTTCAGATACGTTCAAATCATGAAAACCCCATTCCGTAACAATACAATGATTACTTACACCTAGAAAAAAACACTATATCAATTGTGTGCCCACAAACGCTTTTCAGGACCAGAAAGCTTCAAACCCAATTATTTGATAGCCAATGATGTATATATATGTTACCCAAGGATCTTTCCGACCACAAAGGATCTTTGAGAATAGCCAAATTCAATTAAAATCAACTTTGCTTGGGGGAGTTGGAACTTTAATGTCTAAATGGTATCGTGATTGATCAACTTGTTTGTCAACTCGTTTTTCCATGATAATATACATATAATGTCTTTGTTGGACGTTTTTTAATCTAATTTATTTATTCACTTTTTGAACATCATAAACGTAAAATAACGATATTTTTCTTCCTCTAAAATATACCATTGACTTTTCAACTTGATAAGTTTTGGAAACTTTGTCATTTCTGGTATGACAACTGGAAAAAAGTAAGTGTTTGCTCCTACTTATATAATTATCTGAAGCATTAATTTTTTCTCTGAAAATTGTACATTCAAAATAGCAGATATAAAGTTGATTTGCTATTCTTCAATTAGGGTTATATCTGCAGTACTAATCGAAAGTACGATTTAAACTTAGAATGTCAATACTTCCTCTACGGAAATGAATGATGTATGTACGCATTCAAATCTTCCTTTTACACTTTAAACTTTTACGTTATCGGTTTGACTGATTTTTCGTGTGTAAAACATAAAAGCAATCTAAGAAACTTTCCTTATAGATCAAATTTAGAGTATTTTGAAGAGCTCTTGTATTTTTCTAAGATCAATATTATAAATGGAAATGCTCAGACAAATCCTATTTTCTCAAATTTTGTTATTAACCTTCTGATCTTAAATTTTTTCTATACAGTTTACAATTGTTTTTTTCTGATATGTAACTAATAAAGAATCCAACGTCATTTTCATCCGCCAAACATAATCTGTTTTAAATGTTTGCTGATAATCTAAATTCAGCATCGACCATCGTAATGATAGGTATTAACCTTATGTACCCCTTCCCCGGGGTGAACTAGGTTTTCTGCGATATGGAACTAATTTCAGAAAATACTCGTAATGATTAGATAACCAAATATAGCATGTTTATATTGGTCATGTCTTGCAATATGAGGGCCTTTATGAAATATCTTATGAATAAAAGAAGTATTATAAAAAATTTGTAACAGAAGAATTATCGTATTTGTTCTATATAGAATAAAGGGTAAATAACAACCATCTAATCATGATAAGATATTGCGGTATTATACATTACAAACTTGCTAACGGAAATTCTAGAAATATAGGCAACAGTAGTATACCGCTGTTGAAAAGTCATAGATCGATTGGGAGAAAACAAATCAGTTTTACAAACTAGAAACAAGGGAAAGACATCAACTATAAGAGGAAAACGACGGAACAACAGAAACAAAAGTGCAATAAAAACAAAAACCAAGATACATAGAAACGAACTATTTGATAACAACTGCAACATTCAGTACAGGACTATTTAAGAAAATATAAAGCGGACGATTTGTTTTGAAAGTAGAATTCTTAGAAAAATGTATCCAATCTGTGGTTTAAGGATCTGATACATTGGCTTTTATTAACTTACTTTGGGTGGTAAAGCAAATATGAAATCGTAAATTAATAAAAACAAATAAACGGTGATACTTGTTGCCAAAATTCTAATAAAAAACGTTGAACTGCTGATTAAACTAAATGAAAAAAAAAACAACAAAAAAACGAATAGACAAATCTGTACATAGATCAGTGCTATGGAAGGTGGAGATAATTTAAAATAATTTCCATAATCTTATAACAGTAAATACTGGCATTGTGATTGCCACCCCCCTAAGGACTAACATTCCATTAGAAGATGTTTGAACAGAATAATATTTAAAGTACTGGTAGGGATATCTGTCCAGATCGTAATCATGTTGTGGCGTATGAAACACGTCATGATATAGATATATAAGTTATGTGATTGCACGAGTTAAATTTGATTCAAACATACTTGTGTCTTTGTGTAACTGACATACTACACAAGTGCATTGTCAACTCGTTAAACATTTGTAAAGAGGAATATCTACGATAAATTAATTGTATGATCAATGTAATCAACAGCAGTAAACATTTACAAATGTATAGACAATTAATATGCCAACAGTTATAACTGTATTTTAGAACTTGATGTTAATCTTTAGAAAAGTTAGAGCATGAAACATTTTTTTTTCTCATATCGGCTTTTTATGCGTTTTGCTGAATCAATTCATATTTATATTTTCATAATAAATTTAAGGGATAAAATTCCCATTATTCTGAAACGAAGCGTTGGAAATACAACACTATTATAGTCTCCCGAGAATATTGTATGCTTATGTTTTAGACACCCACGTCCTGGTATATTCTTTTCTTTTTCGAATATAGAATTATTATTATAACATCATGGTGGTCTATCATATATCTTAAAATAGCAACTTTATTAGGACGTTTAAGTGAGAGGTAATAAGATGCAGGTTAATGAAGCCTCTCGAGCCCCACAATATTTAAAATTTTTTAAAAAGGATGAAGACTAGACATGTTCTTCTACTGAACTGTTTTTTTTCCAAAGCTAAGGGATGCATCAGAAAAATATGAAATAGTTTTTACGTGAAGGTGAAATTTCATTTTCATTGGATTTAAAGCAAAATGAAATGAGATCCTGTTTAATGGCATCTAGAATACTAAAATATATAATGACACTATAACAAGTGGAAGGTCATTATACACACTAAAGCTATAATAAATACTTCATTTAACTGTGTATGTAGGTTCTTGTTCAGTTTAAGAAAATAGTGAAAATTAAAAAAAAAAAAAAAAACTACAAGTATCCCTAATGCCCTGGAAATACTACCGTTCCCACTTTTATTATAGATTACTTTAACAACTATCCAAAAATACTTTGTGATCGAGTAAGTTTAAAGATTAAGGGTAAGTTGTAATGATTGATATATATAGCATTTAACTTCGTTCTAATATTGCCTCTGTTTATTTCCTGACTTACATGTACATGTACAAGTTATGATCATAATTTGACTTCACGAATACAAAATCAATATTTAAAACATAGAATGTCATTCCAAAATGTCTATAAATGAAAACACGTTAGATATTGATTTTTATTCTTACACAATTCTTAATAGAGAGAACAAAAGATTCCTTTTTTTTTTATTACACACCACTTTAAAATCTCTGGAAGCTCAGTTTAACATCCAACCCAAAATTAATGTCAGGGAAAATTATTTGTATGCTAAATGTTTGTGTTTAGTCTTTATAAATAAAGCAACCAATGCATGATTTGTATCTTCTAAATCAGTTTTGAAAAGGGGTTAATTAATTTTGTTTCTAGTGTAAAAGTGTGCACGACATATTTATCGTATTTACTCTTTTTTATATAGATTTGAGAGTATCACTTCTTCTAACTTTTACTCAGTGAGACACTTGATTATCTTATGAATATTTTATCGTAACTGATACAGATTGAAGTTTATATATTTTAAAAGTTTGTTTATTTCTTATAACGATCTAAGAACATTCAATTACAAATTAATCATTAAAAAAATGCTATCATTATCGCATTTCAATTTTTAGACATACATGTAATTAAAAACCGTTTATTTAACAGATAAAACTTTCTTTTTTCAGATGTCCTATGATATAACAGCTTTATATCATATACTCTCTTGTTGAAGTTACCCTTCATATCATAATATCATTACAAACAGTGATATTGTCAAAATAATGCCTCGTTTTGATCTGATTGCATTATAATCATCGTTTTAATTATCAGTACTTGCATCATTAATTACTGACATTAATTGTACCATTTTAATAAGCGACTGATCATCTTAAGCATCAGTTTGATAAACACATGAACATTTTTATTCTGTAGAAAATATCAATGATTATATGTTGCCCTGTGTATGTTCGTTTGTTTTTAGTCTATAGGTTACTGTCTCTATAAAGTTTGTTTAACTCTTTTTAAAATATACAATGCAAAGCAATTATGACATATGTATGTAGGACTCGGTGCGGTGTGGACAATCAAATGCGATGGTCACGCTGAAGTGCGGTAGTCTACGCCGACGTGCGATGGTCATTTCGCTGAAGTTGGATGGTTTTGCATGACGTTTGGATATTGTGACGTTTTCAAATACAACGTTATTAATCTAAATGGATACACAGGCAGGATAATAAGATTTGTAGATGAAGGTTTCATGCGTACAAAGGAAAGGAAACAGAATGAAACAAACGACTCAAGTCCCGAACAGTTATAGGCATAAGATGTGGACGTTACACACATATGTTAAACTAGGTCAGACAGCAAACCATGGGAAACAAGGCGACTAAAATATGATATTGGTCTGCATATGGGCTAACCAGTGTTCAGAATCATGTATAATGTATGCCGCAAACGTTTTGTACGACAAATGAAATGTCTTGATTTTAATATACATTTTGACTTTTCTTCATGTTAACATCACATGATTTTGTGCGGACAACGAACTTATAACATGTATAAAATAAAATTGATTATTAGCAATGTTTCCGTTATATCAAGTAGAGACAATTTTGTTTTATTCTAGTGATGAATGCTGCCTTGTAAGAAAACACGCAATTCTAGTAATTTTATTGTATTCACAGTATTAATCTTCTGTCATGCGTAAGGCAAAAATAAACCCGAATGGTCCCAACTTGATGTACTTCTCAGTTTCTGCTGCTCATCGTAGAAGCAGCTAATTCTCAAGATTTTGACAGAACAAGCGTCATGTCTCACAATGAGTAAACGTACTTGGTGGTTTCTATTTCTTAAAAACTGATAAGATATCAGATAAATAGATGAATGAGTGTTATGAGCAATTTCTTAGCTGTGAAATGACAAGAACAAGTTACTAGATAGATATAAGATGGTGTGGTATGCTTAGTTAGGATTATAGACCGCCGCGCTGAACCCGTTTTTTTTTATCGCACTTGAATACTCAATATAAAACATGTCTTCAAACTCGAATCCATTATACCTAATCTGAGCTATCAAGTCTATTTTCTAACTTCATACTGTTGTGTGCTAAGTGAGTTATGAGCATTTACAAATCTCAAATTCAGGTTATGAAAAATAAACAAACGAATGAAATCAAAATAATTAAATACACTATAACAAAGCGATACCTGCCTGTCAATACATTGAAATGTAGCTAGTATACACAACGTCACAGTTAAACCATTGCACTTCAGTGTATCTGACAACAAGTTTCCGTCACAATATCACCATCTCACTTAAAAGTGTCACCCAACGCACTTCAGCGTGATCATCGTGGTACGGAGTACCATCGCTGTTCAGATTCCTACATGTCTGTGACAGGTTTTAATACAAATTATGTAAACATTCTAAAAGAAACAGGTTATAAATGCATTTTTTTAATTTCCTCATGGTTATGGTTATTTATTGTTACATCAGTAGAAAACGCTACGCCAAAAATATGTTTATAAAAAAATAAAAAAAATATGATAATACTTTGATGCCGTTTTGAAATATATCATGTAATAATGAACAATAAACTGGACACATCCTCCATTCATAGTTTTATTGTCAATAAAAACATAATACTCTAATTAGGTTAACAAACAATTAGTTATGAAAACTTGAAGATTTACGCACTTAAAATATTATTTGCTTGAGGTGCAACCATGAATGTGCTAGAACTTTCCCATGAACTCATTATTTAAACTGCGTTGTAAATGTGACTTCCAGCCTAAAAAATGTACGTCAGTAATCATTATGTTTTTACATATAAAGTTATCCAACCTGTTGGCGATATTCTAATGTTTCGGGAGGAATGAAAATCTCAAAGTAATTATGGTGTTTTAGAAATGTGTAAAGGAAACAAGAAAACAAATATAGAAAACAAAAACAATTCAGATTTTAAAGGACAATATTCCTTCAGTTTTAGGAACACAAAAAATAAAACTAAAAAAACTAAAAAAAATATATATATAACCTGCATTTATCAATTCATTTGTTGACAAAAAGAAACCAATGGAGTTGCAACACAACAACGCATATTTAATAAAGGTGGATTATAACAATTGATTTGCTCGAAAGGGGTGTGCGAGCACACCAAATGAGCGGATTTTTTTTTGTAATACAGAAAACATAATGAATAACTATTTTTTTCCAAAAATATGAACCCATTTCAAACATCATAATCAGGTTATGTAAGATAAACATATGAATGAGCACAAAAGGAATTGTATATACTATAAAATGGGCGAAACCTGTAAGTCAATACCTGAAAATCGTAAATCTGAATTGACCAAACCAATCCATACGCCAAAGAGCTTTAAGGGTGATTACATTGGGAAGGGGGGACTCGTCTAGTATATTTTGTTGTAATTCCATAAAAACAAATAGACTTAAATAAACCCGGAATATTTTGAACCAGTTGTAGTTAAATCAGAGATGACGATATTCATGTAAATTATATTAAAAATAGGTACCAACATTGTTTTTTTAATTTTGCTTTTATCGTTTTATAAAAACGATTTATTTTTATTTTAAAACACTTCGTTTTGGCTTTGACAAATTAATAAGATTATCAAATGTGAAGCGTGCTATCCCGTTCGCAATTTTATTTGAGTTTGTCTTTAAATATCGATTTCCGGGTGTCTTTAAATTTTCCTCTCGTTTTTTTTGGGTATAAAATTATTCTACACCAGTCCTAAATGACTCATTATGGTCTGAACGTTTTTCATATTTGATTTGGTTTTCTGTGTTTTAACGCCACTTTTAAGCACAGCTTTTGTGCTATTTCGAGGCACCCAGTTTTTATTGTCGTTTGCATAACCCTATGACGTCACCATCCACGTCTGATTTTGATTATTAATATTTGTCTTTTCTATCACCGTGATGGTTATGCCTTAGTGTAAGAGGAGAGTTGAATACCATCCCGCTAATGCGAATGCCTATCGCTTAACATAATTTATCAGCATAATTTATAGGAATAACACGAAAGATTTCACATGTGAAGGATCTGCTTACTCTTTCGGAGCACCCGAGATATCCCAGTTTTTTTTTATCGAGTACATGTTGCTCTGTCTTTATTTTCTATGTAGTGTTTGGCATAATGTTGATTGTCTTTTTTGTTGTATTCGTTTTTAGTTCAATTGCGTCGTCAGTTTGTTTTCGACTTATGAGTTTGTGATTGGCCCTTTGGTATCTTTCGTCTCTCTTTTGCAAGGTTTTGTTCGCCTTTGAATGGAAGTAAGAGTATATTCAGTTTAAACATAATTCGATGTGTATTTGCTATTACAAAATGTATTAAAATAGCAATAACCAACGTTGCCAGGGGGAAACACATATAAGTTGTCACCTTTGTAAGTCACCTTTGACCTAACATATGGCCATAGAAAATTTCAGAATGTCGTAACAGATTACAGGATAGACAAACCTGCCAAAATTGGCCCATATTTCGTATCACTTTTATATATAACACGCCGATCAGTGTGTGCTACGAGAAATATGTCTTTGCGAGATAAGTAGTTAACGAACTAAAATAAAAAGATATTTCATGATCAAATTGAATATGTATTTTCTGAGACGATACTTTATTCTGTGATGAACTTATACGTTTTTCTCTAACCATGCAACAATAGTTTGTATTCTCTTGAATAAAGATTCAATTTCAAGAGCAATCAAATCAGTTTACTTATTAAATCTTTCTTATTCACTTCAATAAAATATAAATAGTTTGAATTTATGATAAATCATTTGGAAAAAAAAACTTAAACAGGTAAATTGAATATCAACACTGATGTTCAACACTAAGCCATTTAGATGATTGACAACTGTGCTCCTCCTCTGATTGATCTGGTTTATTCGTTTACAGGTATACGTAGATACAGATATTTTTATTAAAATTCGACCTTGTTTAAACATATAAAGCATTTACATGCCCTTAGTGTTTCCGATTGTAAATAAGCAAATTTATATGACCACCTCCTTCCCTTCCCCCCGCAAAAAAATATCCACACAAAACAATTAAATATTAAACAAAAGTTGTTTTTCTTTCAATGAGTTCATACGAAAAACTATCGAAGGAGAATCAAAAGAAGCAATTGATCAAAACAATTATAAAGGTGGATGTAAACTTGATGTGAATTCATATTTCATCAAAACATTTTTGAAAAATGTCATCAAAGTTTAGTTGCAATGTATATGATGTAAGGAATAAAATATTTAAGATGACGCACCAAACACACCTGGATACAATCTCCATCGCAGAGTTCGTATCCGACAAAACGGATATGTACTACACCACTAGAGATTATCATAAGTCAAACGCACTGCGAAATGTATCATGGAATAAAGAAATAGTAATAAAGAATATACCGAGAAAACATTACGTATTACAAACTCCATTTTTAGATAAATGCACTCAGAGCTTACGTCATATGTTTTTTTTTGCTGTTTATTTAATATGTTTTGACTATAATTGGTAAAGTACTATTATAGGATATATGGGATGGAATTCCGGAAGGTCGACTTTAATATGTCATTATGTGACGTTCATAGCATTTTCAAACGATGTCTTTTTTAAATCCTTGCTGTTAGTTGAAAAATTCCTAAAGGAGATACGACTGGAAACAAACGTAATATTAGTATATGTACTAATGCAATGCACCTTTTTTCCATCCATAACTTTTTTTTACATATACACATATATATATATATATCAATAAACGTTTAACAAGTTATTCAAACGTCATGGAAAAAAGTAGTTTAATATAGTTGAAAATCACGATATTTTGTTCTTTTAAATCATATTAATAATTATAGTAGTTTGGAAATGTTATTTTTTTACTGCAACATATTCCTGCTCTTCAATTTTTTAAAAATGTCATCAAAGTTTAGTTGCAATGTATATGATGTAAGGAATAAAATATTTAAGATGACGCACCAAACACACCTGGATACAATCTCCATCGCAGAGTTCGTATCCGACAAAACGGATATGTACTCTACCACTAGAGATTATCATAAGTCAAACGCACTGCGAAATGTATCATGGAATAAAGAAATAGTAATAAAGAATATACCGAGAAAACATTACGTATTACAAACTCCATTTTTAGATAAATGCACTCAGAGCTTACGTCATATGTTTTTTTTTTGCTGTTTATTTAATATGTTTTGACTATAATTGGTAAAGTACTATTATAGGATATATGGGATGGAATTCCGGAAGGTCGACTTTAATATGTCATTATGTGACGTTCATAGCATTTTCAAACGATGTCTTTTTTAAATCCTTGCTGTTAGTTGAAAAATTCCTAAAGGAGATACGACTGGAAATAAACGTAATATTAGTATATGTACTAATGCAATGCACCTTTTTTCCATCCATAACTTTTTTTTACATATACACATATATATATATATATATATATCAATAAACGTTTAACAAGTTATTCAAACGTCATGGAAAAAAGTAGTTTAATATAGTTGAAAATCACGATATTTTGTTCTTTTAAATCATATTAATAATTATAGTAGTTTGGAAATGTTATTTTTTTACTGCAACATATTCCTGCTCTTCAATTTTTTAGTTTGGTATAATGATAAGTGAAAATTTTGTTTTGAAGTTTGTTAATTTCGTATGAAGGGTTACAAATTTTGCAGCTTAATAATAGTGATCAATTATTGTTTAATATATAAATATGTAAGCTGTCTGTCTTTTCTTTCTTTCTGTAAATGGTCTTTCAACTGTATACGAATGTTGGTATTAAACATGTAACTGGAAATTTTTTCTAAACTTATTAATTTTGAAAAAAAACCAATGTTATTTCTTACGAAGTTTGAATAGTTGTTCACATAATTCGGAAATTTGATAAGCACGTCTTGTAATTATGAAAAAAAAGCTGGATGGATTTTTCTACCAGTTTGCCGAGTGCTGCATTTACTTAATATACTTAGGATGTTCTGCCGCATGAAATAGATTACTCTTTCTAATTTTTGCAAAATCTTTTGGATTTTCCTGTCGTCAATACTCTTTCAATTTTTACTTAATTTTTACTTTTTACATTTTTTTTATTTGAGCGTCATTCCTTCCTGAGTCAATGTAGACGGAAAGCGAAACTGGCGTACAAGAATATAAGCACGAGGGTGCAAAATAGAAAGAGAAACTTCAACAATAACCAACCCTTTTTATGACAGCTACACAAACATGCTTTCTCTAGAAATAAAGACTAAGAACTGTTTTATAAAACACTCTGATTCAAATGTGTTGTAGGTTTTCCTTAATCAAATGGCTTTAACTTCATAACTACACTAATTGTTGAATTCTTACAAATTACATGCCATCATTTAAGGCGACTCGTAGGAAATGAAATAAGATAGGTGATGCGTAATTATCCACAATTCTTCTCACCGATTTCCTATAGTTAGCAAACAGATGTTGCATTTCAGGATTTACCAGTCTCCTTCTTTCCCGCTCACAAAAGTGGCACAAACTTTGAATATATCTAAAAAAAATAAAATAGAAAAAACGAAGAGACTTATTCTTCTACACGTAACCATGATAACTGTTAAAGATGATATTATGAACATGTTTTCATAATATTGTTGATTTTCTGTCATGTCTTTTATCTCGATTATCTTCTACTTATCAAATTTCATGTTTTTAATTTATGACAAATTGAAAGTTTTAACATGCAACTTTTTGCACTGTTCAGTAAGAATTGATAGGATTTGAATAACATAAAGACGTTGATAATTTATCAGTTTTATTATCTGTATTTGACTTAAAAAGTATAAGTGTTTTCAGCACGCCTAACACCACCTTATCAAGTAAATAAAGAGAATCACAACAGCCTCAAACACGGTTCTTATTTTTGAAATAATAATCAATAAAACATTGAATGTAATAAAAGTAAATATTAAATCAGAAAGCAATTGCTATATTAACTATCTTTTGTTCATGCAGTATTTACTTTGTAAATTGTTTTTAGAAAATTATAAATCACGTTTTAATGCCATCCTCAGACTCAAATAGTAGTTCCATTCTTTGAAGCAGTCTCACATCAGTACTTTTAGCTAGGTAAAAAAAACTCTAACAATTTACAGGAGAGGCACATTAATCTCATTTGAAGTTGATAAAATATAATATAAAGATTTTGTAAGTATAAGATTATTTAACAATTCATATGGGGGATACAATCTTCGACAATTTGATTAGACACTGCATACAGTTTTAAACTGGTTCGTTCAGAATATAAGATAAATGACGGAATGAATTTGATTAAAAGCCACTGAAATTCAAAGATGACCGAAGGCTACCACTGGCAAAATTATTCAACTCAACAATCAATGAATCAGTTTATACATGTTATAAGAAACACAAATTGGGCCGAAAAGTACAGATATATAAGATATTAGACAGCTATTAATTGATACTGTTCACATAATAGTTTTTCAAAAATTTTCAACAAATCATTTGAATAAATAATCAAACCGATTATGATATAAAATACATTTTAGAGAAATCTAAACAAATATAAACATAATGTAGAAGTAATCCCAAAAGTTGTGCTAAATACGGCTAAAGTTAACTATCCCTTTGATAAGAAAAGCCTATGCATTTCGAAAAATTCATACTATTGCAAATAGTGTATAAACATTCATGTCGTCAAGTTATACCCGGCTTTCGAAAATAATGTTTTCTTGGTTTGAAAACCGAAGGTGTTATACGTTGGTTTTCCCAATTTATGACTTATCTGTTTTTCTTGTTTTCAACAGATAGTGCAGCAGATGGTGCATCATATGCCGGAAGTTAAATCTTGTTCAATTCAAGTACTTTTTACCAATTTGTGATTATTTGTTTATTGTGATTCAATTTTTATGTAGCAATTTGTATTTCTTAGCTATAGTTTAGTGTCAAAATAAGGCAAATTTGAATCGTAAAAAATTACGGAAAATGACAGTTTCATACGATATTCGACAATTTTTTTTTCTTCAATCTGTTACGAAAGATGGAGTCTTCCCTGTGCCTTTTCCGAATTTCCATATCGCACCTCGCTAAAAAAGAACAAAATAAGGTTAATGCAACAATCATTATGTATTAGGTTCATGTAGCTATAAAACCAGGAAATGCCTCTACCAAGTCTGAAATATGATTACTATTACATGATTTACCTTTAGATCTGGTAATGCGTACAGTTTTTGTTATGCAGTTAAGCAGTATTATGCGAGCACCCTAGATTTGTGACCTACCCAATAAATGCTGAAATACTTGCCATTGTTATTATCTAGCTGGCTACTATGTTATATATAACTAACTGAACACTTTTTTAATACTTTTAATTCTGGATTACAAAACATATGACCAGAAAAAAACCTTAAATGATCGTCGAATCACCCCAAAGTTTTGATGCTGCACATAAGAAGTAGTGCTCATTAGGAATCCTTATGTAGTTAATTATCACCTGTGCTTTTGGCGAAGATGTCAAAGAACAATTGTATGAAATATTTTATCGCCGAAAATCTCTAAAGGCAAGTAGTTTAGATTTCCCAAATGGCAAAATTCGAAGGAATATTGTTTGTCGTCAATACGTAGTACAACTACGTCAATAGTCTATTATATAATAAGTTTAACTGTTCATATTGTTGGCGGCAATTTCAAATAAGTAGACGAAATGTACGTATCTTTTTAATTTGGAAGCAGGGGTTTACATTAGCGGTGGTCCTAGGTCTGCGACCTTCCTCTTTTGTAATAAGACTTTCGACTTGGTTACTAGCTACGCCAAACAGACATTCCACTTGAAAGAAGAAAAAAAAAAATTTGCAAACCTTTTCACCAAAGTCTCCAAATAAACGATCTCAAAACTTATTTTCATCATTATTTTTTATGACAGCGATGTTCATTTTGTTCAACCGCAAGCTTTTTACAGACAATCGCCAACAAATAATGTGTAAATTCGAGTAAAATCGTATCTGACTGACAAAAACAACATAGTAAACACAATGACAATGGATGCCGTGAAGACAATTCTAATATCGGATCCACTTGGGAAGTGGATAAGGGTCAATTCGGCTTTTGGCGATCAACAAAAAAAATCCAGGCAGATGACAAAATACATCTACATATGTATTCATGGTAAATGAATATAAACACTAGAATTGAAAACCAAAAGATATATGTATAGAAAGAAAAAAAAAAACCCAGAACATATCTTATACAGAAACTCAAAATTACCTTTTGACAAATTTTAATGTCAAAATCCAATACAATGTGATAGCTGGTCACAGTATATCTAAGAGTATATATGTTCCTGGTCACAGAATATTTTTTCCTTATCAGTGATAAATGTTGATAATGATGCTTTTAAATTGTAAACATATTACATTAATTTTCACGGGGTATAGTTTTTGAAACTTTGAAACGGATGAGATTCCCAACTATCAACCATATACATTCATGTATGGGACTATATAACTGACATGAAATTAAGTATATGGGAGTTCCTGGGGTCACCCACGCCTTCTTCTTTGGAAACTTTTGAAACGGTTGGGATCCCAAACCTTGAACCATATATATTCAAGTATGGGACAATATAACTAATCAAATGAAATATAGGGAGAGTCCATGGGGTCACCCAACCCACCTGTTTGATAACATATAAATTATTTGCCTTAATGATTAATTCATTAGATAAACATGGATGTACAATATATGACTATTTAATGTTGAAGCAACATTTCCACAGTTTTCATAATTACGTTTGCTGATTGGTTTTTGGTTAACTGACTTTAGAGCTTACAGCGCTGTGAATATTTAAAATTTCCATCTTTGTCTGAAAACTATAGTTACAAATTAACACTTTTGAACTATGTTGTCCCTGTGGCTAAGCCTGGTTTCATATGTTTGAGTAGTTTCATCTCGTCACTTTTGGTTCATACTAACGAACGACTGACGACGAACAGATGAATAAGGCGTACACTGTCTACCACGAAAAGGTGTGCTAAAAAGAGGGATGGTGATTTTTTCAATATGACAAATGTGAAATGTTTCAGCTAAACATGTATAAAGATAGTATTTTAAGGGAGATCATTCAACACAATGGGGTCTTGATAAGACACATTTCAACTTAATAATATATCTTTTTTTTCTTTTAAAACTAGAGATCATTCTAAGAATCAAACCGAACGATACAAAATTGCAATGAACTTGCTTCAAACTGTGTTAGGTCATTTTATTTCTTGATTTTTTGGTTATTTATAGCTACAACAAAGAAATATTATTTTAAATGAATTCTTCTAACGATTCTGTGTTTATCATTTTTTTTAAATATCTCTATTACCCTATCTTTAAATAATGTTACATCCTATGTCCTGAAAACAAGAGATAAAAAATACAATTAGTCAAGCACACGTATCTTTCGTCAAATAGTTAAAAAAAAAAACCTCTTGTTTGTAACTAAAGCAGGTCAATTTCATATGCGTTTTTAATTATGTTATAAAATTATCAAAGTATGAATTAACCAGAACAACAGAGGAGTTCTATTTCTACTCTTTGTTCCAAAATATTGAACCAAATGCAAACATATACAAATGCATATACTATTTTAGTCATTTATGCAAGTTTTTTAGCATTTATTTCGAATATTTAACGTATAAAGACATATCATAGTTCATTCACTGATGGTCAAAAACTAACTGAATTTAAAAAGCCTTTCAATTTGTTACATTTGTTTTATGTGTTTTTGTCATGCGTTTCGATTTGTTAAATATGGAAGTTATTGATTACAACATTTAATTATATAATGTTGATTTTGTTTGTAATTGACTGACATCTAGTGTGTCCAAGTGAATCTGTGTTATGCAGAATTTCAGGTTGGAATCGATATTTAAGTCAAAATAACACAAACAACATTCTCATTCCGATTATAACGATCTGCTTACCTTGCTTGAGCACATGAGATCACAACTCCCGATTTTTGTGGTGCTCCATATTGCTCAATTCTCAGTTTCTATGTCTTGTTTTTAATGGTTTTTTTTGTCTTGAAGTTTTATTTTTATTTTCGACTTAAAAGATTGAATGTCTCTTTGTTATCAATCGTAACTCTTTGAAAATATCGCCACGAAAAAGAAATAAAACGCAAGTAAATAAGAATAAATTAATCTGATCATATAAAGGACTTAGTATGTACTTTTTAAAGCTCTACTCCACAAACAAATACAAATTTAGAGTTCTCCGCTATGAAATACATTTCGACGTATACGAAGAGGCCAATCAATTGTTCAGCGACGGTACATTATAAATTATAACTTTAAGTCAAATTATATATTAAGTTATATTAATATATAACTAGTATGCCTTCAAAACCCGCAATTGTGATTATAAAATAACAACACCTAGTGCAAGTAAACAGTTTTTGTCAATACTTCTTTTTAAACATACCGCCATTATTACTTGGTATCTATATATAACTATACACTTTGAAATCGTCGGAAGTCACCTGATATAATTATCAATACGGTTATTTACCTTCCTGTTGGGCGGATTATAAAACAGAAATAAATACACACTGATTCTATCCACTTGAGTGACGGAATAGGTAAGATATCAAAAAATATTTTTATTGAGCAAATCGGTCATAACTTATTAAGATTACATTGTTTATTTGTTTTGTTATGAAAACATTTGCCCAAGTTCCAATGGAAGAGAGATAATCATAATCTAAACCAAAACACATTTCACTCTGTCATATATCTTGCAATTGCCACTGGGGTAAAGCTGATAACCGTAACTGCATTCACGGTCATCCCAAGATGTCGGATGAAAAATAAGGTCCGTATCTGTTAAAAGGTTCACACAAAAATCACAAATAACTACCGAAAAATGTTCATGAAACAGGAAATTCAATTTGTAAAAAATCGCTAAGATGACCGTAAATCATTATCAAAATATTTTCAAGATGACCGTGTTTGGTAAACAGATGACCGTAACTTGTAAGGATTACCGTTATTTGTAAAGAATGACTGTAATTTAAAAAGGATGATCGTATATGTTAAAGGACCTCAATTTTAGAAAGATCCGTAATTGTATTCATAGCTTTTTGTTGTGTTGGTTTCAATATGGGATCGGTTAGCAGATATAAACATGTTTCATCTATTTCTTTTTAACTATTTGCTGTATTTTGAGATCATGACAATGATAGTAAATTGCATATTTCTCGTAAAAAATGAAATATTTATTGATTATACGACAGAAATATTTATTGGTAGGTAACGACTTTGAAATGTTAATGCAAATTGACAGAGATACGACGAAAAGTTGAAGAGACTAAAATGGGTCCCTAGTACACGCATGCCTCATCTACACTTTAATTTTCTATGTTCAGTGAACCGTTAGAATGGAGGAAAACCTGTAATTTGGCAGTATGACGAACGGCCAAACGGACGCACAGACCAGAAAACATAATACCCATAAATGGAGCATAAAAAACATTAATCAAACATATGAATATAGTGGCGGTTCCCAGGGGGCGGGCGTTGGAACCCCCTTTTTATTTACCGATTAATGCATTTGAATAGGGACACATAGTTTGAACCTCCCCTTTTTAATCTGGGTTGGGACCCCCTTTTTTAAAATGGCTGAATCCATCCCTGCCCCTTGTGATACGTTATACGTACAAGACTATTTTAAGGATCTATTTTTCTTGAGCTTACCTTCACTAGCACGACTAGTTTGGTCGAAGTATTTTAAAAACCATGAAAACAGGTTCTGTGTTTTTACTTGCAAGACAAAATAGAAAACCAATCAAAGACGATATAATATCAATGGTTGTACATCCATTAGCATTTGTTTAAAAGTGTATTTATTATATGTCATAACAAGGAATTCCAGAAATAAAAAAAAATCTTTTGGCTTTTAGCTGGAGACTGTGCAGCACAATTTTTATTTTACTTTACTTTGTTGCATGTTTCCCCACTTTTGTGCATGTCTTGTATGTTCATTTTAAGAATTATATCCTCTACCATAAAAAGATATATATGGTGAACTATGTATTAAAAAGTAAAAACACAAAAATACCGAACTCCGAGGAAAATTCAAAAAGGAAAATCAAAAATCAAAAGGCAAAATCAAAAGTCCAAACACATCAAACGAATGGATAACAACTGTCATATTCCTGACTTGGTACAGGCATTTTCTAATGTAGAAAATGGTGGATTGAACCTGGTTTTATAGCTAGCTAAACCTCTCACTTATATGACAGTCGCATCAAATTCCATTAAATTGTCAACGATGCATGAACAAAACAAACATACTCAAAGAGTAAAAATGTCAAAAATAGGGGTACAACAGTCAATATTGTGTTATCATCTTAATATCTCTACATAAACAACAAATGTAACAAAGAAGCACAAAAAGGCATACATTAATTTAACATTCTCATTTTGCTTTTCTTATACGGCTGAATTTATCTATGTAAAGTCTACCCATAATGATAGAAGGTTTCATTACTGGTTTAAAAGTGCGCGTATGAAATTCGCACAGGTAGACATAAAAATAATTTTGTCGTATGACGGCATACATAAATGAAGACTTACGTAAAGTTTATATAACAAAAACAGACTTAACAGTAAAAGTAATAATAATAAATAAAATAATGGTGTGCTTTAAAGTATGACGGGATACATAAGTACAGTTTCACGTCAAATACGCTGAATTTATCCATGTAAAGTCTACCCATAAATGATAGAAGGTTTTCATTACTGGTGTAAAATAGCGCGTTTGAAATTCGCACAGGTAGACATAAAAATAATTTTGTCGTATGTCGGCATACATAAATACAGACTCACGTAAAGTAGATATACCAAAAACCCGACTTAACACTAAAAGTAGTAATAATAAATAAAATAATGGTGTGGTTCAAAGTATGACGGGATACATAAGTACAGTTACACGTCAAATGTATATCATGAAAAACAGACTAAACAGAAAAAGTAGTATTATTGAATAAAATAGTTTTGTCATTCATAGTATTCAAGAACCTTAAGTAAAAGTAATATCAATCAATGAAATAATTTTGCCGTTCAAAGTATGTGGTTTTACATAACCACTGAGTCACTTCAAATGATTATCTAAAAAAAGACTTATAAAAGAATTCTATAATACGTAATTAAGATGATAACAAACGTCAGTACGCAAAATCTACCCTTCAAGACCATCTTGTATTATTTGTGAAGTTGATACGGAATATTTATCAACAAGTTCTGGGTATCTTCCGATGAACTTTTTTAGAAAAAGGACGAGACGTTCTTTGACATACCCCTGGTTCATCAACTTTCTGCTCAGACACTGGTGACGTTTTACAAAGTCTGAATAGGAGCTGCAAGCTCTTGAATACCTAATAAGTTGGGAAATGTATATTCCATATGCAGGTGAAGTTGGTATATTACTACTAAGGTGGGGGAAATTGATAATTTCAAAATTAAAATCGTCTCGTTTGTCATAGATTCTGGTACTGAGATGACTGTGTATGTCAAATTCGAGGTATAAGTCTAAAAATGAGGCGGAGGAAGCCGTGTCTGTGGTCTCTTTAATTTCTAGTTCTGGTGGGTATATTAATGGAATCCAATCAGAAAAGTTCGGATTGTTAATGGAAAGAACATCATCAATATATCTGAAAGTGAAATTAAACAACCTGGCTTCTTTGATCTTCTTGTTTTTGACAAGTGTCTGAAGGAACTCCGATTCATATGAAAATAAGAAGAGGTCAGCAAGGAGAGGCGCACAGTTCGTTCCCATAGGAATGCCGACAATTTGTTGAAAAAGTCTACCTCCAAATTCAACAAATATGTTGTCAATAAGAAATTCCAGCATACTGATCACTTGTTTCTCTGTGTAGTATGTTTTACTCTTTTGTTCCTTATTAACAAAATATGCCTTATGGTATCCCAAAGTGATAAATTTATAGCGTATGCTACCATTTTTATGATGAAAAGCATTGTGGATTATTTCTTTTAGACGGTTTTTCAATTTCACATGGGGAATGGTTGTATACAAGGTTGAAAAATCAAAAGTTTTAATAGAACTAATTTCAGAAAAAGACCGAGATTTAAAATTATCAAGAAGTTCTTTAGAGTTTTTCAGAATCCACATATGGTTAATACCACTACGTGAGTAAACTGTTTCACAGTATATCTGAAGACCCTCTTTAACTGCGGACATAATTTTAGTCAGTCTAATGGACAATTCTTTAGTAGAACAAGCAGATGAGCCGGCAATGTACCGTTGTTTGTACGGAATTTTGTGAAGTTTAGGTATCCAATACAAACAAGGTAAGTCCTCCGATTTGTTGTTCAATACAATGTTCATAGAAGCCATGAAAGACTTATGATTCGCCAAAATCTCATCCTTGTCAAATGATATGTTTTTGTATGTGGGATTACCTGATTGTTCATTTATTCCTAATTCTTTTATAAGACACTCGTAGTAATACGATTTACATACAAAGACAATATTATTTGAAGCTTTGTCCGCAGGAACAACAACATACTTATCTTGAAGAGATGATAGACATTTCACAGCCTCTTTGTCACTGAAAATGGACTTAGGTCGATCATTCACACAGTTTTTCAACTTATGAATGCGACGTTTTATCAGAGACCTGATTGTTTTTACCCATTCTGACAAAGTGTCCAGTTGAACTTCTTCTCGCTTAGCCCATGCTCTGGCGTAGTTCTCAATGGAATCCATAATTATTTTGAAGTTATGGTTCCAATTGATGTGTTGGGGTTCTCTAAACTTAGGACCACGAAAAATCACCTTTCGGAGATTTTCATGTTGAATTATGTTTAGATCCCCAGTAATAACATGGCCAGAGGGGCTGTAATTGTAAGGCGAGTTGGAACAATCACATGTCAGAGGTTTTTTTAGGTATTGTTCTAAATCAAGGTCATGTAATGCTTGTTTATAATTAAATATTTTGGGTGCAATGGTTTTGGTGTAACTGTAGGATACAATAGGAACAGACTGATTTTGAAAATAAATAGGAATTTTAGATGTTACCTCCTTGTTATGTAGAACGTTGCTGATGTTGATTGCATCAATTCCTCTATTGTTAAAGTGAACAGGAAGGAATTTCCTCTTTTCCTCATGTAAAGGTTCCGATCTTACTGGTTTAAAGAGACGGAAAAGAGCTACATCACAAATTATACTGACAAGTCTGTATATTGGAGAAAATGCATAAGTACCTCCTTGGTCAAGTGCATAATCTCTCAAACATTTTAGAAAATTAACCGGCAGTGAAAAAAGAATAGTTCTAATGTAATGTAACCCTAACGGATGATGCAGATGAGAAAGAAGGTCATCAAAGCTTCCAGAGGCCGATCTAGATTTGGAAGACTTTTTTACATTAGGCCGATGGTAACGTTTTTGTCCATGACTACGTTGGTTTCGTAATGTAGTATTAAATAAACTCATTACATTTACATCACTGCAGGCTGGACTTGACAAATTTCCTACTCCTTTGACATTATCATTGCACCCATATGGCATTGCAGTACCTAGTTCCCGTATCCAGAAATTTTCTCTATCTTTTCGGAAAGGAGTACTAAGTACTGGACTATTTGTGTGGTGATAAATTTTCTCGATGATGCGTACTTTCATAGATAACGAAGGGTCATGGTCCGGTTGATTAAAGTGGTTATAAAGAACCCTGAATTGCGGATCTTTATTATCAGACCGGTGTTGATTCATCCTTTTACGTAAAGTTTGTCGAGTTTCACCAACATAAAGTAGTCCACACAAAGTACATTCGATTCCGTACACTACATTGTCCGTGGAACAGTCCAGAGGTTCGAAAGATTTTGTATAATACGTTTTTCCTGTTAAGTTACTGGTGAAATCAGGAGTCGTGATTAACATATCACATGTCTTACACGTACTCCTTTTTCCTTTTTTGTGTTTACAAGACGAAATGATAGGTGTTGATTCACTTGTAGCAGGTGTTTTCAAACAGTCGAAAATATTAACGGAACATGGCTTTAATTTATGAAAAGTATCTGAATTTTTAAAGTAGTAATTACCTTCTGGCTGAACGTACGTCAAAATAGGGGTATCCCGGAGGATATTCCGTGGAACACACAAATCAAATGCTACAGTGTTCCGTGTAGCAAAAGGGGACCTTGGTAACCCGGGCGACGTCCCAGCCGGTTTGTTCTTAGTATTATTTGTATTCATCATGCATAAAGCTACCAAGTTAATGATGCCCTCGGGGAAAAATCCACCAGCAGTAAAGTTTCTTCTAGGAAGAAACTTGACATCGACTTGGTTGTAGTAAAAAGTAAAAACACAAAAATACCGAACTCCGAGGAAAATTCAAAAAGGAAAATCAAAAATCAAAAGGCAAAATCAAAAGTCCAAACACATCAAACGAATGGATAACAACTGTCATATTCCTGACTTGGTACAGGCATTTTCTAATGTAGAAAATGGTGGATTGAACCTGGTTTTATAGCTAGCTAAACCTCTCACTTATATGACAGTCGCATCAAATTCCATTAAATTGTCAACGATGCATGAACAAAACAAACATACTCAAAGAGTAAAAATGTCAAAAATAGGGGTACAACAGTCAATATTGTGTTATCATCTTAATATCTCTACATAAACAACAAATGTAACAAAGAAGCACAAAAAGGCATACATTAATTTAACATTCTCATTTTGCTTTTCTTATACGGCTGAATTTATCTATGTAAAGTCTACCCATAATGATAGAAGGTTTCATTACTGGTTTAAAAGTGCGCGTATGAAATTCGCACAGGTAGACATAAAAATAATTTTGTCGTATGACGGCATACATAAATGAAGACTTACGTAAAGTTTATATAACAAAAACAGACTTAACAGTAAAAGTAATAATAATAAATAAAATAATGGTGTGCTTTAAAGTATGACGGGATACATAAGTACAGTTTCACGTCAAATACGCTGAATTTATCCATGTAAAGTCTACCCATAAATGATAGAAGGTTTTCATTACTGGTGTAAAATAGCGCGTTTGAAATTCGCACAGGTAGACATAAAAATAATTTTGTCGTATGTCGGCATACATAAATACAGACTCACGTAAAGTAGATATACCAAAAACCCGACTTAACACTAAAAGTAGTAATAATAAATAAAATAATGGTGTGGTTCAAAGTATGACGGGATACATAAGTACAGTTACACGTCAAATGTATATCATGAAAAACAGACTAAACAGAAAAAGTAGTATTAATGAATAAAATAGTTTTGTCATTCATAGTATTCAAGAACCTTAAGTAAAAGTAATATCAATCAATGAAATAATTTTGCCGTTCAAAGTATGTGGTTTTACATAACCACTGAGTCACTTCAAATGATTATCTAAAAAAAGACTTATAAAAGAATTCTATAATACGTAATTAAGATGATAACAAACGTCAGTACGCAAAATCTACCCTTCAAGACCATCTTGTATTATTTGTGAAGTTGATACGGAATATTTATCAACAAGTTCTGGGTATCTTCCGATGAACTTTTTTAGAAAAAGGACGAGACGTTCTTTGACATACCCCTGGTTCATCAACTTTCTGCTCAGACACTGGTGACGTTTTACAAAGTCTGAATAGGAGCTGCAAGCTCTTGAATACCTAATAAGTTGGGAAATGTATATTCCATATGCAGGTGAAGTTGGTATATTACTACTAAGGTGGGGGAAATTGATAATTTCAAAATTAAAATCGTCTCGTTTGTCATAGATTCTGGTACTGAGATGACTGTGTATGTCAAATTCGAGGTATAAGTCTAAAAATGAGGCGGAGGAAGCCGTGTCTGTGGTCTCTTTAATTTCTAGTTCTGGTGGGTATATTAATGGAATCCAATCAGAAAAGTTCGGATTGTTAATGGAAAGAACATCATCAATATATCTGAAAGTGAAATTAAACAACCTGGCTTCTTTGATCTTCTTGTTTTTGACAAGTGTCTGAAGGAACTCCGATTCATATGAAAATAAGAAGAGGTCAGCAAGGAGAGGCGCACAGTTCGTTCCCATAGGAATGCCGACAATTTGTTGAAAAAGTCTACCTCCAAATTCAACAAATATGTTGTCAATAAGAAATTCCAGCATACTGATCACTTGTTTCTCTGTGTAGTATGTTTTACTCTTTTGTTCCTTATTAACAAAATATGCCTTATGGTATCCCAAAGTGATAAATTTATAGCGTATGCTACCATTTTTATGATGAAAAGCATTGTGGATTATTTCTTTTAGACGGTTTTTCAATTTCACATGGGGAATGGTTGTATACAAGGTTGAAAAATCAAAAGTTTTAATAGAACTAATTTCAGAAAAAGACCGAGATTTAAAATTATCAAGAAGTTCTTTAGAGTTTTTCAGAATCCACATATGGTTAATACCACTACGTGAGTAAACTGTTTCACAGTATATCTGAAGACCCTCTTTAACTGCGGACATAATTTTAGTCAGTCTAATGGACAATTCTTTAGTAGAACAAGCAGATGAGCCGGCAATGTACCGTTGTTTGTACGGAATTTTGTGAAGTTTAGGTATCCAATACAAACAAGGTAAGTCCTCCGATTTGTTGTTCAATACAATGTTCATAGAAGCCATGAAAGACTTATGATTCGCCAAAATCTCATCCTTGTCAAATGATATGTTTTTGTATGTGGGATTACCTGATTGTTCATTTATTCCTAATTCTTTTATAAGACACTCGTAGTAATACGATTTACATACAAAGACAATATTATTTGAAGCTTTGTCCGCAGGAACAACAACATACTTATCTTGAAGAGATGATAGACATTTCACAGCCTCTTTGTCACTGAAAATGGACTTAGGTCGATCATTCACACAGTTTTTCAACTTATGAATGCGACGTTTTATCAGAGACCTGATTGTTTTTACCCATTCTGACAAAGTGTCCAGTTGAACTTCTTCTCGCTTAGCCCATGCTCTGGCGTAGTTCTCAATGGAATCCATAATTATTTTGAAGTTATGGTTCCAATTGATGTGTTGGGGTTCTCTAAACTTAGGACCACGAGAAATCACCTTTCGGAGATTTTCATGTTGAATTATGTTTAGATCCCCAGTAATAACATGGCCAGAGGGGCTGTAATTGTAAGGCGAGTTGGAACAATCACATGTCAGAGGTTTTTTTAGGTATTGTTCTAAATCAAGGTCATGTAATGCTTGTTTATAATTAAATATTTTGGGTGCAATGGTTTTGGTGTAACTGTAGGATACAATAGGAACAGACTGATTTTGAAAATAAATAGGAATTTTAGATGTTACCTCCTTGTTATGTAGAACGTTGCTGATGTTGATTGCATCAATTCCTCTATTGTTAAAGTGAACAGGAAGGAATTTCCTCTTTTCCTCATGTAAAGGTTCCGATCTTACTGGTTTAAAGAGACGGAAAAGAGCTACATCACAAATTATACTGACAAGTCTGTATATTGGAGAAAATGCATAAGTACCTCCTTGGTCAAGTGCATAATCTCTCAAACATTTTAGAAAATTAACCGGCAGTGAAAAAAGAATAGTTCTAATGTAATGTAACCCTAACGGATGATGCAGATGAGAAAGAAGGTCATCAAAGCTTCCAGAGGCCGATCTAGATTTGGAAGACTTTTTTACATTAGGCCGATGGTAACGTTTTTGTCCATGACTACGTTGGTTTCGTAATGTAGTATTAAATAAACTCATTACATTTACATCACTGCAGGCTGGACTTGACAAATTTCCTACTCCTTTGACATTATCATTGCACCCATATGGCATTGCAGTACCTAGTTCCCGTATCCAGAAATTTTCTCTATCTTTTCGGAAAGGAGTACTAAGTACTGGACTATTTGTGTGGTGATAAATTTTCTCGATGATGCGTACTTTCATAGATAACGAAGGGTCATGGTCCGGTTGATTAAAGTGGTTATAAAGAACCCTGAATTGCGGATCTTTATTATCAGACCGGTGTTGATTCATCCTTTTACGTAAAGTTTGTCGAGTTTCACCAACATAAAGTAGTCCACACAAAGTACATTCGATTCCGTACACTACATTGTCCGTGGAACAGTCCAGAGGTTCGAAAGATTTTGTATAATACGTTTTTCCTGTTAAGTTACTGGTGAAATCAGGAGTCGTGATTAACATATCACATGTCTTACACGTACTCCTTTTTCCTTTTTTGTGTTTACAAGACGAAATGATAGGTGTTGATTCACTTGTAGCAGGTGTTTTCAAACAGTCGAAAATATTAACGGAACATGGCTTTAATTTATGAAAAGTATCTGAATTTTTAAAGTAGTAATTACCTTCTGGCTGAACGTACGTCAAAATAGGGGTATCCCGGAGGATATTCCGTGGAACACACAAATCAAATGCTACAGTGTTCCGTGTAGCAAAAGGGGACCTTGGTAACCCGGGCGACGTCCCAGCCGGTTTGTTCTTAGTATTATTTGTATTCATCATGCATAAAGCTACCAAGTTAATGATGCCCTCGGGGAAAAATCCACCAGCAGTAAAGTTTCTTCTAGGAAGAAACTTGACATCGACTTGGTTGTAGTAAAAAGTAAAAACACAAAAATACCGAACTCCGAGGAAAATTCAAAAAGGAAAATCAAAAATCAAAAGGCAAAATCAAAAGTCCAAACACATCAAACGAATGGATAACAACTGTCATATTCCTGACTTGGTACAGGCATTTTCTAATGTAGAAAATGGTGGATTGAACCTGGTTTTATAGCTAGCTAAACCTCTCACTAATATGACAGTCGCATCAAAGCAAGTCTTATTTTCTTCTACCTGTATGATAATACTCTCATATAAATACTTTTTATGTCAACACCATTAATCTTTTGATACAAAAAAGGTATATACAAATACGGATATTTCTTAGAATTGGCGATCATCCTATAAAAGTTACCGTCGTCTCTTAACCAATTACGGTCACCCTTGTTATGAATCGTTGAATCTGTAACGGTCATCTCGATTATGATTTACGGTCATCTTAGCCATTTCTTCAATTCGAATTTCCTGTTTCAGGCATATTTCTCGGAAGTAAATTGTGATTTCCCCGTGAATCTTTTATTAATTTACATCGTATCAATGTCTTCCTTGTACAAAATATGATATAGAAACACTGTAACAGACAATACAGAAACTGACCTATTGTTTCATCCGACATTTTGGTATGACCGTGATTGCAAATACGGGCATCAGCTTTACCCCCGTAAATTGTAGACATACACAATAAATACATGTACATTTGTATATATATCTAGCGTAGACTTTAGGAACGAATATATAAACTGTACAATGTGATCTTCAATCCTGAAAATAAAATGCATTACCATATACAGAGTGTAATCATGCCACACGCTTCTTAAAAGCATAACTAACAAGTCGGGTTTTAATAAACCGCATCTTATATCGAACACTCAGTACTTTACACTGCATGCAATGATGCATTTGACCAAGTCTGATAATTCATTTAATTTGATTAAACTAACAGTCTTACATTTAAGTTAAATAAAATCGATATTTTGTGAATGATTTAAATAAATTTAAAGTTTTCGGTTAAACGTTTCGTAAAAGTAGATTAGTATATGTTTAATACAAAATAAATTTTAAATTTAAGAAAATATAATTCTTTAATTAAACATCTCGTAGAAGTATATTCATTATATGTTTAATACAAAATAAATCTAAAATTAAAGAAAATTCAACTGTTCAATTAAACTACCCATAAAAGTAAATTTATAACAGGTATAATACAAAATAAATAGAAATTTAATCAAATATAAATGTATGATTACACCACTGATAAAAAACGATTTCTTACATGTTTAATAATCAAACATCTAAACACTATATACTATAATATTTGTTTTCCATTTAATCTTTCAAAAATGTAGATGTATTCCTATAATGAAAAAATGTTCTATCATTTAATGAAAATACAAATTAAATGTGTCATAATTCCACTCTTCAACTCTTAAATTGTTTTTACCTGTTTTATCTAACTCTGTTATTTTCACGTTCCAACCTTTCAATCTTTCATTTGTAACAACGCCACCACCCGACAATTACACTTTAATGATCGGACATTAAATTCCAAATATTTCACAGCTGTATGACCAAAGATAGCTTAGAAATAGCCAAATATATCTTATATCAACTTTGCCTGAAGGAGAAATTTATAAACGGATTATTTTAATACTGTCTTATATAAAGCATTTCAATGGTATCCCATCATCAGAAAAACCGCCCCAGTGCTGACATTTTTTTTTATAAAACAACACGTTTTAAAGCTTCCGAAGCGCTTTTCTGGATTAACCTTCACTCAGAATGCTCTGAGCCGAATAATTGTGGGACAAATAAAAATAAAAACATATCATATGAAGAACTGGAACAGGGTCTAAAAAGTAGCCAATCTTATCTATGGCAAACTTTGACTGAAGGAGTTGAAACCTTAGTTTGTTTTAAACTTCGATTACACATCATGTCAGTACTGAAGTACCGGAGTACTGACTACTTGGCTGATGATATCATTGGAGCAGAGGTATATCCCAAGTGTTGTAAAACATTTATAGCCACATGTTATTAATTTCATGCTCCTGTAATTCAAAATATGATCATTATTTTCTGTACTTGCAACGGTGATAATTTGTGCTATAAACTTCCTATAAAATTGTAATCGCAAAGGTTGAACTTATTGACAACACATCATTTATTATGTTACTAAGAATGAAATCGGACTAAAAATAAAATCGGACAAGAATCACAATAAAAGTTAAAAAAACCCCGATACTTATGGTCAGACAGAACAAAAATAAAGACATAAAATATAATGTTCATTCCATGTATTAGAAAAGTAATGTAATACTGAATTGTGCCAACTGTATATAAATAATGGAGGTCAAAGTAAATTAAACACAACATACATCATGTCGCGATGACATTTTTATAAAGAAATATCTTTTTGCCGAGAAATGTTTGTCAGTAGCTATTTATCATTACTAGAAGCAGATATTCCGGTTAATTATCTATTAAAGCATCTATTAGCAAAACACGGTTGTAAATAGTGATGGAAAAACTATATCTAAATAAATTCCTTTTATTTTTAGTTGTTTGTACAATGGCATCATCAATACCTTCTTGCGGTCCCTGTGATATCCAGCATATCACCAAACCATCCATAGTCTGGTGCACAGAATGTGAAGAAGGATTATGCACACAATGCATAAAGCATCATACTGCTTCTAAAGCATCGCGAAACCATAACACCTTGCCGATTAACGAATATCAGGAATTACCAAATGATGTTAAAAAAATCACCGAAAACTGTAGTAAACATAATGAGAAGTACACAATTTACTGTAGAAAGCATGAATGTCCCTGCTGTGGTAGTTGTGTCGTAGAAGATCACATCGATTGCCGAGACTTTGTCAGATTAACCAACATCATCGACAAAGCTAAATCATCGGAGTCTATAAATGAAATTGAACAGTCGTTATCAGAAATGGCAAAAAATATAGAGAGAATTCGTCAGAATCGAGAAAAAAACATAAAGACAATATCCGAGAAAAAGCAGCATATTGAAAAGGAAATCAAGGAAACACGGGCCAAAATCAACAACCATTTGGACAAAATACAGGATGTCATTATAGAAACATTGAATGCAGTTGAACAAAAAGAAATAGACCAAATAACGCAATTGCTTGCCTTATTAGATGGAAAGAGAGCCGAAATTTCTAGATACCAGAAAAATGTAAAAAAAATCAAACAACACGCAACAGATCTTCAGATGTTTTTCTCTGTAAAGCAATTTGAAAATGAAGTTTCCTGCAATGATAAATTCCTACAATCGTTAGTCGTCACAGACAACTTACAAAATATAGAATTGTCATTTCATCCCAGTGCCGTCTTACACAAATTCGTGACAGATATCCAGGAATTTGGAGACGTCAATATTGAGAGGAAATCATGTGATGTAATCCTGTCAAGGAAGAAAAACAAACAAGCCCAAATGTTGGTTCCACGCGTCTCAAATAGGTCAGTCGAAGATATCAATATAAAGCTTCGTAAAACTGTTAATAACGAGCGATATGATGTCACGGGATGTTGTTTGCTACCAGATTTAAGAATGGCGTTCACGCTTTATTCTTCAAACATTGTCAAAATAATCAACGCTGACGGCTCAAAAGATTTTGAAGTTGAAACACCATCAATGGCATTTGACGTAGCGTACATCAGTGTGGACAACACATTAGCTGTAACATCCGGAGGGTCAGGGAGACAGAGCATTACAATCATCGACATACAAAACAAAAATATAAAGAAAGAAATACCACTTGATAGTTATTGCTATGGCATAACAGTGAAGGATACACAATTAGTTTATTCTGCAGCTGGAAATGGAATACTATTGATCGATCCGTACAACAACTCAACAAATGAAATAGTCAGCGTAAAACTACCGCTATCTTGTTACGTTGCACATTTTGGTGACAAAATTTACCATACAAATAAAAAAAGCGACTCTGTGATATGTTATGGGTTACAGGGTGCTGCACATTGGACATTTAAGAACAAAATTTTAAGGACACCATGTGGTATATCTGTCGACAATGATGGTAACGTGTATGTAGTAGGGTACTCATCAAACAATGTGGTAGTTATATCTGCTGATGGACAACACCACAAAGAAATACTTACAGCAAAGGATGGTCTTTCCAGCTCTTTTTCTCTTAATTATGATAAAAATACAAATCAGCTACTTGTTGCAAATAATCAAAATACTGCAATGATTTTTACTTTGGTTTGAATGAATAAAATTTCACATCGGGTAAAACAAAGACTCCCCTTATTTCTTCTAAGTTATTTCATTGAATTGTTTAATTGTAAAATAAATAACTTATCCATAATTTGACACAATAAAACATATGGTACAGTAACAAATTACCCAGTGATCAGTGAATGATTAGGTTTTAATATTTGAATTGGAAACCATGTTATCCGTACCTAATAGTTTTTCATTCTAATATCAGGTTATATTAACATATAAATACTTTGTGAAACTACTAGGGTACCAGATAGTTATAACACTATTGGAAATGACAACCTGTGAGCATACGTTTTAGGACAAATATTGTTATCTCTATGTTGGATGTTGGATTAAATGAATTAATCTTCGAATATTGTATTCAAATTGTTTGCTTGAGTGATAAATTAAGAATTATATCGCCTTAACATGAGCTATTATTTGTTACCTTAATAGTTCTGTTGATTCACTGTTAATTTGAAATGTTTAATTATTCAAAATACTAATTTATTTTTTTGGGGTATTTTAATGTTCATTAATTATATTTTTTTTAGATTTCACCTGATTGTTTTGTTTTGAGTGCCACTAATTATTAGTTTTGGTTGAAATAATCAACTGCAATACCAATTAAGACGCTTGCTGGTTTTGATGAAAATTTATTCCTAACATTTTCACTGCAAAATAATAAAGGGTATTTAACGGACAGAAAGGATGAAATCAATTTTACAACTAAACAACAACAATTATTTAATCGACCATTGATATTAAATTTATTTTTTAGCTAAGTGATATTTCAAAGTTGTCGATTGCAGAAATGCCTTCAATTGTCAATGGAAAAGTTATTAATTATGCATTTTGAAAGGTAAACACTACATGATATTTGTAAAACTAACACATGGATGGCTGCTTTGCAGTTGACATACATGTAGATATTGCATGTATATCGAGCATAAAGAACCGAACCAAAAACTTGGGTTTATGGTAGATGCTGCAGAAATGCTCCACAAGCTCTAAATTTGGCAACCGTCGTGTTGCTCATTTTTGTACAAAGTAAAACCAAGTGAATTGTCAAATTTGAGAGGGACGGCACTATTAGGGTATTGGGGTATTTGGAACACATCAATGTTCATGTTTTAAACCGACCATGTAAAAGGGTAAATTCAGAACAAAAATATCCCATTGACTTTAATGCTAATCTATGTATGGTATGTATACCTGATTTACCTTTAGAAATTATTAACTTTTATATATCATTCATGAATGTACAATAAATCTTTTGCGACAATAAAAACATGGGGTCAAGCGGCATTTTTGGGCATTCACATGGCCTTGTTTACATACAATGTAGATTCGCACGGAATTCCTATATTGACCTCCATTACTTTTCAAAAATATTGTTTATTCAGCATTTTTTTCTTCTTTTTTTTCAACTAGTTTTGATCCATCTACTAAAAATGCTTATTACAAACATTATCACCAATCAGAAAAGCACATGACTTCAATTTTGTACAGGAAGCTCTCCCCCAAATGGGCGGTCCCGGATGAGGTATATTTATTGAATGAATTTACCACTACACGTATATTAGTAAACTGAATCCTTGTAGTGTAAGTAAAATTTACGACGAAATGATTCCAATTACACTGCTTTGAACACTTGGTTTTATGCACTGGACATGCTAGACAGAAAGTTATGATAGGAAATACAAACAATCTATCATCCAGGAGATAACATGTGGTATGCAGATGCTGTTAGAATGTTGTTATACATACATGAAATGTTCTCAGGAAAGCTGATTGTATATCTGTTGATCTATTGTTTTGTTTCCAACTAACCACCATTGTCAATTTACAGAATGATGTAAATCCATGCTATGATTCGGACTTTACTGTATCTATTGTATACGTTATCTGTTGATATATTCAAGATAGATTCAAGAAGGACAATCAAATTCATATGTCAAAAAGAACAGACACTGTTATGACTAATATACCAGCAGACAAACAGCAGCACACAAAACACTACATAGACAATTAAATACCGAGTCACACGAACCCTACCAAAATCTGGGGTGATTACAGATGCTCTAAAAATGTATGCAGATCCTGCTCTACATGTGACAACTGTCGTGTTGATCATATTTTTCAAGTAACGATTCGATAAGTAATGTTGTGGAAATATGTACTTGGTATGACGTAAGAAAGATGTATGTCACCATCCCTTAATGATCAACCAGCTTGTAATGCCGTCAATAAATCTTTCGAAGGAATGACATCAATTTTACAACTAAACAACAACAGTTATGTAATCAGCCATTGATATATAAGATATTTGGGTTAAGTGATATTGCAAAGAATCAAAATTTTCAGTTTTTTGTAATATTCATAAATGGATGGTTGTGTTTCAACTAACATAAATCTATAAATAGTGCATGTATACATAGGACAAGTGTATACTAATGTGATACGTTAACCACAAGTTCACAAAAAGAAGAATCGTAAAAAATATGTGACAATATATTTCAAGTAGGCATTGCACTTGATAACTAACATCGTATTATTAAATGATCATCAGATGTAAAATAACTTCAAGCTGAACACGAAATTATTATTTTCAATTGTATGTGTCCGAAGCCCATATCTAAATCTACCTTCATCAGGAATGTTCTTTGTCAAAATTTTGAAAGCTGAATGTTACTGAAAGTATTGTTGTAACTTGATCACATGGTGGGGGTTTATAACATAATCTAACTCATCACGGATACTCATCTATGACGTTGGAATGAGAAAAATCTCATAACCTAGTTCTGGTATCTTATAATTTTAAATCAAGTGAATAAAATGCAGTAAACGTAGAAAGTGCCTGATATATAACCTTTAACCTTATTTTATGTGAGTGAGAATAGTGTTGTTAAGATCAGCTGAATACAGTTGAATATAAACTATTAAAAAAATATATATAATACAAATGATTGTCAAAAGGAAGTAACCGTCAGTCTTAGTATTCAAAGATATTATGTAGTAATTCTATAGATTTTGTTAGATAAACCTCAAGATTTTGAATAATAAGGTAAACGATATGACTTTAGATCAAAGAGCTTATAAATCTACTCTAAGATAGCATCAAGCATACATGGTAAAGAACAGATTGGAAATATAGGTGGTACATAAAGTCATAGACCTTCCTTTTGGCCATCAAATATTGTATCATCCTTCGCCATCACGAGTTGGTTGACCATTATAGAATAACCGTTTGACAAATGATATCGGATATATTCCTTACGTCGTAACTACAATCCCCTTCTCTTTCATGAATGTGACCTACCGCATAAGACAATTTACTGGCTTTGTTATCACATAAGCAACACGACGGGTGCCACATGTGGAGCATGATCCGGTTATCCTTCCGGAGCCTGATATCACCTCGAGTTTGTGGTGGGGTTCGTGTTGCTTATTCCTTAGTTTTCTATATTGTGTCATATGTACTTTGGTGTGTCTGTATTTTTTTTTTTCGTTTTAGCAATGGCGTTGTCAATTTATTGTCGATGTATGCGTTTGACTGTCCCTCTGGTATCTTTCGTCCCTCTTTTACATTTTACTCGAACATTTGAGTTCGAAATACCAAATTCAGTATTTTTATTGGAGGAATTCTTAATTAATGTACATTATATTTGAAGATGAATGACTGCAAACATAGTTTGTCCATCATAGGATTTAGGTTTCTTTGCCAAATATTCAGAATAAGAAAACAATTTTGGTAATTTGAAAATTAACTATAATCCAATCAATTAATTGAACCCAGTAACAAGAATAATCAGTCATACGTTTAAAAAAGCATTACTCCTTTCAAATATGAAATCTTGTAACAGAAGCACGCGTCATTCAAATACAAGAAAGCACACGATGAAAACTTCATATAGATGAAGATATATACATAAAATATTGCATATTGCTTTAATAAGGCAGACATCAAAAATGATAATTGTCAAACAACTAAGATCATTAAAAAGTAACATACAGGCATTTTTTTAAAACATATAATGTGTTTCGTATAGCTATTTACTGGTCTTTAATAAACTCATCATAGATACCAGGACTAAATTTTGTATATACGCCAGACGCGCGTTTCGTCTACAAAAGACTCATCTGTGACGCTCCAATCCAAAAAAGTTAAAAAGACAAATAAAGTACGAAATTGAAGAGCATTGCGAACCAAAATTCTTAAAAGTTTTGCCAGATACAGCTAAGGTAATCTATGCCTGAGGTGGAAAAGCCTTAGTACTTCAAAAATTAAAATTTTTTAAAAAGTTAAAAAGTTAATTTATAAAAGCATGTCTATAAGATTCAAAAAGTTCATGTCTATCGTATTTGTTTTTCTATATTTGTTTTGTAATTAGTCAGGCAGTTTCTTTTCACAATTGCATTTGTTTTATTTTCTCATGTCAGTACCTTTTATGGCCGAAACTGCGGTATGGTCTTCATTGTTGAAGGCCGTATGGTTGCCTTTAATCACTAACATTAACTAAAGTTGAACTTTGGCAATTATACAATATCTTCATTTTTTTATTGGACCATACTGACTTTAAACTAATGTTTTTCATTTCTGGATTAATTTTGTTTATTTCTTGTACATCGTTTTCAATTGCTTCACTTTGTGGTAGAACACCAAATATAAAAGTATCTTTGTCCCACGTGTAGACCACTCAAACTCCTTTTTTGATTCTTTCATGATAGTATTTATTAGAGGTGGGATAGTTGTGAAGTCAAATTGGTAGACCGATTAGTGTTGAATTGCCTTGCCATACGTCCATCTGCATATATAAGTATAATTCTGCAGGTCACATTCATAAAAATGTGACAGAATTAAGTTTATGAGCATATCTGATATGATCCGTGAGACGTTTATTACATAACAGTCTACCAACTCGTATTTGGTGTGTCTGTATCATTATGACGGGATGATTACTCTATCATTTGTAACTCTTGCTGGAATGTTGCTACATACATGTATACATTATATAAGCTACGAAACGCTTGTCTGTAGCTTTGATAACTCTTTATCATTAGAGGTTTTAAATCATAAGAATGATAACAGAAAATTCTTCGTTTTATTTTTAATTTTCATAAATAGCATAATTGTAAAATAAGGCATAGTTTCAAATTGGTTTAAAACTTGTGTAACACGTTTTGGCCTGAATTTTCCATAGGATATTCTTTAAAAACATAATCGTTACATGATCAACCTGTTTGCTATCTATATCGACCGAGGGTTATATAAAAAAATGATAATGTGTCCGTTTGCAAAATTAATATAAGAGTATATAACTTCTAATTTTATAGTTAAATCTATGTTTATTGTATTCTGTTGTTAAGCCCAGTACGTATGAATGTGATATCCCCGTTTTTTCCTCGATTTTTGGTTAAAATAACAGACAGTTTATTGAGATACGAATGCTGACAAGTTTCTTATCATTTACATCTTCAACGTTAATTATGATACATCTATCATTCACCTTATGTATGCTATTCATCCAACCTTTTATTTTAAATGTAACGCCATTATCACTTGATAAGATGCAGTCCTCCCTGCGTATTTTCCAAATGTCCATATCGCGCCTCGCTAAAAGAGAACTTAGTAAGATTAATGCAACTGTCATACATGTATTAGTTTTTATAGCTATAAAAACAGGAAAACATGTACCTCTACCAAGTTTGAAATATGATTTTGACTACATGATGTACTAGTGGATCTGGTTATGCGTACCGTTTTTTTTTGTCATTAACAATTTCCATCTTTGTCTGCTAATTATAGCTGAAAATTAACACAAATTGAAATTTGTTGTCCTTGTTGCTATTTTTTTTTCATTTAGCTAAGTAGTTTTATATCGTAACTTTTCGTTCACACTTACGAACTACGTATACTGACGACGAAAAGATGAATAAGGCGTACACTGTCCCATATGAAAAGGTGGTCTAAAAAAAGGGGATGTTGATTTTCTGAGAATGACAGAATGTAAAATGTTACAGCAAACAATGTATAAAGATGCATAAGCAAAAGGGAGATCATTCAAAACAATAGGGACTTGAAAAGACACATGTCAAATTAATTATATATCTTTGTTTTTATTTTAAAACTTCAAGCTATTCCTTTAAAGAATCAAGCTGGACGATGCCAAATTTCAATGAAAGCTTCAAACAGTTTTAGGTCATTTTTTCTTTATTAAACTTTGATTTACGTTCAATAATGATTTTGACTGAAACAATTTTGTCGTCCGTTTATCAGACTGAAATACACAACATCGCACGTTTTAATTTTCAAAATGATTAATGGGCAGTGTTGATAATTTATCGCTACAACAAAGAAACTTTATTTAAGATGCATTCTTGTTACGATTCTGTGTTGATCATTTTTTGTTGAATCATCTCCATCACCTTGTCTTTAAATAAGTTTACATCCTACGTCATGAAAATACTGAGTCGCAGTTTGATATATGTTGTTGTATGCAGTGTTTTGATTTTTGATTTGCAATCTTTATTAAGACTACCATAATATGTTAAATGTGAAGTGAAGATTAATAATTGAAAACAAAGAATCCCACAAACGAGTCAACAGAGGAGCTCTAGTTCTACCCTTTGTTTTGATATTGTTAATCAAAGTATTGAACCAAATTCATGCATATACACATGTATATACTATTTTAGTCATTAATTTAGTTTGTTTAGCATTTATTTCGAATCTTTGACGTATAAAGACATATCATATTTCATTCAATGATTGTTGATCGCAAGCTAATTATTTTTTTAGTTTATTGCAGAAGTTAGTTTGCTCTCAACATTGATAACATAGCAACACATAAGATGTAATAACTGAATTTAAAAAGCCTTTAAATTTATTTGTGTTTATTTTTCATGCGTTTCGATTTTTTAATTTAATATTTAATGCTAATTTTGAAATATGGACATGATGGAAGTTATTTACTTCAACATTTAATTAAACGATGTTGAGTTATGTTTGTTATTGACTGACAGCTAGTATGCCAACGTGAATCTGTGTCATGCAGCAATTCCAGGTTGGAATCGATATTTAAGACAAAACAACATAAACCACATTTTCATTCCGACTATAACAATATGCTAACCCTTCTTGAGCACATAGGATCACAACCCCTGGTTTTCATGGTGCTCCGAATTGCTCAGTCCTCAGTTTCTACATGTATGTTGTGTTTTTCATGTTTTTTTGTCTTCAAGTTGTCATTTTATTTTCCACTTAAAAGGATGAATGTCTCTTCGGTATTAACTCTTTGAAAATATTGCCACGGAAAAAGAAATAGAATGCAAATAAATAAAAAGGAATTCATCTGATCATAGAAAGGACTTAGTATGTACTTTTTAAAGCTCTACCCCGTGAACAAATACAATTTAGAGTTCTCCACTATGGAATATATTCTGTTGAGTGTATACGTAGTAGCAAATCAATTGATCAGCGACGGTACATTATAAATTAAAAACTTGAAGTTAAATTATATATACATGTAATAAACATAAATGCCTACAAAACCTGCCAAAAAAAAAGGAAATCACAAAAATACTGATATACTAGAAAAATTCAAAACCGAAATTCCGTAATCAAATGGCAAAATCAAAAGATGAAACACATCAAACGAATGGACAACAACTGTCATATTCCTGACTTGGTACGGGCATTATCTCATGTAGAAAATTGTGATTATATAATAACATGAACCAAATGCGAGTAAAGAGTTTTGTCACTACATCTGTTTAAACATACCGCCATTATAACTTGGTATCTATATATAACTATGTATACATTTTCAAATCGTTGGAAGTCATCTGATATAATTATCAATACGGTTATTTACCTTCCTGTTGGGCGGATTATAAAACAGAAATAAATACCACTTATTCTATCCACTTCAGTGACGGAGTGATATTGAAAGTAGGTAAGATTTTATATAATTTGCCTAGTTATCAATACAAATCGATCATATCTTATAAGGATTACATTATTTATTTGTTTTGTTTAAGAAAACATGTTTCTAAGTTCAAATGCAAGGGAGACAATCATTATCTATACCAAAACTTACCTCATATTTATTGTCTGCGATAGATTGTGCAGTTGTACACATACAAAATACATACATACATACATGTAAAACACGTAGACTTTAAGGACCGGGCATATAAAATGAAATGTACCTCGTGTCATTCAAATCTACAGAGTGTCATCATGTTACACGCTTCATAAAAGCATAACTCACAAGTCGGGTTTAATTAACCGCATTATACATCGAACACTCAATACTTAACACTGCATGAAATGATGCATTTTACCAAGTCTAATAATTTACTTAATTTGATTAGTCTAACAGTCTTAAATTTAAGTTAGTTTTAATCAATATTTTGTGAATGATTTAATCAATTTTAAGTTTTCGGTTAAACGATTCGTAAATGTAGATTTAGTATATGTGTAATACATAATAAGTTTTAGATTTAAGAAAAATAATTGTTTAATTAAACATGTCTTAAAAGAAGATTCATAATATGTTTAATACAAAATAAATCTCAAAGGAGTAGGGGCATTAAGGCCCGGTTTTGGCCCATGAAAATAAAATATTTGACAACTATTTCAAAATGGCACCAAATGCTCAGAAATGCATAGTGTCAAGACACATAAATGAAAAACATCAAGATGATTTTTATCTGATGACGTCACAATTACGTCATAATATGTACCGTTTTCACAAAAAAGATGAAAATACAGAATTTTATGCAGTTTTCCATTGTTATTTCCATTGTGGAAACATGGTGTGCTGGCAGCCAAGAAACAACAAAATAATTTGAGAGAAGCTTCATTATAACTATTGACATAATCTCACCAAATATAAAGTTGTTTCTTGGGTGCGCACATACTATTCCAATCTAAAATATACTTAAAATTTGATGAAAATCAAGGAAAATCGAGAAATTTTACAAATATGCAAATTTTGTCATGGCTTGTTGCCATGGTAACTTGTTCAATGTGAAACTTGATTTTATTTTCTGGATCCCTGGTACCTTAGTTAAGTTTGGACACATTTTAGAATATGTATGATAACTTTTAGATTTGCATTAATATTTGAGCCAAATAAAGGCCTTATTGCCACTACTCCTTTAACAAAATGAAACTGTTCAATTAAGGGGGTTGGCCTTGGTAACACCAAACTTTTCCTTTCGTTTAATTTTTCTAATATTTACATCATTGAAAAGGTAGGTCCATGCATCATCTGCCAAAGTCTCAAGGAAATATACCGTTTCATTTTATGTTTAGGGTATATTGAATATGACCAGTTTTGGGGTACCCTAAAAAACGGTCGAAAACACTAGTAGGCAAAAATCATTGAGTGTTTTTGCACATGTTGTCATTAGAAATACCCCTGACTGTAAATTTGCATAGAAGAAACATATCTTAAAGTATATCTGAAACATCATGGTGATTCAAATAGGCTGAATGTAAAAAAAAAAACCACGGTTTTTAATAATTGATACGGCGAAGAGTCTGGCCAGCTCAGATAACATTTTTTTTTTTTATTTAGCGATAAAAAAAATTGTCGTTTAATTTCTGCAAAAAATTGTTTAAACATATTTTGGTTCTCAATCTTTAAAATCACAAAATTTTATCGAAATTGACCGTTTGAAATTTTCAAATTTACAACAAGTTGGCTAACAAGGCACACGAAAAAATAAGAATTTTGGGACAAAATTCATTTACCCTTACAAAACCTCCTACAGACTGTCTTTGCATTGTTTTAATGTGTAATAGTCAAAGGAGTACTGTTCTTATAATACTTGTAATAAATTTTGTAAACAAAAACAGTAATATTCAGTATGGGACGAGTATCCTAATGGGACGAGTTGACATGACTTTTACATAACTATTTACTGGTTTCTCCCCAGACTACAAAATGCCCCTGTCATCAATAACAGACGCTATGCGAATTCAATGATTTGACAGTCACTATCTAAGTACTATCTTTGTGTTTATGTAGATTATCTATTAGCATAAGCTTGTACTAGAATTGATGTTTAGATCATATCTTCTAGAATTAAGCCTTTAATTTTGGAAAAAAAAACCCAAACACAAACAGTAAGTACAAACTCTTTATAAATGACTTAGCACTAAAACCATATTCCTTCATTATTTTATTCATATGTTCAAATCGAATTTCCCAAAACTTCTAAGGTTTTTGCTAAATAATGCCACAGGGTCCTTTAGTCAGTAAAGTTGCTCCAGAACACATCAGAATCAGTTCATTGGTGTCTTTTAAGCATTTCATTTATAAATGGTAATTTTCTACCTTTTTATCGACATCATTAAAAAAATTGTTCTTTAGTGTAATTGGTGGTGTCAAACATGTACAGCTTACTGGATCTGTCTGCCTTATTCTCACAGCCAAATGTAAACAACATAAATGCTTGATCACTGTTTAATTTACTGCTATGTTAAAACGCACTAATGACTTTCAATTCATGTGTAAGAGTTGTCTCCCATATACCAGGTCTACCCCCTTAATTTATATTACCTACAGTATAATACACTATAAATATTTAATTTAAATTAAAATAAATGAATGACTACACCACTGACAAAACAAGATGTATTACAGTCATGTTTAAACAAGTCTTAAATTTAAACAAACATGAATGTATAATTAAACCACTTGTAAAACAAGATTTATTAAATCTTTGATAATCAAATTAATCCAAAATTTAACCAAATAGATATGTTTAATTAAACCACTCGTAAAAGTAAATGTATTGCCTTTTTAATACATTTTTTTTAGATAAACTGTTTATACAATAATATTTTTTTTTCAATTAATCTTTCATTAATGTAAATGTATGGTATGTCTATAGTGCAAACAAGAACTATCTTTAAAAAAGATATCCGACATACATATTTACATTTGAGTATATGTTTAAATCTATCATTTCGATAACCTTCAAGAGCACAATGATGCAGGACCTCTTTAATTAAATCGTTACAAATTGTTTTGTGAATATTCCGATTATATTTAAATAAGTGATTTACCATTTTAATAACGTTTTCTCTGTTTGTGTTCAGTATTCTTCGGTCCTCGTATCTTTCTGTTTACATTTACCAAAACCCCGCGGAAATCTCACATGCGTAGGTGCGTTCTAAAAGTCATGTACGTTCGTACAACACAGTTTACATTAAAATTATATAATTGTCCCGAATAAACAGCTGTCATGCATGCAAAGAGCCATTGGAGAAACAATTATTTTAATAAAAATATAAATCTTTGTAAGATCTAGTTCAAATATTTATAGTTTTTCACTTGCTTTCCACCCCGATATAATTAACGAGACGTTTTTTTCAAACACAACCAAATCACCCACCATGACAGCATTTTGTCCAATCACAGAAAGGATTTTCGAGCATGCGTATTCTGTTGCCATAGTTAAGCGTATTTAAGTTCAAAGGGCACAAACCGAAACTATACCGACTACGTCGGAAAAAATGTAACATCATTTAATGAAATTACAAATGTGTAATAATGCCACTCTTCAACTCATATTGTTTGTACCTGTAGCTCTGTTATTTTTACATTCCAACCTTTGAATCTTTCATTTGTAACAGCGCAACCACCCTACAATCACAAGTTTATTATCGGAACTCGAACATTCAACTCTGCCAAAAAAATTACAACAACACATTTCAAATTACATCCGGACCTTTTTCTTGATCCCACTTCACCAGTAACGTTCAAAGCCGAATATGTCACAGCTATATAACCAAAGATGATATAGAAAAAGCTAAATATATCTTAAATCAACTTTGCCTGAAGGAGATATTCATTAACGGATTATTTAAGTAAGGTCTTTTATAAAGCATGTCAATCATCAGAGATACCGCCCCAGTGCTGAAAAACAAATAAAACAACATGTTTTAAAACTTCCGAGGCGCTTTTCTGGAATGACCTTCACTCAGAACGCTCTAAGCCGTATACTTGTGAGACAAATAAGAATAATAACAAAATCATATGAAGAACTGGAACAGGGTCTAAAAAGTAGCCAATTTATCTATGGCAAACTTTGGATGAGAGAGTTGTAACTTTAGTTTGTTTTAAGCTTCAATAGACGAAATATTTTAAAAAGTTTTATTACAAATCATGTCAGTACCGAAGTACCGTAGTACTGACTACTTAGCTGACGATATCATCAGAGCAGAGGTATATGCCAAGTGTTGTAAAATATTTATAACAATGCACATGTTATAAATTTCATGCACCTTTATATGTAATTTAATATATGAGCATTATTTTCTGTACTTACAACAGTGAGAATTTGTGCTATAAACTTGCTCTAAATTTTATAATCGTATAGGTTGAACTTATTGACAGCACATAATTTATTTTGTAACTTAAAATGAAATCGGACTAGATTAACGATACAACTTAAAAATAAAAATTACGATACTTATGGTCAGACAGAACAAAAATCAAGACCTTCAAGATGATTTTCAAAATTTGTGGATAGCACTTCAAAAATTATTATTAAAATGTGGTTTTAGCTTTAAATAAATAGAGGCAAAAGATGTTATATCTAATTGGTATTGGGGAAATTTTTGACTCATATAATGTTGTACAACATACAATATTGATTTTTTAATTTTATATTTATACCTGTAAAAATTCAGGAGAACAAAACTTCTGTGAAAGGTAGTATTGCATATTTGAAATACTGCATAAGAATAGAACAACACACAGTGAATTTCTTATCGCCTACATAAAAAGAATATATAGAAGAAAAATATTTGCCAATACAATATGGCCTAGGTGAGTTAAATATTTCATAACTATTAAAAAAAATATAGTTATATTTTGTTTTATGTCTTGCTATTTAGAGTTGAAGTAATATGATTATATCTTTAATACCGCAGTCCCACTAGGCCACGATCGCACTACAATCTGTGAAGAAAATACAAATTTTGATGATCGTAGTACGATCGTGTAGGTCGCAGAACGATCGTGTAGATCGCAGTAAGGTCGTAGTACGGTCGTGTTGAGGTCTTCAAGATCGTGAAGAGCGTGACCAACTTTGAACATGTTCAAAACAATCGTAATGCGGTCGTGGAGAAATCAGGTCGTAGTAGAAGCGCAGTGAGAACGCACTAAGATCGTAGTAAGATCGGAAAGGTCGCTGTACAATTGTAGCGAGAGCGTAACGAAAGCGTGATTCTATTCGGAGCGACTACGCTACGATCTCACAGCGACGCTATCATGACCGCACTACGACCATCCCATTTTCACCGCGACCAAACTACGCTCCAACTACGACTGTACCACGCTGTTCACGACCATGGTACGATTCTAGCACGCCCTTGCTGTACTCATCACGGTCTTCTTACGACCTGACGACGTGCACACTACAACCATTATTCTCATTGTCATTTTCACATAAAATGTATAAAAAAAGCTCCCTAGATTTTGTTTGTCTGAACATAATTATCCATTTGCTCTGACGGCTCAACCATGCTTCTCATTTTTAGACCGTTGGTTTTCCCGTTTAAATGGTTTTACACTAGTATTTTTTTTGGCCCTTTATAGCATGCTGTTCGGTGTGAGCCAAGGCTCCGTGTTGAAGGCTGTACCTTGGCCTATAATTGTTTATTTTCTATAAATTGTTACTTGGCAGGAGAGTTGTCTCATTGACACTCATACCACATCTTTCTATATCTATTGACACATATGTGTCATTTTTGCTATTGTTCACTAAAATATCGTTATTTGAGCTTGATGGACCAGCAATATGTTGTACGTTAGGTGGGATTTGTCGGTCTGACATCTCTGCTTGATCAAGATTCGTTACTTTGCTCCCTTTGCTTCTACATCAACCCCTACCACCACGCTCACGTGTTCTGGTAGATTTTGGTTGTGTGATTGTATTGTTTCCGAGAAATCTACGTATTAATCAGGAATAGAGGGAATGAAACTGTATTGATATGGAACATTATGTTGACGTTATTGCTGTGAAAAAAGTAATATTGCGGTATGAACGTAGTATTATCGTGGTAAGAACGTGCTATAATCGCAGTAAGATTTGTTGCAATGGGATAACTCGTGGTTTGATCTTAGTGAGAACGTAAAGAGCATAGAAATATCTTGATAAGCGTATTGAGGTCGCAGAATAAGCGCGGTGAGAACGTGGTATAATCGGATCGGAATCGTTGTAGAAGCTAATGAAGACGTAGTAGCATCGTGAAAGATACGACAATTTACTTCTTAATGCCGCTCATACTGCGACCTTACCACGATCTGAATTAATTTTGAATCGCGGTGAACTTGGTGCGATCGTATTCTAGTCGGACTGGGGCTTAAGACCATACTTAAAACTGTACATGCGTGTAATCCTTCTTCATTGTTTCCTGTCTTTATGTCCAAAAAAAACAAATTACCAAAAAAGAAAATACCATGTTTTAGAAAAAAATGTAATGTAATACTGAATTGTGCCAACTGTATATAAATACAGGAGGTCAAAGTAAATAACACATAAAATATTTCATGTCGCGGATGACATTCTATAAAGAAATTTATATTTTTGCCGAGAAATGTTTGTCAGTAGTTTTTTTTATTTCTAGAGGCATGTATTAAAATCATCTTTTGGATAAGTATACGTACGATGATAAATAGTGAGGAATCTAAAAATACCTATACCTAAAAAAACATCCTTTTATTTTTAGCTGTATTTACAATGGCATCATCAATACCTCCTTGCGGTCCATGTGATATCCAGCATATCACCAATCTATCTTTAGTCTGGTGCACAGAATGTGAAGAAGGATTATGCACACAATGCCTTAAACATCATACTGCTTCTAAAGCATCGCGAAACCATAATACCATGCCGATCACCGAATATCAGGACTTACCAAGTGATGTTAAAAAATTCACCGAAAACTGTGATAAACATAATGAGAAGTACACAATTTACTGTAAAAAGCATGAATGTCCCTGCTGTGGTAGTTGTGTCGTAATTGATCACATCGATTGCCGAGACTTTGTCAGATTAACCAACATCATCGACAAAGCCAAAACATCGGAGTTTTTGAATGAAATTGAACAGTCGTTATCAGAAATGGTAGAAAATATAGAGAGAATTCGTCAGAATCGAGAAAACAACATAAAGGCAATATCCGAGAAAAAGCAGCGTATTGAAAAGGGAATCAAGGAAACCCGGGCCAAAATCAACAACCATTTGGACAAAATACAGAATGCCATAATAGAAACATTGAATACAGTTGAAAAGAATGAAACAGACAAAATAAGACAATTGCTTGCCTTATTAGATGGAAAGAGATCCGACATTTCTGAACACCAGAAAAAAGTAAACAAAATCAAACAACACGCAACAAATCTTCAGATGTTTTTCTCTGGAAAGCAATTTGAAAATGAAGTTTCTTGCAATAATAAATTCCTACAAACGTTAGTCGACACAGACAACTTACAAAATATAGAATTGTCATTTCATCCCAGTGCCGTCTTACACAAATTTGTGACAGGTATCCCGGAATTTGGAGACGTCAAGATTGAGAAGAAACCATGTGATGTAATCCTGTCAACGAAGAAAAACAAACAAGCCCAAATATTAGTACCACGCGTCTCAAATAGATCAGTCGAAGATATCAATATAAAGCTACATAAAACTGTGGAAAGTAAGGGATATTATACCAGGGGTTGTTGTTTGTTATCAGATGGAAGAATGGCGTTTACGTTTTGTTATTCAAACATTGTCAAAATATTCAACACTGACGGCTCAATCGATTTTGAAGTTAAAACACCATCAATGGCATTTGACATAGCGTACATCAGTGAAGACAACACATTAGCTGTATCATCCGGAGAGTCAGTGAGACATGGTATTACAATCATCGACATACAGAACAAAAATATAAAGAAGGAAATACCACTTGATAGTTATTGTTTTGGCATAACGGTGAAAGATACACAAATAATTTGTTCTGCAGCTGGAAAAGGAATACAATTGATCGATCCATACAACAACACAACAAATGAAATAGTCTGTGTAAGATTACCAGAAAATTGTTACGTTGCACATTTTGGCGACAAAATTTACCATACAAATAACAACACCGACTCCGTGATATGTTATGGGTTACAGGGTGCAGCACAATGGACATTTAAGAACAAAATTCTAAGGGGACCACATGGTATATCTGTCGACAATGATGGTAACGTGTACGTAGTAGGGTACGCATCAAACAATGTGGTAGTCATATCTGCTGATGGACAACAACACAAAGAAATACTTACATCAACTGATGGTCTTACCAACCCCATTTCTCTTAATTATGATAAAAGTACAAATCAGTTACTTGTTGCAAATTATGGTAATACTGCAATGCTTTTTACTTTGGTTTAAATAAATAAAAGTTCACATCGGATAAAACAAAAATCACTATTGGAAATGACAACCTGCATGACCTGTGAGCATAAATGTTAGGACACATATTGTCATCTCTATGTTGAATGTTGAATTTAATGAATTCATCTTCGAATATTGTATTCAAATTGTTTGCTTGTATAATAAATTCAGATTTATATCGCCTTAACATGAGCTAATATTTGTTACCTTAATAGTTCTGTCGATTAAATGTTAATATGAAATGCTGAATTTTTCAAAATACTAATTTCATTTTGTTGGGGTATTTCAATGTTCATTAATTAGTTGTATGATTTTACCTGATTGTTTTGATTTGAGTGCCACTAATTATTAGTTTTAGTTGAAATAATCAACTGCAACACCAGTTAAGACGCTCGATGTTTTTTTTTCTGAAATTTTATATCTAACATTCTCACTGCAAAATAATCAAGGGTATTTAACGGACAGAAGGGGTGAAATCAATTTCACAACTGAACAACAACATTTATTTAATCAACCATTGATATTATAAGTTTTTTAAACTAAGTGATATTTCAAAGTTGTCAATTGCATAAATGCCTTCAATTGTCAAGGGAGAAGTAATTAATTTTGCACTGTGAAAGGTAAACACTCTATGATATTTGTAAAACTAACACATGGATGGCTGTTTTTCAGTTGACAAACATCTAGATATTGTATGTATATCGAGCATGAGGAACCGAACCAAAAACTTGGGTTTATGGAAGATGCTGCAGAAATGCTCCACAAGCTCTAAATTTGTCAACCGACGTGTTGCTCATTTTCATACAAAGTAAACCAAGTGAATTGTCAAATTTGATACATCACTTATTAGAGGGACGGCACTATTAGGGTATTGGGGTATTTGGAACACATCAATTTTCATGTTTAAAAACGATCTTGTATAGGGGTGAATTCAGTAAAAAATATCCCATTGACTTTAATGTTAATCTATGTATGTATATACCTGATTTACCTTTAGAAATTAGAAACTTGCATATATCATTCATGAATGTACAATTGTAGCCCTATCTTTGGCAACAATAAAAAACATAGGGTCATGCGGCATTTTCGGGCATTCACATGGCCTTGTTTACATACAGTGCAGATTTGCAAGGAATTCCTTTATTGACCCCCATTACTTTTGAGACAACTTTCCATCCAAATAACAATTTAAAAAGTAAACCATTATAGGTTAAAGTAAGATCTTCAACACGGAGCCTTGGCTCACACCGAACAACAAGCTATAAAGGGCCCCAACATTACTAGTGTAAAACCATTCAAACGGGATAACCAACGGTCAAATCTATATACACAAAACGAGAAAACGAGAAACACGTATATATTACATAAACAAATGACAACTACTGTGCATCAGATTCCTGACTTAGGACAGGTGCAAACATTTGCAGCGGGATTAAACGTTTTTATGGATCCAAACCTTCTCCCTTTTTCTAAAACAAAAGCATAAGATCACAGCATCATATACGTTTAAGATAAGAGCTGCTGAATACAGTTGAATATAAACTTTTAAAAAATGAGTGTCAAAAGAAAGTAACCGTCAGTTTTTGTATTCAAAGATGCCATGTCGTAATCTGATAGATTTAATGAGATGTACCTAAAGATTTTGGATAATAAGGAACACGATATGACTTAAGACCAAAAACCTCATAAGTCTACTTTAGGATAGCATCAAGCATACATGGTAAATAACAGATTTGAAATATAAGTGGTACGTGAAGTCATAGTCCTTTCTTTCGACCATTACATATTTTACACATTACTCAAACATTTGAGTTCGAAATAACAAATTGAGTATTTTGATTGTACAATATATTTGGAGTTGAATAATTGCAAGCAATAGTTTTTCCATCCTAGGATTAAGGTTTCTTTGCCAAATATTCAGAATTAGAAAACAGTTTTGGTAATTTCGAAACGATTCCAATTACACCGCTTTGAACACTTGGTTTTATGCACTATACATGCTAAACAGAAGGTTATGATAGGAAATGCAATCAATGTATCAACCGGGGGATAATATTTGGTATGCAGATGTTGTTAGAATGTTGTTATACATACATGAAAAGTTCTCAGGAAAGCTGATTGTATATCCGTTGATCTACTGTTTTGTTTCCAACTAACCATTATTGTCAATTTACAGATGTAAATACATGCTATGATGCAGACTTTTCTGTATCTATTTTATACGTTATCTGTTGATATATTCAAGATTCAAGAAGGACAATCAAATTCATAGGTCGAAAAGAACAGACAATTTATGGCTAATATACCAACAGAAAACAGCAGCACCCAAAACACTACATAGACAGTTGAATACCGAGTAACACAAACCCTACCAAAAACTGGGGTGATCACACATGCTCTCAAAATTTATATATGTGACAATTGTCGTGTTGCACATTTTTGCATGTAGTGGTAATAAGTCAAATTCGATAAGTAATATTCTAGAAAAAGGAGCTTGGTACGACGTAAGAAACATATATGTCAACCTCCCTTAGCGATCAACCAACTTGTTATGTCGTCTATAATTCTTTCGAAGGAATGACATCAGGTTTACATCTAAACAACAACAATTTCTTAATCAGTCACTGCCATATAAGTTTTTTGGGTTAAATGATACTGCAAAGAAGCACAATTTTCAGTTTTACATGTTGTATCGATACCTTAAAAATTCAATTGAGAAATTATTGATTTTGCATTGAAAAAGCTAAGGTAAACACTATAATATCTGTTAAATTCATCAATCGTCAATGAACGGCTGTATTTCAACTAACATAAATCTTTAAATAGTGCATGTATACATCGGAAAAGTACATACTAATGTGATATGTTAATCACATGACATGTATTTTGCAAGTTCACTAAAAGAAGGTGAAGGAGAATATTGTTGTTGTTATGGGTCAAATGAAATATACCATTGTATAGATATAGGGAGATGTGGTGTGAGTGCCAATGAGACAACTCTCCATCCAAATAACAATTTAAAAAGTAAACCATTATAGGTTAAAGTAAGATCTTCAACACGGAGCCTTGGCTCACACCGAACAACAAGCTATAAAGGGCCCCAACATTACTAGTGTAAAACCATTCAAACGGGATAACCAACGGTCAAATCTATATAAACAAAACGAGAAAACGAGAAACACGTATATATTACATAAACAAATGACAACTACTGTGCATCAGATTCCTGACTTAGGACAGGTGCAAACATTTGCAGCGGGATTAAACGTTTTAATGGATCCAAACCTTCTCCCTTTTTCTAAAACAAAAGCATAAGATCACAGCATCATATACGTTTAAGATAAGAGCTGCTGAATACAGTTGAATACAAACTTTTAAAAAATGAGTGTCAAAAGAAAGTAACCGTCAGTTTTTGTATTCAAAGATGCCATGTCGTAATCTGATAGATTTAATGAGATGTACCTAAAGATTTTGGATAATAAGGAACACGATATGACTTAAGACCAAAAACCTCATAAGTCTACTTTAGGATAGCATCAAGCATACATGGTAAATAACAGATTTGAAATATAAGTGGTACGTGAAGTCATAGTCCTTTCTTTCGACCATTACATATTTTACACATTACTCAAACATTTGAGTTCGAAATAACAAATTGAGTATTTTGATTGTACAATATATTTGGAGTTGAATAATTGCAAGCAATAGTTTTTCCATCCTAGGATTAAGGTTTCTTTGCCAAATATTCAGAATTAGAAAACAGTTTTGGTAATTTCGAAACGATTCCAATTACACCGCTTTGAACACTTGGTGTTATGCACTATACATGCTAAACAGAAGGTTATGATAGGAAATGCATTCAATGTATCAACCGGGGGATAATATTTGGTATGCAGATGTTGTTAGAATGTTGTTATACATACATGAAAAGTTCTCAGGAAAGCTGATTGTATATCCGTTGATCTACTGTTTTGTTTCCAACTAACCATTATTGTCAATTTACAGATGTAAATCCATGCTATGATGCAGACTTTTCTGTATCTATTTTATACGTTATCTGTTGATATATTCAAGATTCAAGAAGGACAATCAAATTCATAGGTCGAAAAGAACAGACAATTTATGGCTAATATACCAACAGAAAACAGCAGCACCCAAAACACTACATAGACAATTGAATACCGAGTAACACAAACCCTACCAAAAACTGGGGTGATCACACATGCTCTCAAAATTTATATATGTGACAATTGTCGTGTTGCACATTTTTGCATGTAGTGGTAATAAGTCAAATTCGATAAGTAATATTCTAGAAAAAGGAGCTTGGTACGACGTAAGAAACATATATGTCAACCTCCCTTAGCGATCAACCAACTTGTTATGTCGTCTATAATTCTTTCGAAGGAATGACATCAGGTTTACATCTAAACAACAACAATTTCTTAATCAGTCACTGCCATATAAGTTTTTTGGGTTAAATGATACTGCAAAGAAGCACAATTTTCAGTTTTACATGTTGTATCGATACCTTAAAAATTCAATTGAGAAATTATTGATTTTGCATTGAAAAAGCTAAGGTAAACACTATAATATCTGTTAAATTCATCAATCGTCAATGAACGGCTGTATTTCAACTAACATAAATCTTTAAATAGTGCATGTATACATCGGAAAAGTACATACTAATGTGATATGTTAATCACATGACATGTATTTTGCAAGTTCACTAAAAGAAGGTGAAGGAGAATATTGTTGTTGTTATGGGTCAAATGAAATATACCATTGTATAGATATAGGGAGATGTGGTGTGAGTGCCAATGAGACAACTCTCCATCCAAATAACAATTTAAAAAGTAAACCATTATAGGTTAAAGTAAGATCTTCAACACGGAGCCTTGGCTCACACCGAACAACAAGCTATAAAGGGCCCCAACATTACTAGTGTAAAACCATTCAAACGGGATAACCAACGGTCAAATCTATATAAACAAAACGAGAAAACGAGAAACACGTATATATTACATAAACAAATGACAACTACTGTGCATCAGATTCCTGACTTAGGACAGGTGCAAACATTTGCAGCGGGATTAAACGTTTTAATGGATCCAAACCTTCTCCCTTTTTCTAAAACAAAAGCATAAGATCACAGCATCATATACGTTTAAGATAAGAGCTGCTGAATACAGTTGAATATAAACTTTTAAAAAATGAGTGTCAAAAGAAAGTAACCGTCAGTTTTTGTATTCAAAGATGCCATGTCGTAATCTGATAGATTTAATGAGATGTACCTAAAGATTTTGGATAAAAAGGAACACGATATGACTTAAGACCAAAAACCTCATAAGTCTACTTTAGGATAGCATCAAGCATACATGGTAAATAACAGATTTGAAATATAAGTGGTACGTGAAGTCATAGTCCTTTCTTTCGACCATTACATATTTTACACATTACTCAAACATTTGAGTTCGAAATAACAAATTGAGTATTTTGATTGTACAATATTTTTAGTTGAATAATTGCAAGCAATAGTTTGTCCATCCTAGGATTTAGGTTTCTTTGCCAAATATTCAGAATTAGAAAAGAGTTTTGGTAATTTGAAAATAAACCAATCGATCAATTGAACCCGGTAACAAGAATAATTAGTCATACTTTTACAAAAGTATTACTCCTTTGAAATATGAAATATTGTTACAAACGCATGCGTCATTATAAAAACAAGAGAGCACTGCATAAATACCATATTATATATTACATTTGACATATTCCTTTGGTCTCTCCAGCTTAGTAGATGGAGTTAATTGGATTCATCAAGGTTTTCATCACTTAACTGTTCTACAACGCCCAACGGATTAAGCATATAATACCGACCCATGAAGAATGATCGCTAAACTAGACACAACATAGAAAACTAAAGAATAAACAACACGAACCCCACCAAAAACTAGGGGTGATCTCGTGTGCTCCGGAAGGGTAAGCAGATTCTGCTCCGCATGCGGCACCCGTCGTGATGCTTATGTGATTAGAAATCCGGTAAATATTCTAATTCGGTAGGTCATATTCATGAAAGGGAAGGGGATTGTAGTTACGACGTAAGGAACATATCCGATATCATTTGTGAAACGTTTATTCCATAACGGTCAACCAACTCGTGATGGCCTCCGTAAAATTTACGAAGGGATGATTTCAACTTCACCATTTGGAACTCTTGGTTTAATTGATACATAATTGATAATTGTAGGAAATGATAACAACACTGTTTAATACAAAATGTAAAAGATGCTTTTATTGCTCTTTTCTATGAGGAACTTGCAAATCAGTTTTAGGTGGAGATACATACATAAATATAACATAATGCTTTAATGAGACAAAAAAAACCAAAAGCAAATTTTAAAAGCGTCATTTCAAGTTACGTTGGTTAAGTTTGCTATTTTAACGATGAAACTTCAAATCATTAACTCATATATGTTGTGACAGCGGAGGATAAAACCTTTTCAAACGAGGGGTGATATCAGGTGCTCCGGAAGGGTAAGCAGATCCTGCTCCACATGCGGCACCCGTCGTGTTGCTTATGTGATTACAAATCCGGTCAATTCCATGGAATGCATATTGAAAAAACTTACATATTTAAAAAGTGAATAAATCATGTCTCCCATATGAACAACCATATGTTTTAATTTATAAATGCTTGAAGATTAGAAAATGAAAATCGATTCACCGGCAATGTTTTTATGTTTTTAGTTTACTTTTAGTTTATGCTGCTACAACATTGCTTATTAAATCATGCAACACTACAGTAAAAATTTACGAAGGAATGATTTCAACTTCACCATTTGGAACTCTTGGTTAAATTGATACATAATTGATAATTGTAGGAAATGATAACAAAACTGTTTAGCCGTATTTGGCACAACTTTTTGGAATTTGTGGTCCTCAATGCTCTTCAACTTTGTATTTGTTTGGCTTTTTAACTATTTTGATCTGAGCGTCACTGATGAGTCTTATGTAGACGAAACGCGCGTCTGGCGTATATAATTATAATCCTGGTACTTTTGATAACTATTTAATACAAAATGTAAAAGATGCTTTTATTGCTTTTTTTTATGAGGAACTTGCAAATCAGTTTTAGGTGGAGATATTGACTGTTAGTAGTTTTCTTCCTCTACTAATCAGGGAAACTAAACTAAACAATTTGGAAATCCTTTCGTTTTTTTTTTCGTATAAGCAATTTGAACACAAGACGTTAATTATACAGATGAGGAGGGGTATATAAAATTGGTTGATACTGGATGGCTTCTTAACGTTCTGAAGCAAAGTGATCTGCATATTCAGGCCAAGAACATGTTAATATAATATGAACTTCAACCCTGATTAGTACGTCATGTACGTAATCCCCACATCTTTTTTAATACATAGAATTTAGAAAAGACAATAAATTGTTGTTTGAATCATGAAAATATTTTATATACTGGTAAATACACTTATATTGAAATGGAGAAAAACAAAGAATGACTTTTCTGTGTTAAAACATATCTATTAGAAGTGTTCATTATATCAAGTGCAATTATAGCAAGTGTAGGTAATTCTCTAGAAGTACAAAACAAAACATACATTGCATAACATGTTATTATCTCGAATATACCAGTAATATTTTATAATAAACGTTTTGGAGCAATTAGCCAATCAATCAAACTACTAATGTAGACATTCGTTTCTACGACAATTATTCAAAATTTTATTTTGTAAAAGAGGGACGAAAGACACCAAAGGGACAGTCAAACTCGTAAATCTAAAACAAACTGACAACGCCATGGCTAAAAATGGAAAAGACAAACAGAAAAACAATAGTACACATGACACAACATAGAAAACTAAAGAATAAACAACACGAACCCCACCAAAAACTAGGGGTGATCTCAGGTGCTCCGGAAGGGTAAGCAGATCCTGCTCAACATGCGGCACCCGTCGTGTTGCTTATGTGATTACAAATCCGGTAAATAGTCTAATTCGGTAGGTCAAATTCATGAAAGGGAAGGGGATTGTAGTTACGACGTAGGGAACATATCCGATATCATTTGTGAAACGGTTATTCCATAACGGTCAACCAACTCGTGATGGCGTCAGTAAAATTTACGAAGGGATGATTTCAACTTCACCATTTGGAACTCTTGGTTTAATAGCTTCCTTATGAGCAGTAACCCTCTATCAAGAAAATCATGATAGGGAATGCAAGCACGGGAATATCGTATCAATTGGGAGATATATACCCCGTATGCAGGTGCTGCTGGAATGTTGCTACTTAGAAATGGAAAGTTCACAATTGGAAAGCTGAAATCATCTCTTTTGTGGTAAAGTTTTGTCTTCAGCCGACCCTCATTGTCAATTTCTAGATGTAAGTCAAGATATGAAGCCGACTTAACTGTATCTATAGTATCCTGTATCTCCAATTCGATGGGATAGATGCGATCCACATAGTCACCAAATTTTGAATTGTTTAGTGAAAGAACGTCATCTATATAGCGGAAAGTAGAGTTAAAGGATATTGCTAACTTCTTATCTTTCTTCCTAAGAAGTTCCTGCATGAAGTCAGCCTCATAATAATAAAGAAACAAGTCAATAAGTAGAGGGGAACAGTTTGTTCCCATTGGGATGCCGACAGTCTGTTGAAAAACACGTCCTCCGAACGTAACAAATATGTTGTCAATCAAGAAATCAAGCATCTTGATAATATCGGTTTCAGAGATTTTTTTGTTTGAATCAGAATGGTTCTTTACAAAGTATGATTTATCCCTCCCTAAGACAAGATACTTGTATCTACGTTGGCCATTCTTTTTTATGAAGCAAAGTAATACCAACTCTTTTAATTTGTCTTTTAGTTTGGAATGTGGAATACTTGTGTAAAGAGTAGAAAAGTCAAATGTTTTAATACTGTTACAAGATGAAAGAGAGTTAGATTGTATGTACTCTAAAAGATCTTTGGAATTTTTAAGTATCCACATGTGATTCACGCCACCTCTAGAATAGGCAGTTTCACAATAACTTTGAAGCCCGTCTTTGATTGCTGATAAAATGGATGTTAATAATTTAGAAAGGGGTTTCGTGGAGCACTTGGAAGACCCAGCAATATACCGTTGTTTGTAAGGACACTTATGTAGTTTAGGTATCCAATACAGTGATGGAAGATCCAGTTCTTCATCTTTGGTTGAAATACCAAAGGAACAAAGAACAGACCTATGATTATCCAGGATTTCCTCTTCGGTAAGTGTCGTGAGGGTATATGTTGGGTTTCCAAGTGAATTGTCTTTACCTAATTCGTTTATCAAGCAATTAATGTAATGACTTTTACAGATAAAAACGATGTTATTTGGGGCTTTGTCTGCGGGGACAACAACATATTCATCATGGAGGTCAGATAGGTGTTTAGCAACATTTGGATCTTTGAAGATTGACGTAGCATGGGCATTGATGGACCCATTCAGTTTCTTAATTCTGATTTGTATTAACGACCTCACTGCCTTAATCCATTCGGATAGAGTGTCTACGTCTTCCTTCTCGCGCTTAGCCCATTGCCTGGCATAATCCTCGACTGAATCCATCAAAATTTTAAAGTTGTGTTTCCAATTGATGGATTTAGGCTCACTGTCTAACACCCAAAGAAGAATACTCCTAATCGCTATTTATTCCATTTCGGATAAGTTCTAAAATTACACAACTTGTTCATCCAGTTGAAGCTATCTGGGACCCTGTTTAAATAATTCACCATGCATGATACTTTTTAATGAGACCTGTTTAAACAACCGTAAATACTTCAAACAAAATATGTTTTTACTTCAATTTTAATTTCGAAAAGAGTAGATCATACTAAATCAAAGTTTCGTGATGATCGCTTTCTAAAGTTTTTTCTCCCTCAGCTCACTACTGATGACCTCCATTTTTCGACCGGTGACCTAAACAGGAAGTTGTAAAAATGACTGTTTTTCCCGGAATGGACTAAATAGCGATAAGGTGTATTCTAATTGTACAGTTAAAAAAGCCATGCTTATATTATCGAGTTTTAGAAGTTTAACACATGATAAAAATGTAATCTTTAAAATTCTTGAATTCAACTCAACATAATTATCATAAAATGTACTAACCCAAGTAAAAGAGAGGTGAAGGATACCAAAGGGACATTTTTAAAAACACATAAGTCAAAAGTAAACTGACAACGCCATATCTAATAAAGAGAAAGACAAACAAACAACAGTTCACAAAATAACATAAAACACCAAAGATCAAAACAAAAATTTATGATACAATTTGTCATAAAATATTGCTTCAATCAATACATGAGAAAAAGAGTAAATAAATTCAAACAACACATGAGAAAAATGAGGAAAAGAGTAAAAGCATCCAACATTACGTGAGAAAAGAGTAAAAAATCCATTTAAACTCGAGAGAAAGAGTAAAAACATCCGATACTACATGGGAAAAAGAGTAAAAACATACAACAACAAATGAGTAATAGAGTTAAAACAATCGACAATAGATGACATTAAGAGTAAAGACCCAAAAATGCATGCCGAAAAGAGTAAAAGCATCCGACAATACACGAAAAAAAGTAAAAGCTTCTAAAATTACATGCGAAAAATAGTAAAAACATCCATTATAACATGAGAAAAGAATTAAAACCCATAACAATACATGGGAAAAAGAGTTCAAACAATGCATTATGTTCATTCCATTGTTTTCATAGACATAGCTTTAAAATTAAACATTAAAGCCACATTGATAAAAGGATTATTTATTTTACAGCGAGTAAATTTCATTCTCGTTTGATACTGCCAAATATAACAGATACAAATCGTGTCACTATTCAAATTTCTATTGTAAATGTGTATTCCTAAACTATTCAGGAGCTTTTAATTCAGTGGTTGTCGTTTGTTGCTGTGTTACATATTTGTTTTTCGTTCATTTTTTTGTACATTAACTAGGCCATTAGTTTTCCCGTTTGATGTTTTTACAATTGTGATTTCGGGGTCTTTTATATCTGACTACGGAATGGGCTTTGCTCATTGTTGGAGGCCATATGGTGACCTATAAATGCTTACTAGTATTTCTGTGTCATTTGGTCTCTAGTGGAGAGTTGTCTCATTGGCAATCATACCACATCTCCTTATTTTTATATTATGATCATTCCATTGCTAAAAGGATTATTTATTTTATAGCGAGTATATTTCGTTCTCGCTTGATACCACCACAATATAAGAGATAAAAATCGTGTAACTATTCGAATATACTTTTGTATTCCTTAGGTATTTCTCTCTCATTGGAATAAAATAAAATGTGTATCTAGTGTTTGAAATGTTCAATATATGATATTTCAAATAACAGTTAAAAGCATGGCATTTTATTGATTTTTTGCAACTAGTAACTGGTTTGTACCTCTATTATAATACAAATATTGAGGGCCGGAAAGACCATCACTGGCTGTAAGTATTTCCTTGTGTTCTTGTCCATCAGCAGATATAACTAGTACGTTGTTAGACAGATGCCCTATAACGTACACTTTATTATCATTGACTACCGAGATACCGTCTCCAGGACGCTTTTCTTCTTAAACGTCCATTGTACAGTACATTGTAGATTATAACATGTCACGGAGTTTGATTCCCAATTTGAAGTGTATATTTTTTTACCGAACGTTGCAACATAACAACGATGAGATATATTAATAACTTGGACTATATTACTTCTTGAGTTGTTGTACGGATCGATCAATTGTATTCCTCCAAATATAGAACAAATTAGTTTGGTATCTTTCACTGCTATACCGTATAAACCATTGTAATTAATATCCAGTGGTTTTTGTTTCTCGATGCTTTTGCTTTGTATATCAATCATTAAAATGCAATATTTGAAAATTTCAAATGATGTTACAGCTATGTAATTAACAATGTTATTGTATTCGCTGAAGTACGCTATATCAAATGGCTGTTTTATTGAAATTTCAAAATTCTTTGATCCATCGATCAGTGTTGAATACGCTGACAGTGTTAGCAAACACCATTCTACCATCTGGCATCATGCAGCTGAAGAAATGTATTTTCGACTGACCTGCATAAGCTGTGCGGCAAGATAATTTCGGTTTGTTTGTTTTTCCTCCTTTTCAGGGAAACATCACATGCTTTTTTTTTTTATTAATTATTACTTCTCCATAATTCCTGACATCGGTGACGAGTTTTTGTATGAAGGCGTGAGCATGGTACGACAACTCACGATCTCTAAAACTTTCTGTGTTGATAATTGAAACAAGAAATTCTCCTTCGTCAAAGACTTTTTTTCTAGTTGCTTCATAGAAATAAATGCCTCAGGTTCTGGAGCAAATTGCTGAAATTCTTCCAGTTTTCTATGGTATTCGGTAATCTCATTGTCTTTCTCCGTTAATAATGACAACAACCTGCCAATTTGCTTGCTTTCTTCCTCTTCAGCTGCTTGCACCTTTTTTATTATGTCATCTTGTAGTACGTCTAAATGGTTACTGATTGTTTTCCTGGTTTGTTTAATTTCTTGCTCAATCTGATTCTTCTTTTTAGACAATCTCCCAAGGTTGCTCTGTCGGCTCTCACTAATTTGCTGAATTCAGGTTTAATCAGGAAAACTAAATATTAACCAATGAACCATGAAAATGAGGTCAAGGTCAGATGAACCAAGCATGCCAGACATGTACAACTTGCAATCCTCCCATACAACAAATATAGTTGACCTATTGCTTATATTTAAAGAAAAACAGACCAAAACACAAAAACTTAACACTGAGCAATGACCGTGAAAATGAGGTCAAGGTCAAGGTAAAAAAAAACCTGCGAGACTGACATGCACATCATAAAATATGTCCATAAACCAAATATAGTTGACCTACTGCATATAGAATCAGAAAAAAAATCTCAAAAACTTAAGTTTGACCACTGAACCATGAAAATGAGGTCAAGGTCAGATGACACCTGCCAGTTAGACATGTACACCTTACAATCCTTCCAAAATATACTAGACCTATTGTAGTATACTTATAGTATCTGATATATAGACTTGACCACCAAAACTTAACCTTGTTCACTGATCCATGAAATGAGGTCGAGGTAAAGTGAAAACTGTCTGACAGGCATGAGGACCTTCAAAGGTACGAACATACCAAATATAGTTATCATATTACTGATGATAAGAAAGAAATTAACATTACAAAAAATCTCACCTTTTTTTCAAGTAGTCACTGTACCATGAAAATGAGGTCAAGGACAATGGACATGTGACAGACGGAAACTTCGTAACATAGGGTATCTATATACAATGAATGAAGCATTCAGGTATTCCACCTTCTTAAATATAAAGCTTTTAAGAAGTGAACTAACACCGCCTTTGCCGGCGCCGCCGCCGGATCACTATCTCTATGTCGAGCTTTCTGCGACAGAAGTCACAGACTCGACAAACAAAAGGTTGTTTGTTAAAGATAACATATTCTTTCAATAACTATTTCAATTACCGGTGGACTTTTTGAATTGATAAATAAAAAGATGCACAAGTTTATGCGCTTTTCAGACTGATTGTCTCTAAATTAAATCCGTTGGGAGAATATGATTTAAACTGTTGTAATTAACGTTGAACTAGCTTTTAGTAACTGCTCTCTTACATCGGTGCTTTGTGTCAGTTGTTTTTATGTAAGTTGGTGTTTATGCTTCGTACCGATCTATTGAGTTTAGCCATTAGCGACTGATTTGTAAAGTTTGTTCTTATGTTGTGCTATAAAACCACTTTCCAAGGTTAGGGGAGGGTTGAGCAGTCACAAACATGTTTAATTCTGCCAAATTTGTTGTGTGCCAGTCCTAAGTGAGGAGGCTGTATTGCCTGTCGCAAGTCAGAAACCTCTAATTTAATGGTTGTCGTTTGTTGCTTCATATCATATATGTTTTTCGTTCGACATTGTTTTATACATTAATCAGCCATTAGTTTTCTCGTTCAGTTTGTTTTGCATTTGTCATTTCGGTACCTTTTATAGCTGACTATGCAGTATGGGTTTTGCTCATTGTTGAAGGTCGTACAATCACCTATAGATGTTTAATATGTCATTTGGTCTCTGGTGAAGAGTTCCCTCATAAGCAATAATCATACCACATCTTCTTATTTTTAGATCACATGGACACATATAAAAAGTACCGAAAATGTATGTCAGGAATGTCGTAAACGTCATTTTCCGCTGTGCGCAATGATATTTAACTCTTTAATGTTTTTGTTATTTTGAACTATGTAACTTTATCCGAATATTACGCGGGTTTGAAGCATTTTGTAAGTATATTATTTACCGTATTGAAACATCTGATGAAGCATTTGTTGAGTACTTTGAAATAATAGCAAACTTTGTAACATCGCGTTATTCACGTTTTATAGATTTGATTTACGACCAGGATTTCTTTGATTTTTTAATTAACTATAAAACTAGTATATAGACATTCTTTCACAATGCTATTTATACTAATGTTCATAAACATCTTCCGATATATCAGATATACACGTACCCTTTTTGTATGTTCACCCTTTTTATTTTTCTGGATACACGCATCCAAAACTGTGGTGGAAGATACTAACGAGATACTGAAACTCATAAGTCAAAGACAAACTGACAATGTCATGGCAGAACAAGAAAAAACAGTTTTTTTGGGCGATACTTGGAACATATATATATATTGGTAATAGTGTATTGAATGTGAGATAAATACCCCTTAAACAAGCTCTGCTGGAAGATTGTTGCATAGAAATGGAATGTTCACAATTAGGAAGCTGAAATTGTTCCTTTTCATAAAGTTTTATCTCAACAAACCTTATTGTAAATTTCTAGATGTGAGACAGACTTAACTGTATCAGTTTTATCATTTATTTTGAAGCTCTAACTTTAAAAACCCTAAAACATTGTATGTCTGCCTTCAATCCTTCTGCATTTAATCTAAATCCTTAGTGATTGTTATGCTAAAAAACAATGTTCATTATGTTCATTTATATTGTTAGTACTGCATGTTGACGATAAATCCCCGCGGGAATCAACTGCCCATTAGCCAGTATTTCCATACCCGATAAAAATAAAAATATTGCTTTATTTAAATTTCATGTTATAAATGTTTGGATGTTGCTTGACTTTCGATCCTTTTTGGTTTTATCTTCAAATTTTGAATTAGATCTTGGACCTTGAGCTTCACTGAAGATAGATTAAGTGTTGAAATGCATACCTGGTACAATACAATGTGTATCGTTAAGTTTATTTAAATTTAAAAGTAGCACATAATTAAGGGAAACGGATTGATGCAAGTAATGCTCATTTTCCCCCCACGAACCTATGCTACAGTGAATTAATTTATTTGCGTGGGTACCAATTTTCGTGGATTGAGGAAAACTTACATTTTCGAGGCTATTTAATTTCTTGGTTTTTTTGAAAGTCTGAAAACATACCTATAGAAAATCAGTAATTCGTTGAATATTGAAATTTGTGGTTGCCCTATGACCACGAAATGCACAAAAATTAGTATCCAACAAAAATAATGAATCAACAGTATATATCTATATACATCCAAACTAGAACGTAGAATGGATATGAAATCAGATAATTAACATCCACTGGTATGCTAACCACTGTGTACTAAAAGTTATCTGCATTATGTAGGACTGTTTTATCGACCTCACAGCAGAGAGGGTAAACCCGAAATATCTGTTTGTGTTTACTTGATAAATCAGGTCTATATTTCACCACTGCCGGAGTTTCCGCGCACAGATTTATCTTTTTTTTACCCTCTCTGTTGTGGTATTGACCAAAACATATATGTCCTTCGTACTGACCTGCATAAACTGTGCTGCTTCATCCTGTCGGTTGGTTTGTTTTTCCTCCTTTTCAGGAAAACATTACATGGTATCTTTTTAATTATTACTTCTCAATAATTCATGATATCCGTAGCAATATTGTGCAAGAAGGCATGGGCATGGTATGACAATTCACGATCTTTATAACTTTCTGAGTCAATCATTGAATAAAAGAATTCTCTTTTGCTAGAAATGTCTTGGTCTAGCTGCTTCATAGAAATAAACGTTTTAAGATCAGTGGCATTGTGCCTAAATTGTTCGAGCTTTCCCTGGCATTTAGTTATCTCATTTTCTTTTTCCGTCAATGAGTTCAACAACCTGCCAATTTGCTTGCCTTCTTCTTCTATAGCTGCTTGCAAATTTTTTATTATATCATCTTCTATTGTGTCTAAATGGTTATTGATTGTAATCCTTGTTTGTTTAAATTTTTTTCAATCTGACTCTTCTTTTCTGATAATCTCCTAAGGTTGTTTTGTCGGCTCTCTCGTATTTGCTGAATATTATCGATGAGTTCTGCTAACGAATGTTCGATCTCACAGAAAGCACTTGGAGATTTGGTGTTTTGGAGGATATCAGCCAGTTTTGCGATCTTTTGGCATTCGATGTAAGATTCGACAATACAACTACTACAGCAGAGACATTCGTGTTCTGTACAGTATATTGTATACTTCTCATTGTGTTTGTCACATATTTGGTTAATTTCCTAAAAAACAGTCATCGGAACGGTGTTATGGTGTCGAGATGCTTTAGAATTACTATGATATTTTAGGCATTCTGGACAAAGTCCTTCCTCACATTCTGTGCACCAAACTATAGATCTGTGGTTAAAATGCTGAAGATTACATGTTCCACAAGAAGGTATTAATGTATCCATGTTAAAATCTTGATAAAAAGAAGACAGATTTTAAATTGATTTATGTCATTATGAGTTGAAAATGTCATTCTATTTTCTATAGATTACCTAAGCTGTATTTGGCAAAACGTTTTGGAATTTCTGGTCCGAAATGATCTTCAATTTCGTACTATATTTGGCCTGTTTAATTTTTTTTAATCGAGCGTTAATGATGAATCTTTTTAGACGTAATACGCGTCTGGCGCAAATACAAAATTTAAATCCTGGTATCTACGAAGAGTGTATTTGTAAAGGCTAAGCTAGCTTTAAAACCAGATCTAATCCACAATTTTCTACATAAGGAATTGCCTTTACCAAATCAGGAATATGACAATTGTTTTCAATTCCTTTGATGTGTTTAAACTATTGATTTTGCCATTTGATAAGGACTTTCCGATTTGAGTTTTCCTTAGAGTTCGATATTTTTTTCATTTTTCTTTTTTTACAGTTTAATGTGTTCTAATGAATACAAATACTCATTGTCAGATATGCGTCTATAACCAATCATTTTGGAACAGGCACATACAGCAGATGGTGGGGTTAATCGTGTCTGAGCATTGAATCATTCCCATAACCTGGAACAGTATTGTTACAGCACAGCATAAGAACAAACCGTACACACCAATTGAAAGACCAATCCATATAAGATCGGCACGAAGCTTAAAAATAAAAAATAGAAAAAAAACAATAGAAAAAGGAAACAGGACAAAACGACAAAACGACAAAAAACACAAATGACTGATCTAAAAGTACTCGCAGTTAATTGTAGCAAATTCCAACTAAAAAAGAAACCAAAACTAAAAAGCAATCAGTACACGTTCAACAGATTCAGTGTGAAGTCACCATACACAATATGAGAAAAGCAACACCTTGTGCAATGCCAAAATATAAGTATCGACAGCAGGAAGTACCATAAGTGTTCATAATTGTGTATCAATACATATTCAGTTATGTTCTGACTTAGTACCGACAAAACACTTTTCAAATATCTTACTTCAAAGAAATGTTAAATGGATAATTTTTAAAAATGAGTTTAATCCAAGGTTTACATGGATCGTATCTAAATGTACGAACTTTATTTACAGCATCGCCGTTAACCTTTGGATGTGCCCATGGTGACATACCGTTTTGATAGGTTTCCACAGTTGCAGGCAAATTTCGAAACCTTATTTTAATTCTAATATATCTGTAAAAATTAAGTAAATGTTTTCAGTAATTTGTGATTACGAAATCCTTGACCTAAATATTTTGTCGGTTGTAATTAGAGTACTTCCTTTAAAATCTAGAATATTCACTAAAAAGGAACAAAGAAAAATTAGCAGTTAGGCACACAATCGTCTGTTTTGTCGTTAATGTTTGTCTGCAGTCAAATGAGAGCTGAAGTTTCAAAATAGTACTTGTTGTATAACTAGACCAATTGTAATGTCGAATGCTTAACTTAGCAGATAAATCCCAAAGCCTATATTTAATTTGCAAATATATATTGGCAATTTACTGCTCACATAATGATCTAATTATTCGTTCTATCTCAATTAAAATTTGTCTTTTGGTTACATTGTAGAAACTTTAAAGAAAGAAAAAAAATAGCTAACTTATCAGGCCAACAAAGCAGTCAACATTAACAAAATAAATACAGTCCTTTTAGATTAGATTCAGAAAAAACACAAAAGTTTAATTTTGATTGCTTCTTACTTTAAATAACAGAGGAGAAAACAATAACGTATTGCAACCTTTTTAAAGACTGATGGAAATTTCTTAAAATCTTTATTATGTATAATTCAATATTTGAAACAAAAATGGTGAGTATGCAAATAGACAACATTAAAATATTGATAATAGTATCTAGCAGACAAAATGGAGTATACGTCAATGAGACAAAAAATTAAGATACAAACACTTGTACACCAGTTTTTAACTGAACAGCTCTTAAAAAAATATACAATGAATTATGAAGTCATGTTCAGTCTTTCGATTAGTCTGCAGACTCCTCTTTTGAAGTCAATTATTCAGTAGCATTTTCGACAATCTGTTGAAATAACAACTTCTGTACAGTCTCAACATAATCTCAACATATCTTAGGAATTTTTGTAATATAGCTCATCAAACTGTTTCGGAACTTATATATCCCTCGGATTTCAAATGTTTGGCTTTGAGCGTTCCTGATGAAGGTAAATCCAGAAAAGCGCTTCGGACGCATAAAATTATTAAGTGTGATGTTTTCAACTTTTTGCATCACTGGGTCGATACCTCTGCTGGTGGACTATCAGTCCCCGAGGGTATTTTCAACTCAGTAGTCAATACGTCGGTACTGACATGATTTATAATTAACCTTTCTAAAATTATCCGTCTATGAATTTTGAAATTATATAGAAACTAAGGTATCAACTCCCACAGGCAAAGTTGACCTTAGATGAATTTGGCTATTTGTTTTAGGAGTTTTTGTCATATAGCTCGTCAACTGTTTCGGTACTTCTATATCCCTCGGATTTCAAATGTATGGCTTTGAGCGTTCCTGATGAAGGTAAATTCAGGAAAACTTAAAATGACTTAATAATTATTTGTTCACTTTTATAAGAGCTGTTCAGATCGAAACGAATGTTTCAGACTTACGTTTTGATTACTAGTGAGACGATCAAAATACTTTGAGAGGTCAGCATACAACGCTTTTAACTACGATCACTTCAGTTCTCGATTGCTCCGAGTTTAGAAATGTTATGAATGAATTTGAAACACTACCATTATTAGTTTCAATGAGGGTTTTTAATAATTCTTGATTGATTGATTGGTGTTTAACGCCATCGTTAGGACTATTGTGCTAATTCGTTTCGGTCAGTTTCATTGGTGAGGGGAGACGGAGTGCCTGGATAGAACCATTGACTTAGTAATACATTAGTTAGATGTCCACTCAGTCACATTTAGAATATTTACAATATAACTATGAAACAATATCTGACGAGGTTCTTTGTGATAACCACATGTTCTAGGGTTAAGCTAAATTATATTTCTCAATTCGTTCCTTTGACGATGTTGATCAGAAATAAAATAAGACTGTTCGAAAAAAAAAGTACGATAGAAATAAGTTCTCCATATCGATACGAAAGGCAACAACAAATACACCACGAGATTCCAAGCTTTAAACTTTCCAGATTCAAAACAAAAAGTAATGGGTGTTCTTCTATGTTTAAAACCTCCAGCATATGTACAACAAATACCATTTTCAAAAATACAACCAACTGTTTATTATTCTAAATAGCAAATCACAAAGCATTGACATGATCAGATACGAATTTACTACATTGTACAATTTATGTATTGTTCAGAGGGAATGATAATAGACGATACTCATTTTTTACGCAACAGATGCAAAAAGGCTTTAATCTTAATATAGGCATGAGCTTAATGCAACGATAATATGTGTATGTGTTTGACTAATTGAAGACCCACAATAATACGAATAAGATTTATTTTAGCCATTTTGAACATGGTTTGTTCTCTAAAAATACTTTCCAATCCCTACTAATAGTTTATGTTAAATTAGTCCAATGTTTTATATTTTTGTAATCCTTATCTTAAATCAATTATCAATTGAACCAATTTGAATGTAAACGAGTCAGTTAATCACTCACACAATCCCATTCTATAAAGATAAAAGTCATTAAGGATATCTCCTTTAGATAGTGTAACATTGCCTTGATATCCCTATTAAAAAAGAAGTATCCACCCTCTATTACTTCTGCAAGACTCAGTCTTGGTTTTCCTTCCATCATAGCACTCTTAGTCGCACATTGAATATAAAAAAAACAGGAGCTTTAACGTTTACAGTAACCCGAACAAAGGTTGCCCTAGCTTCGATGCGAGTCCTACACTGTCTTAGGCCTTCTATTATATGTTAGGTTTTTGTCGATCGTTTTTCATTAGACTTAACTTCATTAGCTTTGCAACAGACGAATCACTAGTGACTTTTCCGTTGATTGTTGTTCGTGATGTATTGCAACACTTTAGGTCTAACATACAATTAAGTCCTTGATTGACAGATATAAAACAAAAGTATGTGTCCTTGAAACACCTGCAAGCAGGCACTATCATTTTAATTTATAGGAAAAAACGCAGTCTTTTAAAACAAGAAAGATGACAGACGAAGAAGAATAAACAATTAATACATGAAAAGGAAAATTACATACATGTTACGCAATGTCAAAATTTATAAAAGTAAAACACCCAATGTTCCTCTAAGGTTTACGAGCACTGCCTTATGCTAAACACTCCAATAACAACATTGTGTATGTAGTAATCACTTGATTGTGTATCAACTCACCAGTTGATTAAAGCTGATTGTTTAACCTCTGTTTTAGTGGGTAGACAGGACAACACCGTAGTAAAAAACTTACTATAGTGCTATACCGACAGTTGTTTTGTACAATACGAACTATTAAACTATTAAAACATTTGAATAAATATATTCTTTAGTGACACAATGATTAGTCATCACTACTGTGAACAAATTGATTGACAGGTGAGGGATTTTTTTGTATTAACGAAAATTGAATTTTATTATACATACACACACAGGAATGTATCGGGCACTTTCATCTAACAAATTACATGATGGAAATAATTACACTCAAGCAGAGGGAAGAACTTAAAACAATGTGACATCATTGCGGAGACCAAGATTACGTTTTAATTCACATGGTTATAAATTCACTTTTTGAGTGTATCATATATAAAAAAAAATAAAAATGTGCTATTAAAAATAATACTAGTATGTATTATTGATATCATTACCACATGATTAGTCACGTGCAAATGTCTATTTCATATAGTAGGATGTACAAAACCTCAAGTTATCAATTATATCTGAAAATTCCGGTGTATTCCAATGGAACTCTTAGTTCTATGAATTTGCGTTCTTACTTTTGCAGTTGAAGATGTTCAGTTAATAGACAACAATCTAATATCAGTCAATGTGACCAACAATGCAATTTTCACGAATAATCGTCATAGCTTTATTAGATTTACATTGTCATTTATTATGTGCCGATACTATTATTTTCGTTGCCAAAAAACAATCGTATTTGCAAGATTGGTTCATAAATGAAAATACAACAAGGTTGGAAAATCAAAGTTTAGTTGAATGTATTTCACAGTGTGTTGTTTTAAATATCTGTATGTCTATTTCTCACCGAGGGTCAACAAATGAGTGTATATGGTTTGACAATGCGTACATTGTCCAACCTCCATCATTAGGATATAGCAGTGCTGGATGGAGTTATTTTTTAGTGCTACATGGTGAGAGTTAATTTTTATAACTTTTAGTTATACATGTATATCTTTTCGTTGTCTTTAAACAAATTTTGGATCTTTATATATTTTGTTTTTGCATTTTTGTCCATAATAGATTGACTAATTGACAAACAACTGAAAAATCACGATCATGTATAGAAAAAAAAAGAATTGAAAATGAAAATAATGATAAGATGAGGTTAAAATCAGTTGATCAAATGCATGCCTATTCATCCCATTTGTACACATTTTCAATGCTAGTGTTTTTTCTACAGATAGTATTGAAACAAATAGCGAAGGGACATTGCTGCCGTAGTTATCACATCATACAGCTACTAAACCACTCAACGTTCCCCCTTACACGGAACGAAAACGGAACGAATACGCGAATGGAATGGAATGAGAACGAACGAGTTAAATCAGTCAGAATCGTGTTTCTCCACTCATTTCATTCATAGAAGTCAAATCATGTTTTTCCGCTCACAGTCATGTGTGAACGAAACAAACGAAACGAACGAAACGATCAGCATATTCCGTGTAAACAAACATTTCTGTTCAGAAACGATACCATATATCTCACCTGATTGGTTGTTTTGCGATTATGCTAGTTTTCAAATTTCCAAATGAAACGAATAAATATACTAAAATTAATCGGTATATTATACTACTCATTATATTCATTTATGAATAGTTTGATTCATTACATTATTTCGTTATTGCATTTAAAATAAAAGTAATAAGCAGTGTATATAAAGTGCGAATCCAGCTAGTTCATTTTTACTGTTATATGCGGGTATGTCTATTGTAGAATAAAGGATCATGGGAAAACTGTATTTGTTTACGTTTTGAAATATCAAGTTAAAGGATTTTAAGTTAAGTTTTAACATATTTTCATTGTGATATGTCTTTATAATATACAAACATAGCATTAAAGTTCAAATAAGTGTTATAAAAGCATCATAATATAGCATATCGATTATTGAAAGCGATCCATTTTAACTATAGATGCGATAAATTATCACTGTTAGTGCAGTCATTATTAATGTAGAATTTTCAAAGATGCGAGGAATTTTTATTTTAGAATTATGTGATAAATGCACTTGCAACAAATGAAAAAAAACTTAGTTGATGACTTAAGGATTTATGATACATGTATTTTCAAATTGAAATACGAACTCCTCATTCATTCTTCATCAAATATACTAGAACACACCCGTGATATCGCGGGTTCGTGACTGAATTAAATTATACAACTATGCGCAATCCTTATTTTAGTATAAGTATTGTCATCTGATAAAGTCATGCCGATTATAAGATACACAGTTTTCTCTGCTTTCAAATCTTTCTGTTTGAACCCGTCGAGCTGGAACTTATCAATTTTTGGTAATATTAATTATTTGGAAAACAAAAGGTCCTGGAATGGAGTATTTTTTAATCAACAGCATTGTCCTATATTAGTTATAAATAAAGTTGAATTCTTTGATTCGCTGTTTTACGTCATGCCCGCTAACAAATTGAAAACTGTACCTATACGCCTTATTTTTAGTCCAGATTTACAATAGGTAACAATTTGACAATTTGGTAGTGTCAACCCTGTGATAATGACCCGTGTATATAGCATATTGATCCTGAATACACCGTTTGTTGGTGCGCCTGTCAGATGCAGAACGTACAGATAAGGTAATAGGTAACAGGTGAATATACTATTGGTATCGGTATCGGACTCGACCCGGAACTTCTTAATTATTGGCAATATTAATTACGTGGAAAACAAAGGGGCCTGGAGTGGTGTAACTTTTAATCTACACCTTTGTATTATATAAGTTAAATATAAAGTTGAATTCTTTGATTCGTCGTTTTTACGTGATGACGGCTGACAAATTCGACCTCGTAATTTTAGTGTTATAGATAGATAGCTTTTCAAACTTGTAACAAAAGCGATTCTCAAAATGTCATATTGTATTATTCAGATAACGTTTCTCCTTGATTTTAACTTATATAGGGAATCACTGGAGCGTGACAGCAGCGGGCCCTCTTAAGCAGTCAGTGGGCCCCTACTTATGAAAAATTCTAGATCCGCGAATGAATACTACCGCAGAGGTACAACCATTCACATTTGGGTTATTGTACACGAAATGCATGCTACAATTCATTTTTGTTGATTTTAGACCCTTTGGAACTCTATGTGGGCTATTTCAGCAACTAGGCAAAAAAATCCCAAGCTAGATACACGGTTAGATTCAGCATGACAACGAATTCCAAATATCTATATTAAAGGACTTTTGTCTATAAATTTGGACCCCACAAAATTGAAAAAGGGACCAACAAAAATTAAAAAAAAATGCATAGGATACATTTGTTATTGAAGGCATGACTGTGAATATACAAAAATATCTTATTCTGGGGTCTCATTGGGGGTTCTGATCCCGGATCCCGCTTACTGTTTTGGCAGATTTCCGTATTCCGCTTATTGTTTTGTCAGATTCCCGTATCCCGCTTATACTATGCAGTTCTAATTTTTTTGTAATTATCCGTGTCCCGCTAGACTTCATTTCCCGTTTTTCACTACACAATCATTTGACTTTCACCTGTCACGCTTGCAAAAACCGGCAATCCGGCGTGACGCTGACACCCAAATGCGACCCACTATTTTACTCTATTTTGACTCATATTAAGCCCATTATAAATATATTAAAAAAATAGCGTGGATTTTTTTATCCCTTTTTATCCCGTCTCGTTTCGTTTTTGAGCCATATATAGATGTATGTGACAATGAGACAACTCTCCATCCGAGTCACAATTTATAAAAGTAGACCATTATACGTCAAAATACGGTCTTCAACATGGAGTCTTGGCTCACATCGAACAGCAAGTTATAAAGGGCTCCAGTGTAAAACCTTTTAAACGGGAAAAACAAAGGTGCAATATTTATCAAGATGTACGTAATTAGTGGTGAAGTGTCATGGAAATGGATAAAAAAAATAAGGATAAATATCCCTATACGCTTTATAAGAAACTAAATGGAATACATTTGAAATACATGTTATTTCTATTGAATTTATTAGAGTGTTTTAAAACCAAACTTTCCTCCGTAAGTTAAATTTTATAAAAAATTTCTCTTACTTTATCTATTGTTTGAGCAAGTCGGCTAAATAAAGGCTTTACAGCTAATTTTCTAATGCATGTAAAGCAAAACTTTGGTTGGCTTGCTTGCGTTGTTTGTATAATTGTTTATACAAACTTTGTAAATAAGATTGACATTTTTAAACAATATGAATAGGCATTGTTTAACCTGTATTTTTAATATTTGAATTAAATTGGATGTTATCATAATGATTATCCAATAAAAAAGCAGGCAAATCAACTAAAGTCTTGCTCTACATGCTTAAAGAAATGAGCTGTAATAGATAAAAAAAAATTAATTATACAGTGAAAATGCACCGCATATACAATACTAATGATTCGCTCCACAGTGAAAATGAAAGAATAGTATCATTATTCGACAGTAAACATGACTAGCATTACGAAATCATCATAGTGGAATTTAGTTAAATATGAAGAAACTGAATGACAAAACATATTCTACGTTATACAACTTTAATAAGTGTATTAAAATTAATAGTTTTTACTGCAACAACATCTTATCTGTTAGTTATAAAGCACCTACACGATCTGTTCGTGAAATGTCCTAAATATTCACCTATTTTGGTATATATTTCACAGCTGGATGGCTTTAGGCGCGATAAAACCCCGCTCGCATCTCTTACTTTGTTTTATTAGTATTATGTATTTCTGAACATATACATTTTAACTCATTTTCTTCATTTTCTTCAAAAATTAAAAAAAGTTCGTCTGTTTATTTATCATTCTACATTAGACATTTATGGCATATACAGTAAAAATGATATTTTAGGATCCGCACTTTACATACACTGATAAGTCTGAAATTAATGTTTAAAAAGACATGTAACATAAACAAAATATTCAAATTATGAAAGGCTATCAAGATTAATCTAAATATTAAAATACTTTCTCCTCTTTTGCCGGCTTGTTATACGAGTTCTTAAAAAAAATGCATATTACTTCTGAAAAAAATGTACGCGAACGTTCTTTATTTCATTATTCACATCTATTATTAAAGTTGTCACTTTTTCTATTTATTTTTGCTAAGAGATCTTCATATTAGTTAGTAAAATATACATCGTAAAAGACGTAAACAAATTTAGAGAGTATCTCAGAAACATAATTTAGTGACAGTCGCTCTCCTTGGTTAACATAAATAGAAATTATTATATTAAGCTTTCAACAAATTTGTTTGTCAATCTTTTTCGTTTTCAATGTCAAACGCTTTATCAAAGATTCGTGTTTGTAATTAAACTAACGCCTTTTACGGGTTTTCGAAAAATAAAATAAAAAATCTTCTTATTTCGTTTCACGTAGGGAAACCATGTCTTATGATGACTGTAGTGAAACCATGTCTTATGATGACTAGTGAAAACATCTCCCATTTTTTATATTAGCGTATGAACGGTATACATGTATTTAACCGTTTTCAAACCTAGTACAATATACTGCAAACGACATTCTTCAATTAAACCATTTACCAAATACTGTTAATATATCTGCATAAGCAGGCCAAGTCCAGTATTATCTACATATACAATATATTTGCTTTTATTCAAGTGCAAACGCCAGTAATGATTGATTGTTGGTTTCTTAACGTCCAGTGGCACATATATCATGCATGCTCAGGACGAAATACGCTCACTGATATACTTAGAAAGACTATTCAGCGAAGAAAATAATCATTCAATATATAGTACTTTCTGTAAATACCTATATGACTCACAAAACAATTAAACGGTTGATAATATTAAAAAAATCTATCTAACGGAAATTAAAAACAGACGTTTATAAAAAAAAAACAACTGAAAATTAACCAGAAACAAGATAAGGGAGTCATTCGAAAAAGAAATAAAACTGCTTTGAATATCTAAAAATACAATGAAAATATTGGAATTGTCTTGGACAGTAAAATTAATACCAAATATGAAAAAAAATACTCTTATAAGATATTTGTTCAAGTTATGTAATATGCAAGTAAGTGACGATTGGCTTGGAAATAGAAATAATCATGTTAAAAATAAACTTTATGAACTTTTAAATTAATAGCATCACTCTTTATTTGTGCCTTTTCTGCGTTCTTCGCCCACCGCAAATACAAAGCTTTGATCGGAATCTCGCTAACTGATAACAGTACAAAATAACTTAGTACATGTAACACCTTTTTATTTCTCGTCCATATAATGTACATGTTAATTTTTAGCATCCGTCTATCACATCGTCACTCTTTGAAGTTTCCCACCTTGGGAGAAAAATAACAAGTCACAATTGGGAACTTTTAGGTGTTCGAACTAAAATCGGAATAATGTTACAGTTTAATCACTTTTCTCATCGATAATGTACCAATATTATGATTTAGTTTAAACTGTAATAAATGAGAAAATTGATAATTTTTTACACTTGTTTCATTTAGATTTAATCGTTGCAAATTTTTTATAGCAAACTTAAAAATTGCCAAAATGTCAATACATGTATATATAAAGGGGCCCTTTATAGCTTGTTATTTAGAATGCATACTAGTATGTTATTTTTCATGTCTTAAGCTTTGACATTTTAATATATACCTTAAATATAAAACATGTTTAGCCCCGCCGTATTTTGTGCTTGTCTCAAGTCAGTAACCTCTGGTCTGTCTTAGTCTTGTATGCTTTTTAAATTTTAGCTCATTTATATATTTTGGAGTTGAGTATGACGTCCATTATCACTGAACTAGTACACATTTTTTGGAGGCCAACTGAAGCACGACTCCGGGTGCGGGATTTTCTCTATGTCTTGAAGACCCGTTGGTGGCCTTCGGCTGTTTTCAACTCGTTAGTCTGGTTGTTGTCTCTTTGACACATTCCCCATTTCCATTCTCAATTTTACGTAATGTTAAGTTGGAAATATCCAGGATATTCAAATCATGGTCATATACATACACATATCTATGATGAAAATAGAAAATATTCATGGTCGGATCAAGCCATTTTAAAAAAGGGGGGTTCCAACACAGGATAAAGAAGAGTTCCAATCATATGACCCCATCCAAAAGCATTGATTGTCAAAAATAGTTGGTTCCAACCCCCGTAACCTCACTGAACAAAATTTGTAAGACACCGTTATATTTACGATAGATAGGTACTTATTCAACTTTAATACTAAAACATATACTTCGGAAAAAAAAATTATTTAAAAAAAACAAATTATAAATTCTTTTTATTTTGTCAAGTAACATAATGTATGATAGCTTTGTGAATCGATTCTTAGCTTATTTTGTTACGTTTTCCTAACGTACAGTGGCATAATTTCACTTAAATTCCGGATGAAATAGTGGTAATAACAAATTCTTTCAATACTTAAATGTATCCATCAAAATAGGGTAAGAATTTTGGCAGCAGTCCTTTTGTGCCAATTACTGTTTTTAAGAGGTATTATTTGCGCCAAATTTTGACAGCTACTGAACATTGAAGTCAATGGAGAAATATTATAAAGGGGCATACATTTTGAGAGTACAACAGGCCACATATATACGATCATTCAAAGTGTTGTTGTAATGGTTCGTTAACTCGCATAGTGCACAGTAATCTATTATTTTGATTGTACTGCTAGATTGAAGGTTCGATGATGATTTTCATTTTGGACATATACATACATGTATGTACTTTGAAGACGACGAAATCTAAGCCATAATAATTTATCAATAATAAAGCGGAAAGGGTGCTCTCAGAATTCTCAAATGGCGGTTTTCTTTTATCAAAGACCAATTAACAGAATTTTTTTTAACATTCGGGACAAATTGCATGACAAGTATCATCAACGATTTATCCTCCTTTTCTAATGGTGAAACAGACTCGAAATAAAAGATATAGTCAAATAAGCACTTGGGGGTTAAATCAAATTGTTTTAGCACAAAACACTTTATATGCATTTGGTTATCAAAATTATTGAAAAAGAACTTGACTAAACTATTATTAATTATTAGAATAGTTCATTGGAAAATAGAATGGACCATATACCAAATATCGTTCGAGACAGGAATTAATTTATTGCGTGCTACGTATACAATTCCAATGAAGATAATTAACATTTCGTTTCATATTTCATAAAATATGTCTCTCGCATTTTATAAAAAAAACAACATCAGTTTTATAGACTACAAAAACAGAAATATTCAAAACAGGGAGTTTATTGAATAACACCTTGCATATTAGAAAAAAAAGAGAAAAAGATTAAAGAAAAACTGATGAGAAAAGATACTGGAACAGAACTGAAATTAAATGTATCTATCTCTAATGTTTAGATTGTTCTTTTTTTAACAAAATATTTCTCTTTTCGCGAAAAGTTAAGTTGGACACACAGCAATGCAGTGCAGTAAGCAAAAGAAAGCAATTGAAAGATTGATACTTTCTTTGAACCATTTAATTCATAAACACAACTGTTATGAAGTCTTTACAGCAACAGGATGACTTATTTTCTGGTTTGAATCGTTTTGTGCCAGAACCTTTTAAAAGCTTACTATTCGGTATGGATTTTCTGTATGGTGACTTATGGTTGCTTTCATCTGTAATTAACTCTTGTGGATAGTTGTCTCTTTTGCAATCATACCAAATCTTTTTATTTTAGATTTATGTCATACTCTGTATAATTAAACTATTAAAATATTCCTTCGGAATATATGCAATTAATGAATATTAATTGTTTATCATTTTGATGTACCCCTGTCACGTACTAAAATATAGTTAATTACCGCGAGATTTCAACTCAAACGTGCGTAGGATTTCGAGATGGTGACCTATAACAACTAACATCTATAAAAACTGGATCCCTGTTGTGTTCACTAATCTCTACACTAACAGTACGAAGCTATAGATGGAATTGCGGACCAGATAAATATCTATAAGTCATTTGGTCTCTGTTGGCAGGGGCGGATCCACCCATTTTAAAAGGAAGTCCCAACCCAGAGTAAAAAGAGGGGTCTAACTATATGCTTCCATTCAAATGCATTGATCGTCCAAAAAAGGGGGTTCCCCCCCCTACCCCCCCCCCCCCTGGATGCGCCACTGGTTGGGTAGTTGTTTCGTGCAAAATATAGCTTTTTTTATTTGTTTTTCGTCCTCAATACACTTTAAGTATTGACCAGTCGATAAAATGCAACTGTAGTATATTTCTAAGGTTTTACACGAATTTGCGACGACGCATTTTGTTTAATATTCATTGAATATTCTTTTCTACGCTATCATTGCGATTTTTGTTATCCTTGTTTAATCTTAAAATTACTTATATAATATATGATATATGAATAAACGAAAATTCAAAACTCTATATACACTGTGCACTTTACACTAAATATGACTTTTTGTCCTTACTGACACAAAAGTGTAATATTTGAGATGATTTGTTGTAAAATTTCACATTGCTGTAAGTTATGAGTACAATTGATTAGAAAAGGAAAAACACATTTGTTTATACCAGTTTCTTGTTTCAAACAGTTTTGATTCATTATTTGTAGGTACTTTTTTACTGAAAATTTAAAGACAAAGCTGAAATATCTACACTACATTATTCATGGTTTTCTAATAATCTTTCATCGGCAACGTTTATAATGGCTGAATAACAACTTCTGGTTTATGGAAATTTGTAAAAGATCAATTTTTTTTTAGAAACAACATCATAAGCTATAATTTTACCCCCCCCCCCCCCTATTGCATTGATGATGATTGAAGTTTTTAACGAACTTGACTGGCTATACAGCCCTCACATACATGATCTATAGGTATGCTATGCGTATTCAAATTCATTTTAAGCGTCAAATTACGGTACTAGTAAAGGTTTCAGTAACTGAAAAGGCAACTGTCAGTGAATAAATCGACAACTTGTTCTGGTTTATGCTTTTGTTTACACAACACATATCATGCATATATAAAAAAAAAAATGTGGTATGATTGCCAGTGAGATGATTCAGAGCTCCACAAGACACCAAATGACACAGAAATTAACAATTATATATATGGAACTGCCCAATTACAAGACACCTTTTAAGAGCAGGACAGGATTTTGAAAACGTCACATTTCAAATCATTGAGAAAAATCAAAATTGGGATACACAAGGAAGACAAAAACGAGAGAGATTTTGGATGCAACAGTTACGAACTTTTGAACCTGATTGACTCAATGAGAGAGACGAAAAAAGATTTCAAAGCAAATCAAAACCATAATTATCTTGAAATCATACAAATTAATTTATAAAAATTCATACAATTAATCGAACATCTATAAATGTGTTACACTTTTATTCCAACTTCATATAGTTGTAGCTACAAACATATGTTATGCCCCAATCAATATGTTACACTGTCCCTCAACTCTAGTCTTGTATAGATTGACAACGTTCCGAAGTAATCGTCATGCAATGATTTTTTTTCTATAGATAATGTGCAGTGCTTGATATTATTTTACAATCAAATGTTGTTTGAATGTCATGCACAACGATTTTGCAAAGCATTTATACCCAACTTCCTTTCCACCGCGGTAATCGAGTATGAGTGGCCGTTCATGTCATTTGCGCGATTATATACGCGTATATAATTTTCAACGCGTATATATACGCGTATATTGTGGTTTTCAACGCGTATATTGTGGTTTTCAACGCGTATATTGTGGTTTTCAACGCGTATATTATCGTTTTATACGCGTATATTGTTAAAATAAACACGTTTATACTTTATTCCAATTTATTTATCATATACGCGTTAATATACGCGTTATTTGCATAAATATACGCGTTAATATACGCGTTAATATACGCGTTATTTGTGTTAATATACGCGTATGAAATCATTATATACGCGTTAATAAACATTCGTTTGTCTTATTGTTTTAACCAATGAAAGCTGCGTTCTTAAACTGGTTTGCATGTGACAATTGTATAACGAAATTTTTGAGTTATTGTCCGAAGTGTTGAAAATCCCCCCTTTTTTTATGAATAAAGCCCCATAAATTCAAAACTTAAAATCTGAAATTAAAAAAAACGAAAGGGAGCTTACGTCAATAGATATAAACAATTCACCAAAGTTTCATGGAAATTGGTGAAATTTTGAGTTATTGTCCGAAGTGTGGACGACGGACGGACAACGGTATACCATAATACGTCCCGTCGACGACGGGCGTTTAAAAACTGCAAACCTCCCACACCCTATTTTATGAATAAAGTCTTGTAAGTTTTAAATTCATAAAAATCAAAATGAAGCTTCAATCTATAGAAATTGACAATTCACCACATGAAATTGTTGAAAGAGTTATTGAATTATTATCAAAATTGGATATGACAGGCACACGGACAAACAAACAAAAGTATAACATAGGTTTATAAAAAAAAAATATAGAGGCTAGTATGTATGTACAAAGAGAGTACATGAATAGCTAAACAATATAACCTGAAGCAGAAGTGTGCTAGAATTTTTTTCTAGATAATTTATAAATATATTCACTACAAAAAGGTATATAACCAATGTGCTGATATAGATTGGTGGTGGCTAAAAAGTTATACAGTTGCCTTGTGATGGTTGGATAAAATAGTGGTTTATATAAACCTACAAGAAGGGATGATAAGGCCACTTATTTGTACAGTATTTTATTTGAAATTTATCCCATAGAATCATTCAAAAGTGGCAATTTTCTAAGTACAATTTTAACTCATTATTAAAGATATATGATGGTTTTTAGAAGATCTAAAGAAGTTTAAATGTTATGCAACAAAATAAGTGGCTTTATCTCTTGTTCTTCTTATACCTTCTCCTTAAGTATAATACTCACACTCAGGTCTAAAAGAGTAATTTGTGAATAATTGTAGAAAAGAAAAACAACACTGCTTTATGGCTATTGATATAATTATGATCATGATCATGAAAATGTCTGAATACAATACTATTGACATTGTAAATTGACAAAATTTCAGAAAACTGCCTTATTTTAAAACCTACCTATAGTTTTTTTTTCTCTCAGTTTAATGTATTCAATTGTTCCACTTCATCTTTATTGAAAGTATAATAAATAAAGGGCTGCGATCAACTAGAAATAGTGTGAGCCCTGTCAAATACCCCCCCCCCCCCCCCCCCCCCCCAGTTCGTAAAATTAAGGTTTTATGCTGTTTATTTTTAAGAAGAAATAACTTTTATTTAAGTAAATTACCATTAGTTCCGCTGTAGCATTAGCTATTACAGCTAATGTTCTCATATGGGATGGCCTCTGTTGTCTTTGAGATCTATGTAAATTTGGTAATACATCATTCTGAAACAAGTATCAAATGGTAGGCCTTCATTGGTTTTATATGCAATGTACATCAAAGTTGCTTTTTCACAATTAAATGAATTTGTCTAAATCTACTTGGTTTCTTTTCTAAAACTGTAAAGTGGACTTTGAGCAAACTTGAAGATTAAAATGCATGTATTTGCCTTCATTGGTTTGATATGCAATTCTGAAAGATCTAGATGAAAGCTTTGTGTATGATTAGAGAACAAAATCCATATCTTTACAAATATCAACATGATCTAAAAAAAAAATTATACACATTGTATGACAAAATAGCAAATACATGCATTTTAATCTTCAAACCTTAATTTTACGAACTGGGGGGGGGGGGGGGGGGGGGGGGTATTTGACAGGGCTCACACTATTTCTAGTTGATCGCATAAATTCATTTAAAGCATAAAAGACAAGTTAAAAGAGCAATGGGCATATCATTCGCTAAAGCGCAGCCCTTTATTTATTATACTTTCAATAAAGATGAAGTGGAACAATTGAATACATTAAACTGAGAGAAAAAAAAACTATAGGTAGGTTTTAAAATAAGGCAGTTTTCTGAAATTTTGTCAATTTACAATGTCAATAGTATTGTATTCAGACATTTTCATGATCATGATCATAATTATATCAATAGCCATAAAGCAGTGTTGTTTTTCTTTTCTACAATTATTCACAAATTACTCTTTTAGACCTGAGTGTGAGTATTATACTTAAGGAGAAGGTATAAGAAGAACAAGAGATAAAGCCACTTATTTTGTTGCATAACATTTAAACTTCTTTAGATCTTCTAAAAACCATCATATATCTTTAATAATGAGTTAAAATTGTACTTAGAAAATTGCCACTTTTGAATGATTCTATGAGATAAATTTCAAATAAAATACTGTACAAATAAGTGGCCTTATCATCCCTTCTTGTAGGTTTATATAAACCACTATTTTATCCAACCATCACAAGGCAACTGTATAACTTTTTAGCCACCACCAATCTATATCAGCACATTGGTTATATACCTTTTTGTAGTGAATATATTTATAAATTATCTAGAAAAAAATTCTAGCACACTTCTGCTTCAGGTTATATTGTTTAGCTATTCATGTACTCTCTTTGTACATACATACTAGCCTCTATATTTTTTTTTTATAAACCTATGTTATACTTTTGTTTGTTTGTCCGTGTGCCTGTCATATCCAATTTTGATAATAATTCAATAACTCTTTCAACAATTTCATGTGGTGAATTGTCAATTTCTATAGATTGAAGCTTCATTTTGATTTTTATGAATTTAAAACTTACAAGACTTTATTCATAAAATAGGGTGTGGGAGGTTTGCAGTTTTTAAACGCCCGTCGTCGACGGGATGTATTATGGTATACCGTTGTCCGTCCGTCGTCCACACTTCGGACAATAACTCAAAATTTCACCAATTTCCATGAAACTTTGGTGAATTGTTTATATCTATTGACGTAAGCTCCCTTTCGTTTTTTTTAATTTCAGATTTTAAGTTTTGAATTTATGGGGCTTTATTCATAAAAAAGGGGGGATTTTCAACACTTCGGACAATAACTCAAAAATTTCGTTATACAATTGTCACATGCAAACCAGTTTAAGAACGCAGCTTTCATTGGTTAAAACAATAAGACAAACGAATGTTTATTAACGCGTATATAATGATTTCATACGCGTATATTAACACAAATAACGCGTATATTAACGCGTATATTAACGCGTATATTTATGCAAATAACGCGTATATTAACGCGTATATGATAAATAAATTGGAATAAAGTATAAACGTGTTTATTTTAACAATATACGCGTATAAAACGATAATGTACGCGTTGAAAACCACAATATACGCGTTGAAAACCACAATATACGCGTATATATACGCGTTGAAAATTATATACGCGTATATAATCGCGCAAATGACATGAACGGCCACTCATAATCGAGTTTGTCGCGCCAAGATGTCACAATAACTCTTTTTCTATACAGTTTTTTACTCTTCTTACTATTACATTTAATCGTTAATACTATTACAGGTTAAACACAAACTGTTATCATTATTTTATTCTGGTATTTTGGAGTTCTATAATGTGGAATAGTTTTTGAAACCGATTTTCTTAGTAATTTTAATATTACACAGTATTTGTGTTAATGTTCTGTTCTGTTTGCAGCTTCTTGACTTTTGACTGATTCTTTTTAAGCGTTCCTGATAAAAGTAAATCTTGCAAAGCGCTTCGGATGTATGAGGTAAACATGATTGATGTTTGTGTGAAATCATTTATTCTGACGTACTTTTTAGACATAAAAAAACTGGTAGCAACGGACACCCAATATCTTCATTTTTTGTCTATGGTTGATGTTTAGACGAGTTGTATATATATATATATATATATATAATGCACTACGTTGCAGCTAGAAAACAAAAAAATGAAACTATTCATCTATCATTAATACAAACATCTGTTACCCTGTGTTTAGAGAACAGGTTTCTGGTACACTCGATGAAAGTGATATAACAAACAACCTCTTTTGATATAAATTTTCAGTACAACGGATGAATGAGTATTACACATAACGGATTGTAAATTAGAAATAGTCTGAAGGGATGATTTGTCTGGTGATACATCTTGACAAACAAGTCGTTAGTTTTGAAAACGTGAGATCAAAGTCCTAATTTTGGGTATATATGTATTATCGTTATTGTGACTCTGGAAATTCATACTATTTTCTCTGTACCGCATAAACATCCATTTTATCTTGTCAAATTCATACATAGTATCTAACCTTTACCAGTTTAAGTTATGGTTGTAATTAGTTATCAAAGGTACCAGGATTATAATTTAATACGCCAGACGCGCGTTTGTAAATAGTTTCAAATATTCAAAATGGCGTGGTATTTGTACCTTATGTTTAATGAACTGTCATTTTTTGTCTCTTGGTTTTAATCATGTTGTGGATGTTCGCTCCTCTGTTTCAAAATAACAAGCCAAGCTTAAAAAACTGTTATAAATTGATAACATTCGGCAATCCTCGGTAGTATACGCTACTCTCCTATTATACGGAATCGGCCGAGGTGAGAAGAATGAAATTGATAGTATACAAATAACAGAACTTAACAAGCAGAAACAAACAGGTCTGTGTCCTTGTTTTTGAGATAAAAGCGCCTGCAAAATTGGTGGGAAACTATTCTCTCTATCTTTTACACATCAAACATTGACCCCTTTTTTCTTTCAAAATTAACGAAATTACAACAAGGATCTTATCAGATTTAAAAATAAAAACTTTTAGAACCATATGTCATATACAATTATGATAACAACATTAGGTTTTTGGTCTGTAGCAATTTTTTAATGGGACGATGGGAGAACACTAGATGATTCTGAAAACCTGACAACAAGTACAGAAAAACAGTACCGAACATCATTAACTTGTGATTTTTGATTGCTTATTTGGTATTATGTTCTTGTAGTTGTGTTAATAGTAAACACTTTAAAACTAATTGCAATTAATATTCAGTTATCCCATTATATGTAAGACTCATTATACATACATCTCAGTTGTCATTAATCACTGTATTACGCTCTTGTAGTTATAATAATAGTAGGCACTACAAAACGAATTGCAATTAATATAAAACTGTCACATTATATGTAAAAACAATTTGTATATCTAGCTCGTGTTATATAAAATAAAAGTATACGCAATGAAATTATATAATCATTTCGCATATAATATGGATGCATTTTAATGACAAAAGAAACAAATATTTACAATTCAAATTGCACCATGTCGAATGTTTTTTGCTTGTATCATAATACAAGAAAGTTTGAAACGTGTGGTTAACTTTCAAATGCATAACGTTTTACATTGTATAACAATATCAGATATCGTCAATTAAAATCCTGAATTAAATATAAACAGAAGATAATAACAATATTAGACGATTGTCGGTGATATTGTAGACTATCAAAATAGAAACCTTTAAAATTTAATATCAAGTTAGAAAACATAAACTTCCAATAAATGATTTTATCAGGTATACAGTATTATACAAACATATCAATTGAGAGATAAAAAAATCGAAAAAGGTCAATAAATGTTTCTAATATACATATATTTATTATGATACAAAATATTTTTTTGTAAGAGGCTGTCAAAGAGTCAATTTATCTGATTGATTTATTGTAGGCTTGTTTAGAACAAACTGCTTGTTTATCATCTAATGTTAACATTTTAAAAACAAGAAAAGGAGAGGAATGGCAAATCTAGTGTAAATGTTTATCAAAAAAGTTAAAGAGAGATAGGCATTGTATAATTTTCAAAAAGAATGATAATAGATACTCAAACAAATGCCGAACACTCGTAAACGCGCTAGGACAAACAACCCCATCTTCATTAGAGATGCATAACATATTTCACACATAGAAATTTCTCATTTGTGTGATGGGATGTAAAACGACTCATTCGGCAATCTTCTGTAGAATCCGCTACCCTACTTCTATCCGGAATCGGCCGAGTTGAAACGTATGAAAATGACTCGATCTTTAATCGGATTCCTTGCCGTAATAGTGTGTAACTGCTGCTTTCAAATCGTAAGACCAATACACAATAGATTTTGAAGCAACTTGCCAAATGTAATTTCAATCGTTTAAAAGAACTGAATTTGTTAAAATTAATTTGTTCTAGTTGTCTGCCCATAGACCGGTATTTGTATTTCACGCGCTTCATTTAATATAACCATTCAGCACGACAAGGCCGACTCGATAAGATGTGTTTCCCAGGTTTTTTTTTAACATGCTTATGTGAAATTATTTAATGTTAAATATTTAATGCTATGAGTTTTATTAGTCTTAAATTTGTATGTGTATAGCGTTGGGTAGTCTATGGGCGTTAGTAAATGTAGAAGAAACACACATATAGTTTTAAAATTACTTTACTAAAGGTAATTCAAAACAAAATTCGTTTCAAATACATCTTGTCAAAAATTTAACTTAAAATTTGTTGTAGTGTTAGCTTTTCTAATGAATCGATGATCTTTTTCATTATTCACCATTCCGATATTTCAATGTTACACCTTTTAACAAAGCTCTTCTTAAAACACTGTAACAGGTCGTAAAGTTTCACTGGTAATCTAATATTGAATTTACATTTGTATACATTAGTGCATGTGCAGGAATTGTCATTTGACACAGCATGCAAAAAACTACAATACAAATATAACACTTAAGAAATATATTGTTCGAACTACCATATTTTAAAATACAATGTTACTATTTTTTTTTAACCAACAAAAACTAAACGCCAGGTTCATGGTGTCATTTTGCTTTTGGTTGATTTTTGTCCCGCCTTGACGGAGTCAAAAAGCGAGACATAGGTATGCTGTTTCCGGCGTCGGCGACGGCGACGGCGTCAACAATGAATTAGTTTGTGATTAGCTCAGTTTTATGGGGAACCACTAGTGGTATGTCAATGATAATTGGTATGCAGATGTATTACCATTGCAACATCTCATTGCCATGGAGATTATTTGGCTTCGCCCCCTCAGTCATGGTCTATTGACTTTGAATGGTTTGCTTACTTTACATGTATTAGTTTGTGATTAGGTCAGTTTATGGAGATCCACTTGTGGTACGTCAATGATAATTGGTATGCAGATGTATTACAATTGCCACATCTCATTTCCCTGGAGATTTTTTGGCTCCGCCTCCTCAGTCATGGTCTATTGACTTTGAATGGTTTGCTTACTTTACATGTATTACTTTGTGATTTTTATAATAAGTCAATGGTATGTGGTATGCAGTTGTATTAGCATTGACACATCTGATTTACATGGAGATTGTTTAACCATGTAACTCAGTCATGGTTCATTGACTTTGAATATTTGCATAACTTGTGTAAGATATTAAGGTATTGCTATTTTGATTTCAACATTTTCATAATCAAAATTACAAAAAGGCGAGACATATCTCTGTGATCACAGTTTATTGTTTTTATTTTTCAGCAAGATGTCCAGATGCTGTTGATTATGTATTTAGTAAAGTATTCAACAGTTGCTATAAAGTCCATTCATATGACAATACCTTGACATACGACAATTACAGCCAAATATGTGAATTAGAAGGGGGAGAACTCATGAAAATTGATTCAGACGAGAAACAACAACACATTGTCAAATTTCTAGGTTTGTATATGTTGTATATATGATCAAATATGTATGCTTTTATAATCTTCTGTTTGGGATTAAAATGGTAAAATTGAACCATAAAGAAATGACCTTAACTCCGACAAAAATACACGTAACTGTCTATAGTTAGTTATAGGAATCTGTCAATCATTATCTTAGGCGGAAACCTAGTTGAAATGAAACAAAAGAAATGGAACTTTTAGTTAGAGAAGGTAAAAAAGCCAAATTGGTAAATTTGAATTGTTTACATCGGTTTTTATGGGCTTTAAAAGTTTAATAACGATGCATAATTTATTAGTTTGTGCATCTTATACTTTTCACTTGAATTATAGTATTGAGCTTCGAGATATTTTTTAAGTTTTGAATTATAGACAAATTTTCATAAAACAGTCGATTGTGGCAGGTTCAAATCGAAATGGATCTTTTTTTTTTTGCATAAACATAAATTCTGTCAAACGAAAATCCACAGAAAGATAATATATTGTTCTTTTTAAGGAATTAATTTGCATCTCTGCCCCCGGTGATAGTTTATCGGGGTAAAAACTTCAAAATGGGCAATAATTGCATCGAAAAGAGAAAGTCGAGTGCACCTTTTCATGTTTAATACATCATCGCGCTTCATATTCTATTATTTTTATATCTTTAGGCTACAGGTTGATTTCATAACATGAAAAAATTAACAGTAATAAAAAACAAAAAACACGGATCAAGTAAAATACCTTCCTAATGAGTCATAGCAACATATTTGGCGTGTTCGAATACAATTTATTTTTTACTAAAAGTACTTGACGACGAACGTTTTTAACTGGATCTTAAAAATACATAACTTAGAAAAAAATAATGCTGTGTGATTTTCTAGTTTTATTTGTCTTCAAACTCTGAAAATTTTAAGTCTGCCCTTCCATGAAATATTTAATTCGAATTTTTTAAAATGTTTTTGAACTTTTAGAAATTCCACCCGACAACCGGTTAGACAATAATTTTAAGATGACTGAATGCAGAAAAGTACATAAAATGATGCTCAATAGCTAGTAGAAACACATGTCTTTTAAAATACAACTGGCATATAAGGATCGTAATAGTGCTATTTGGATAAATTTATCGGTTTTCAAGAGCTAAATTGGCAGCGCGTCATCCCTATAATGGCTTCCATTTTTATGATTGTAAACTTTTGACAGGCATTATGGGGAAATAATTTTAACGAAATAGAATCCTGAGTGATCTTATTTCAAATTGAATTTGCTTTTTTGTAATCATTTTGTTGGCAGATATTTGACTTTTTTAGTTGAAATTATAAATATTTTTTATAGTCTGAGTTTATGACTCTTTTACTGGTTGTACTATTTACTATGTATATGTCGTTTGGTTGGTTTTGTCGTTACATAGCTAGCTCATTGACTAACACTGATAATCTCCATTTATTTCCATTTATGTTAAATATGACCGAATAGTGCAAAATTACGTAAGGTTGTTTGTTTCTTTGTATTTTTTTCATTTAATGTCAAGCCGTGGAGTTACAGAAAATCATTTGAATAAACCAGGTGTTGGAGTATTGCTTGTAAGGACCTTTACTACATTGCTGTGTTTAAATTAGTATTTGCTGTCATGAATTTATCATGTACGTCGAATAGCAATTTGATTGATGATTATCTAGGTAATAATTACTAGTTGGAAATCGCATTTCATGTTACAAAGAAAATCGTGAAAGGAAAAAGGTCTTTTTCTTATCTTGGTCTGTTACTTGATATTAACACAGATAAACAATGACCACTGCCCTTTCCTCGATCTTGATATCTATGTCACTAACGGAAAGCTGAATACTAAAATGTATGATAAAAGGGATGATTTTTCATTTCCTATCGTTAATTATCCGTTTTTAGATGGTGACGTCCCCTTGTCACCATCTTACGGTGTTTATATATCTCAACTTGTACGATTCGCTCGTGTATGTAACAATGTTTTAGATTTTAACGAGAGAAATTTATGTATTACTGAAAAATTATTACACCAGGGTTTTAGATATCACAAACTAGTCAAAACATTTACTAAATTTTATCATCGATAAATATAGCTCAACATGCAGACTTCTTATACGTTCAGGTATTTCACATCCAATTTTTTATGGAAATATTCTTTATAAAGCACAAAGGTGTCAGTATTCACCTCAGAAACTTACACAACCTTTGAATAGACTTATTAAGAAGGGATATAATTACGATACTGTTGTCAAGTCATTAAAGATTGCATATTTTGGCGTTAACATTGAGTCACTGATAAGGTCTTTGCGTCAGAACTAAACACATTTATTCTAAAAACAGTTGTTGGCATGACACGGGTTATGTTCTTCTCATATATGTTATGATGGTATGATACTAAACCCCTAACGGGTAGGATTGTGCCTGATGTTCATATGATGAAATCATAATCTTTCAGTCAGTTTAATTGAAGTCTGGAGCTGGCATGTCAGTTAACTGCTAGTAGTCTGTTGTTATTTATGTATTATTGTTATTTTGTTTATTTTCTTTGGTTACATTTTCTGAAATCAGACTCGGACTTCTCTTGAACTGAATTTTAATGTGCGTATTGTTATGCGTTTACTTTTCTACATTGGTTAGAGGTATAGGGGGCGGGTTGATATCTCACAAACATGTTTAACCCCGCCGCATTTTTGCGCCTGTCCCAAGTCAGGAGCCTCTGGCCTTTGTTAGTCTTGTATTATTTTAATTTTAATTTCTTGTGTACAATTTGGAAATTAGTATGGCGTTCATTATCACTGAACTAGTATATATTTGTTTAGGGGCCAGCTGAAGGACGCCTCCGGGTGCGGGAATTTCTCGCTACATTGAAGACCTGTTGGTGACCTTCTGCTGTTGTTTTTTATTTGGTCGGGTTGTTGTCTCTTTGACACATTCCCCATTTCCATTCTCAATTTTATTTAACTTTGAATTAGATTCTATGACAAATGTGATAATGTCAATTTCCTATTGACAACTTTCGATTTCTCAGCTGTATAATAGTATTATCCTTTGTTCCATTGTTATTGTGATTGTCCTTTATACGTGTGTTAATACTTTAGCTCGTGCATGTTCACACTATTTGGATTTTATTAACAAGGATGTTCTCCGTACATAAAATCTGTTTTATTATTATTTAATTTAATTTTATTTATGGTTCAACCCACCATTTTTATTTTAAAATGTCCTGTACCACATCAGGGAAACGGCCATTGTTATATTATAGATCGTTTCTGTGTGTTTTACATCTTAATGTTGTGTTTCTGTTGTGTCTTATATTTGATGGGTTTCCCTCAGTTTTAGTTTGTAACACGGATTTGTGTTTTCTCTATCGATTTATGGATTTCGAACAGCGGTATACTACTGTTGCCTTTATTTAACATTAGAACGAACGACTGAAATCAACAAAATATATTTAAAAAGTGTTACTGTCACCATCACGAAATGGTTGACCGATACGATGTGTCGTTGTCTTGACTCACTTAACGACATGTTTTCGCGGTCAGATATTTATATACCAATAGAGTCTTCTGTGTGTGTTACATTTCGCTGTTGTGTCTCTGTTGTGTCGTAGTTCTCTTATATTTGATACGTTTCCCTCAGTTTTAGTTTGTAACCCGGATTTTTTTTTCTCTATCGATTTATGAATTTTAAATAGCGGTATATTACTGTTGCCTTTATTTCTCATATGTAGTATTACCGATTGTGTTCCGTTCCTGAGTGTGAATTTGTGTTAGGGAGTAAGAATGCAAAGCATGAGACGCTTACCCTGTGATCGAATAGTATTTATTTGTTACCTGGAGTTGTTTCTTTCTTTGAAGATCGGTACATTACTGTCGCAATAATTTGATTACATCTGAAAATGGTCTTGAAAAGAAAAGTATATATTTTTTTTAATCAAAGGGTAAAACGTGGTGTTATAATCATTCATTGCATGCTGTCTTTAAATCAAATTGCCTTATTCATATTCGAACTGTTGGAAGTTCATTCGATTTCCTATGGTATTGTTGTTGCGTTTGTATAATGCAAATTGCTTTACAAATGTTGAACAACGGCCGCCTATTGTTCGTTGCAGAAAAGACCAAAAAAATATCAGTGCTAGCCATATATGAAATGCTGATAAATTAAGAAACACGTTGTGTTTATGATGCAGAATTCATTTAGATAATAGCAACTTGATATACATTTTTATCTTAATAAATGGTCATGCTTTTCTGTTTAAGGTCAGTTTGAGATTTCTAACTGGATAGTCTTCCAAGGAACTCATCTCATCTCAGAGACACCTTGGCGGTATAACGATGGTTCTGTTATATCTTACTTCAATTGGCATCCTACACAACCAGATGTATCAGTTTTTGGACTAGTAGAATATTTGTGCATGAAAAAATCCGAACTATACCAATGGAATGACTGTTGGGGAACCATGAAAGGCGCATTCCTATGTGAAAAGGAAATTGAATAGAATCATGCTGTGACAAAATATAAAAATTTGGAACTTTACTACATAAACATTATTTTTTTTTATTTGTGACCTAATGTCACCTGTTTAGTAAAAGTTAATCATATATTGTATATTATAAGTTGACATACCTAGTGTAACACTTATGTCTTAACTGATATTTATAGAAAACTAACCGAAGAATTAAAATAAAGAAAAATATTCAACGAATGACCGAACAACACAATAATTCATGATTGCGCCCAGAGAATGACATAATTATCATTGTCGTTTAGTCACGGGTTTAATGTTTGAATTGTTTGATTAGTTATTCCTTTTCTCACATTGACAATTGGCTTTTAAATGGAATTAAAGTAGAACATGTAATGAACAATATCTTTTAAGAAGTCAGTGTTTATTTCACATGTGAAATAATTGGTTTTTATTTCACTGGGAAGTCACTGTAGTTCATCGCAAGGAACGTAATAAAATAACCTCGTACGCGTGGATAAACGAGTTTGTTGGTTAAACATCAATGAGCCAGCAACACAACGAAAAAACTTTAAAAAAATAAGACATATAGAGGATAAGACGACGTTTTATAGACAGATGTCATTCCAATATGTCAAAATCCAAATCAGCCCGCCTCTTTGAACGCTTAGAATAATTTGAACAGAAACAAACAATCTAATATGTGCAATTATATCGAAATTGCACGACCAAATTGCACGATAACGAAAAACGTTTTGGTATGAATACGACAATACATGACAAGGTTCCTAGATTTTTGAATCTCTACTCTGAACGTGACTATTCTTATGTAAGATGACATTATGCTACACTAATTTTTGTAGTGTGACGAACTTCATATTTTTTCTGTTTTGCACAGCTTAAGTGATCTTAGTACTTAAGAAGTTACTGAGCATTTCCATTCTCAATTTTATTGTAAGTTCAAAGAAAAATACCTTTTCGATTACATTGTCAATAGAGGATGAAGATTCATACTAATTTTTCAACATGTTTAATATCAGAAATAAGCATTACATACGTATATTATTGTAGTAAATAAAATCAACAACCAGTCGAACCTTGTTTTTTGGAAGTCGAAGATACCGCACAAATATCCGAGGTTCTACTCACTTGTTACTCATTGTGTCGTCATTTATTTTGAATGCACGGAATACGGTATGGGATTTGGATAAACTAGATATTTTGAACAGTGTACACAAGTACATATACAAAACATTGACAAATACAATCAATACACAAACACAAATATTGACAAAGGTCAGTCAATATAAATTATGAAATCACTCGCAGAACTAAAAAGTTCTGAAAAATCTCTGAGAAGGGTCATCTGCTTTGCATTCAATTATAATGAATGTTTCATAATTATCTTTATCCTTATATTTATTGTAATTAATGAATAATAATTTTAACGATTGGTTCAATATCGGCTTTTTTTTTGTACATTTATTTGTACATTTATAATGTGTTGTTTGTGTCAAATGTTATTTCATGAACATTTTTCATAAGGTGGAGGAATGTTATAAGAATGGATTGTTTCCCTTTTCATTACTCAATAATTTCAGGCTGTTAATTTATTTGCAAGCCTTGTGGCGGCATAATGGTATGGAAGGGTTTCTGTCTAAATTTGTTTTATTTGAAGAGCCTTGGAATATACCTCATACACTGTATCCAGAACCACTCCCCTCACAGGTATAACGTAGCGGTCAGTGTTTATTATTGAAGATGGAATCCGGAGAGATCAGTGAACACCATAATGATTGTCATTCGACATAAAAAGTGAAGCATCTAGTCAATTAAAAGTGCAGTCAACCGCATTGCCAACTTCCGGGTTTGAACTTGCAATAATGTGTTTCATTAGTGGTTCTCAGAATTATTTTTCTTGGTATGTAAATTGACCTAACAAACTTAATATCGAACTTTGTACCGATCTGATGAGTTAAGCCTTTTTCAACTGATTGTTTTAGTTTGTTCTTATGTTGTGCTGTTACACCAGTGTCCCAAGTAAGGAGGTTGGGCGCTCATACACATGTTTTACCCCGCCACATTCGTTATGTGTCTGTACAAAGTCAAGAGGCTGTAGTTCAGAGTTTTTCGTTAGTTCATGATTGTCATATTTGTCTTTCGTTAATTGTTTTTTTTTAAATAGGCCGTTTGTTTTCTGAATTGAATAGTTTTGTATTTTTCTTGTCGTGGCCTTTTATAGCCTACCATACGGTATGGATTTTTCTCTTTGTTGAAGGCCGTACGGTTGCCTATAACTGCTTACATCCACTTTATTTGATATTTGGTGGATAGTTATCTTATTGGCAATCATACCACATCTCCTTTTTTTAATATTAATATAAAAAAAAAATCAACTGTTCATTACCTGTCACAAAATAGTTACCACACTCTTGCCATATATCTTATGCTCAACACATTTCACGTCTTATTAAGTTGGGAAACGATTTCGTACTTCACATTGCAACCTTCATTGAAGTCGCCTTTTGCAAATAGACTACATTGTTAGCATTGATTCGGTGCGCTCTCAATACAGTTAACTGATTTTTCTTTCGAAAATATATACGGATAAGTATACACGAACGATCTTACACTTAATATGGGATGTGTCTGCGCTGGTATCATAACCCTTGCTGTAACTGAAGACATGCATTTCAAACTGACAACTTTAGAGACTTTAACACATAGCAATAGAACTTCAAGGTATGTCAACTGTTTAGGGATAAAATAAACTGGGTTATCGGTGGACTGTTTGGCCGACGTCGTGTTTTGTAATTCATTTTCTTGACGGGATTATTGATATCCTTAAATTGTTTTATTCTTGTGTATGTTACTGAAACTTGATTTGTTTAACAAATACCATAAATTGGGAAATTTTGGCGTCGGGATATTTTGGCGGTTTTTTCTCGAAAGGCATGTGTTTAATTTTGGTGTGTGTATTTTTGGTGCTTCCTCCAATTGATATGTTTAATTTTGGAACAACAGTAGTGAGCAATTGATATGTTTAATTTTGGAACAATAGTAGTGAGCAAGATTATTCATATTTGCCTTTATTTACCCGTTTATTGACAAAATATCATTGAATTGCTCAAACTAGAATATTAAAAAAATACTGTGGATTCATTATTATTCGTTTGATACTAATTTTAGTGGATTTCCTGGTTACCCGTGAACCACGAATTATAATGTACTACGATTTACTTATGTTCTATAGGCTTGTATGCAGCCTTTTGCAAAACCACGATTCTAATGTACTACGAATTACTAATGTTGTATAGGCTTGTATGCAGCCTTTTGCAAAACCACGAAATCAAATATCCACGAAAATGAAAGGTATCCTTAAACTACGAAAATTGGTACCCACGAAAATAAATGAATCCACAGTTATATAAATTTTCAAGATCCCAAATAATGTGTACTAATTAAATGAAAGCAATTGATATGTGATTTTTTTGCATGTAATATGCATGATATTAGAGATGTTTTTTTTGTCTATGAATGAAATAATTATCAATCCCAATACACCGTTTCTACTGTTATCTCACTTCTTTCATGACCATGATAATCATAGAGTGTTTTATTTCTGATATTTAATTTCAAATCGATGCCGCCTCGTGCATTTTAACATTACAATGTATCACAAACAAAACGCATCTCATCGAAGACAATTTGGAAATAAGTAAATAAACAGAAGATGGACAAATAAGAGGGCGAGTATCGGTCATATCGTCGACAATTAAAACCCATTTTTTTTTTAAATTATCAATTATATCCTGTTTGTTTTGCTCACACACTGAAATTTTATGCGACCGTCAAACAAGTGAGAGGTTTAGCTAGCTATAAAACCAGGTTTAATCCATCATTTTCTACATAAGGAAATGTCTGTACCACATCAGGAATATGACAGTTGTTTTCCATTCTTTTGATATGTTTTAGCTTTTGATTTTGCCATTTGATAAAGGACTTTCCGTTTTGAATTCGGTATTTTTGTAATTTTTACTTTTTAAAGAGTGAAATACTAAGATAGAAAACATTAATTCCAAACACTTTTTTTATTTGATTCCACTGTCTGATACAAGATAATTTAAGAGGTAAAACTTTTCATTCATAAAACAAACATCAATAAAACATTAATACTTTATGCCTGAAGACCTTTCACAAATAAAACATATTTATTTGGTACTAAAAAAAATAGTCTTATTGACAAAAGCATTGTGTTTAGCCTGAATTTTGCATTTTTATTGTCGAAGAGTGAATTGGAAATAAATATTAAAGCTTAGCAAAATTTATATTGTATCCTTCAGAATAATTGTAGGTTTTTGTGAAATAAAAAAGTTTGTAAGCTAATAAAAGAAAGAAGTTATATGGTAAGTGAATTGCGTGGTCTTCAGATTTAACAAGAACGTCAACAGCTAGAAACAATAGACTGACGTCAGAAAAATTGGATAAATATGATAAAAGCAAAGCAAAGCAACCACGCGTTTAATTTGTTACTTCTGACGCGTAATACAAAGTTAAACAAATATCAAATAATACGTATTTGTTTTTTGGACCCCTTTTCATCATTTTGTATAAAGTTAGTTCTTGATTATTATTATACTTTATAACCAAATCATATAAAGTTTGTTGGATGTAAAAGTCGCAAACAAAATGAAGAATCTGAGCTTCATAATTTTACTATTACTAAGAAACATTTAGAAATTGCCAAAGCAGAGGTAGGCTTTGTTGGAGTAAGATATTTTTGCTACACTTTTTTTAGTCTTATAAAATCAAAGTAATCATCAGTTTTATATTTTGTAAAACAAAAAGAGTCTCACCTTGGATAGTTGTGTTTTAAGAAAAACCTAATCTCCCTTCTGTTTAAAAGTTATACTGGTTGTTATAAATAATCAATTACGAAGTGCCAATTTGTGAAATCGCAGAAACCGTAGGTAAGCTTAGAAATGATTGGTGATATTAAACAAATGTTTACAACAACTCAGTACACATGGCATACACTCTACTACACTAGAACGGTGTTACCAAATGCCTTATAATAAGTTTTATTTTGTTTATCACATTCACGATTTTAAGCATTTAGTAGTTTAGTTTACTACTGTGGATTCATTTGTATTCATCGTGTACCAATGTTCATGTAGTTCGTCGTTACAGGTCAACCACGAATTTAACGAATTTAAATTATGATCAAATTACAACTTTTATATCGGCTTGTATGCAGACCTTTCTGCATTCCATGAAAACTGGTACCTAAAAATATTAATTAATCCACTGAAAGTGTTTTGTGATCGAGATATATGGCTCTGAAGAAAGGTAAACTGTAAACAACTTGAGATAACTGTACTGCATTCATCAAGCAGCCATACCAATATGTAATTAGGCCTTAAATGCCCTCAACTTGTGGCGGGCGTATGTGAGCGTTCAAACCCATCCAACCTATCTCAATTTAGAATTAAAAGATACTTGAATCAGCATGTATGCATCAGCACCAAAAAATCGGAAACAAAATTAAAATCACAAATAAAAGTTCTAATAGTACTGGTTGTTATTGATTGCTATTTCAAAGCCAAATCCAGGTAATAAATGAACCATTTGTTTCCAGATTAATATATCAATTGATGCTCATTCGTTATATTTCATGAAAAACGATCAATCTGCGAAAAAGCAAGGCCTTATGCAATACCAACGTTAAAATAAAAATACATGGGGGGTGTATTAAGTTGTCTTTAAATAAATAAATTAAAAAAAATGACGAAACAAACATTAATAATAAGCCGGTTCTATTATTCATGAACTAAAACAACGAGAAATTGACCTTCAAGTCATTGTCTTTGCTAAAATTCAGGTACATATGTAACAGCAGATTAGCGAAATCCAAACCTCATAACCAACAAAGATAACAGATCAAGAAAAAATTAAAATCACAAAAATGCTGAACTCCGAGGAAAATTTAAATAGGAAAGTCCCTAATCAAATGGCAAAATCAAAAGCTCAAACACATCAAACGAATAGCAACTGTCATATTCTTGACCTGGAACAGGCATTTTACTATGTAGAAAATGGTGGATTGAAACGAATACTAACTGAGGGTATCGCATGAATTCCAATGACCGGCTGTGTCGATAGGGTAAGCGTCTCCTACTATTCATGATTCACATGCTTTGTGAATGTCACATACAGATTAGCACGCACTTGGTAAATTCACAGACTACATGATAATGCTGGTACTTACAGAACAAAGGCTTCAAAAAAGATGTTCGCTGGTAAGCAGAGACAGACACATCGTATATGTCAACCAATTCATGATGGTTACTTAATCGAGTTAAAATTGTGGGTTTTATATTTGTTGTTGTACTGTTGTACTGTTTTTCTGTATTTGATTTTTTTTCAGGTCCTTTTTGGGCATTACATGGACAACGATCGTATATTTCTGTACTTCTGATAACGTTGTTATCGTGTGAAATACAGCAACCGATATTAGAGAGAATAACGGGACGATTTGTTGTCAGCAGTTTTAGTACCATAAGATTGCAGTCTGTAACTATGAGCAATATATTATATATAATTCATCATACATACTAGGATTAAAATTATGTACGCCAGATGCACATTTCGTCTACAAAATACTTTTTAGTGACGCTCGAATAAAAAAAATTGAAAAAGCCAAAAAAGGTATAGGTTTGAGTCACTATCGTTCCGTTATTTATGATTCAATTCCTATTTCCTAAACTAATCGTTATTGTATGTTCTTTTAATTAATGTTAGAAATTAACAGTGGAGAATTAAACATAAACTAGTGTAAACCAGAATCAAATGACAATTCAAATGTTATGTTTTGTGTTTTGTTTTTGTTTGTTCTGATTATGTTTTGATGACATTTGCATGTTTAATTGTTTCTGTTTAATTAATTATTCTTTCATAACTTGGGGTTGGGGTTGGTGGGGCTAAAGGCTAAGGAGTGACAGATTTTGAAGAATTTTGCCCTTTGAATGTCATTTGGTTACTTTGGCTGTAAGGTATAAATGAAATGTGCCTTCTCCTTTATTGATTGGTTAATACCTTGTCATGTTGTAGAACCATGTCAGTAGTTTATTGTAACATATCACGGCGTAAAGCCTACTTGATAACCTCTTTCTAGGGCATTCAGTCTGAGGATTTTTTTTTTGTCTCTGTTTACTTTGATTATATATTAGATGGAAATTTTTCTACAATACTTGGAATTCATTTAGGGGCATGTTCTTTGATATTTGATTTCGCGGTTTTGTTAAATATTGCATACAACCCAAAAGAAATTTAAAATCGTGGTTCATAAGTACCTACGAAATACACAAAATGTGCTATCCCAATGATAATGAATCCACATTAGTATACGTCGAGATCGGATATATGTTTGATTTTCGTCTTGTCGAAAAACACAAGTATAATACAAAGGAAATTTTACAGCAAAGCCATAGTATTAACTATTTACTCGTTCCAAATATAAACAACGCTAACTACTTTGCCTACAGTCCGTGATGCTCGATTGAATCCGTATTGTATTTTATAAATATTCACAAATATTATTATTGCAATGCATACATTATTCAAAACCAAATTTGAGTAAATTTATCCTTCATAGACGGTCATGATCAGGGCGGGCTAGCCAGGGACAACTTTAAATAGAAAAACAATATATTTGATTAAAAAGCTCTAGAAACCAGTGTCATTCGATGCCAAGTACTTGATCTCATCTCCAAGGTCAGGTGCCTGGACTCACAACTTAAACATGATAAATATCTGTATATTGGCACATTTAAATGCGATAAAAAAAAAGATATCGTCGTATATATATTCACTATGAAAGTTGAGTATTCACTTATTCCATGACAGCTAAAAAGCGACCCTATACATTATCGGAAAGTACACCCCTTTGGTCACTATAAGTGAACCTATTATATATCCATACGACTCGTACCCGTCAATACAATATTTTTTCCGCTATACTTAAACGAAATGAGGAAGAATATAATTGTAGGCTAAGAGTATCACTTGTCGCAAAACAAGTATTAACTCTGTTTAAACTTAGCTTGTTATCAGACGACGGACAGATTGTCATGCTTTCTCAGCAAAATTTTTGTTTTTAGTGTCTTTATGAACGTACGTTATTTTAAAAATAATTTATTTAATGGTACTGGTTGGGAGTAATAATTAGCGAAACATTCTGTTATAAATAAATTTATTTAGTGGCGCACTTCATAGGCTGCACCAATACCGATAATCTTGATTTTTCATCATTATATTAAAACATTAATCCATTTTATAGCCATTCACACTTCAAACGTAGTTTCTCTTGTTAAGTTGGACATCCGTTGCCAGGTTTCAATTCAGCACAGTACTATTAATTCATAATTTCATAATATTTAAGTTTTATATCAAGTTCTATCATCTATTCTATTATAAAGATTTGATTTGCATGTTTATCCTACAGTTACCAAAATACCCTTTTGTGTATGGTTTGGTAAGCGACAGAAGCCGTGATCGTACTTCGCCCAAAAATCTATTATTTCTTAACATGTGTTATCACTTATAAAGTATACTTATATCAGAAATGTATGCTTTTATGTTACCAATATTCTTATAATGTGACATTCATTTACCTGATAGTATTAAATAATGGAACTTTGTATTCACGTGATAACTTCCTTAAACGAAGCCTTAATGATTGGGGAAAAATGATCTGAAGTATGGTACCTTAATTTGAACCTTTGATTCTTTTCTGTTTGAAAGTTTTGTTTTCTTTCGTTAAAACCTATGTGTTCTAACAAAATGGATAACAACAGTTACCTCCCATACACCAATGATTTAACTATTAAACGTATGATAGTATTGACCGGAAAAGTTAACGTTTCTGGTTTGCGATCAACATGATCAATGTTTGGTTAATTTTCCGAATTTCGAAAAAAAAAATATATTTAGTACATGTACTATCTGTTTTTATCCAATTAATTTAATAATTTTGTGAAAATTGAAACCTAAGGGAATTCCATAAATTTAAACTAAATAACAATTGCATCTATTCTCTACTGGCATTTTCATCATTTTGCACTACAAAAATAAATTAACTAAAATTTTGAACAGCACCTAAAGGATTAGGTCCAGTAAGACACCATTTTGGCCCCAAATTATAGCAGTGTTACAATTTTTTTTAAATTTAAACTTTTAGTTATTTATAATAAGGTAGAATGCTTCTGCTACATAAATATTGGCTGTTTTTGACATAACAATGCACATATATCGGGTACTCACATCGTTATGTCATGCTAAATTACTGAAATCTTCACAATTTTAGCTTTTTATTTAAAATTTAGACAGTTTTCGTCTTAAATGAAAGTGGCCACATCTGTGTTCATTCTTTATATTGAAATGTTAGTTTTTTTATGATAATACATAACATATATAAAGATTTGGGATGAACACGGATGTGACCACTTTCATTGTTGACAAAAAAAACATCTGAAAAGTGACATTTTGGGTATATTTGATAGATTTTTCATATTCAAGCTAGAATCAGAGCATTCTTAATGAGTAAATCAGTTAAAATCCTTCACATAAACTAATTGAATCAACTGAAATAGACACTTAAGTGTTAAAAAAAGTGTTCAAAATCTTTCGTCAGATGAACCTGAAATTTGAGGCCAAAATCGGCCCTTACCGGAGCTACTCCTTTATCCTTGCTTGACGCAAAAGCGATACAAACCAAATCAAAAGCCGTTGGGATTCATCAAGTAAGGATTGATAATTCTACCTTACGCATTTTGAACAAAAAAATCAAAAGATGACATAGGTTTGACGTTTGATCCTTGATAAATGTTCGTCAAGAAAAAAAAAATCCACGTATAGAGAACCCTGCGTACCTAAGGGAATATCCGTGTTTCCTTTCAAATTTCTTCATCGAATTTTATTCATGAACATGTTTAATCCTGCCGTGTTTATTAGTCACAGTTGGCAGTAACACAGCGAAAAATATAATAATGCAAAACATATTGAATACATCTTTTCACCTTAAAATTGAATTAACAGTTGTAAAAAGACATACACAACATACTGCAGACCTTTTTGTAATTGGTACTAATGCAATGAAGCCATCACTTTCAAAACATTTATGTAGTTATATGAATATACTATTGATAATTTTGTCACTGTTTATATTGAATGATTTTTCTACTCCCGTCATATTGTGTTCTGATGATGTAGTTGCACCTTTGCAGCACTTTTGATGTGATTTGCAGAAAGTTGATTTTATTTGTCTTGCTGTTCTTAGCAATGACATTATTGCTTTCTTTTGCCCAAAGCATTCCAATAGAGGGATGACTATTGCAAGATAACGATTTTTTTTTAAAGTCCTCATTTCCGGATCGATCGGAACTGATGGTATAAAATCAAAATATTTTGTTTTGGTGTAAAATCAAAATTTAAACAGAAACAGTTTAGAACTGTTATGTACAAGCTGTTAAATACAGAGTATAAATGATTCTCTTCATATATACCGAATGAAGAGACACAATCGGAGAAAAACTGAACAAAAAAAAATAGAATGAAAAGTATAAAAATAAACCCACGAGAATACATTACATAACATTACTGAATATTTGGCCACACGATCCGTATTTACAAAACCAGGGTACTTTCAGTTTCTCTTGTGTATATGTAGATCATGCCAAATGTTATTCTGTGTACGCATTACATACATGTATTATCTAAAATAATGAGTGATACTAGTGTGAATAGTGAAAAAAAGAGATAAAAAATGATAAAAATACAAAAGATAGTTATCGTAAAGAATATCAGAATATTATATAAAACATTCCATTTATTTTACTTAAAATAGATTTTTTCTTGCAATATATTTTTTAAATGTGAATAATGTCCCTTCGAATGTTTTTGTCTGCAATATATTCGATTTACCTAAAACATAAGGTGGTTAATTAAATGAACTAACTTTGGTCATTCTAAAAAGGAGATTTTGTATGTTGAATTATTTCTTGGCCTCAAACGCAAACAAAGTATTTATACACAAAAACTCAAACACATCTTTTGGAAACAGGTCGCCTAGACCACGAAGAGGAGTGCTGAAAACTTTTATGCACCAAGTTTGAGCTTTGAATGGTCAAACTATATATGAAAATGTATTTTCAATGTAAACTTTTACTGCGAATGACCAGTCCGTGCTATCATATAAACGTTTGTTAACCCTCAACTTTGTAAAAGTGACTTTTTGGCAGATTGTTATGTTAAAATAAATGAAATATTATGCACACATGTTCCAAATATAACAACAAACACATGTGCTATTGGCAGTACTAAATACAATATGAGACAACCAACTATCCACCAAAATAATGTTAAGCAGTTATTTTTTATGGTATGCAACTCTGGAGTATAGTACATTGACAGGTATAAAGTCATATATTTCATAAATATAAACCAAAATGTATTTATTTATTTTGTAATTCAAAATTCTTTAGATATATGTTATTAACAGTAAATTAAATGATAACATTTACTACTGATGTTTTTCCTTATGTATCTTTATTGGATTTACACAGCTGTATGACATGTTTAGCTTTACTGTTTGTGTTTCTTGTTGGTTAGTTGACAGATCTTAAATATTTGACCCGAAACAAAGCATATAAAACAATCACGGCCTACGGCACAATGATCAAATTTGGAGATACATTTTTCATTAAAGAGATTAAAATATCCTCCTTTCATCTTTGTGCTAAATGTTGATGACAACGGTTTATGTTTACCAACTAATGTGTCGTTATTGGTATTCTTATTTTATTTCAAACAGGACAGTTTATTACATTTTTTTTTATCTATTTTTTCAATAATGTTTTATTAGTTTTTCAGAAATTAATCAAAAAATAAAATAGAATTAGTCGAGAAGTAATTTATTGTATTGACAACATTTGAATCAATAAATTAGAATAATACAAATTGGTTTGGTAAATTTCATGACAGGAAGATGTAAGAAAGAATTCAGGATTATCTTTGATGATTTATTTCCTTGGAATGTAGCAAAGCAACAGTAAGGTACAAAACTTGAACAAAGAATTCTTCACGTAAGATGGATAAGCTTTGATTATGTATTTACTAGGAATGTAGCAAAGCATTTAAACGTAGCTGTGTGTCATCTAGTTGTTTTATTTAAACCTGTGTAGTTATAGTGGATTGGGAAATAAGATTTGCAACTTATATTAATCCCTTTCCAATTAATTGTTATATAACGAAATGTGATATAAATGATAAATCGATACATAACGTATTGCTAGGAGACCTTTTATAACAATATTTAGGCTTTGGGTTAGCATTATCTAATCTATACCTTCATTATCTATGAGTAGTTAAGGTATCTTCATATATTTTGACAAACTATTGTTTACAGTTGTACAGAATTTTGTTACTTAGTTTGATGACTTACAAATTGATATTTTTTAACCTCAAGTAGTTAGCGAATATACACACGATTTCATATACATGACTGTAAATATTTCATATAATGAAATTTACTGGAATCGTATTCGTATTGCCTCTTCTGTATGCCGATGTGACTGTTTTTACTGCAAAAAAGCAATTGCATTTACAAGATTGGTTTATAAATGAAAATACCATAGTGTTTAAAAATCAAACTTTGATTAAATGTGTTCTCGACTGTGCTGCTCTAGATGGATGCATGTCTATTTCTTACCACAAAACAACACAAGAGTGTGTAGGCGTCAATAATGGTTACGTAGTCCAACCCTCTACTATAGGATATGGAAGTACTGGATGGAGATATTATTTAGTGCTTGATGGTAGGACATTTTTTTTTCATTATTTTTATATTTTCATTTTTTAATGTTTTAGTAATAACTTTCATAAAACAAAGAGTTTTCTTTTCCATATTGTGAAAGAGTGTCACAACGGTGGATAACTAAGCAGTCAAAAATTGTAATCTATTTTCTTGGATAAACACGTACTTTGCATTCCAATTTCTTACAACATGGAAAAGGAAAAAAAAAAGAAATGAATAAAATAATTAAAAAAATAAATGACAAAAAAACGTATAAATAAAGAAATAATAAAAATAAACAAATTAATTAGTTGAAAAATAATAAAAAGGTGGCAGAAGAAAATAAAAAAAAAACTCATCATAGATACCAGGATTGAAATCTTGTATTTGTACCAATGATGTTCTAGAACAGTACTTCTGATATATCCTGACAGAGTGGAAGAGAGGTCACAGTTGATCCAAACTGAAGTTGCGAATTACTGTGATGGTTTGATGGCTATGATATTTTATATGAAATTAAAAAATAAGGTATTATTTTATTATCCATTATTAAGAATGTGTGTTTTTCTCTTTAACTTATTAAATCAACGAAATACGTTCGCAATCTCTGTTGATAGTTCCGTTTTGCAATCATTCCATATCTTCCTAATATTAAATAAAATGGAATCAAAATATAGATATAGCGATTATTGCATTTTGTATATATTCGTTTTCTTTTGGTTTGCTTAACTGCTATGTTGAAACATTTAATGTGGTTAACAAATTTCTGCTTCAGAAAATTATTCTTAGAGTTATACTAATAATCAAAATAATTTGCACATCAGTCAATACTTCTACTTTCATTATGACTATTCGAGACAAGGGAATACACAACTGAAGTTTTAACGGAAAATATCGTCAGACGCGATAAAAGTATAAAGTTAAGCAAATGTACTATTCACGTTGCGACTTATACAGTAACAAGCAAATGTTTGCAAACATCTCTGTTCAATCCCGATCTAACGCAATACTGCATATACATGGTTTTTTTTATGTTACATAACATTGTCTTTTTTTTTTGGTAGAAAGATGCCCAGAAGCTCTTGGTTATGTATATAGCAAAGCATTCAACAGTTGCTATAAAGTACATTTATTAAATAACTCCTTGGTATATGCCGATTACAGTCCACTATGTGAATCAGAAGGCGGTGAACTCATGAAAATTGATTCACAAGAAAAACAACAGCATATCGTGAATCACCTTGGTTTGTATACTTTGCCTTATATAATACAGGGTTATTGAATATTGGGGAATATTGTCCTGAGTAGAATTGTATATTGCACGAGCTTGCGAGTATAATATATATTCTACGAGGGACAATATTCCCCAATATTCATGCAATAACCCTTTTATTGTATAGCAATATAATATTTAAAAGTATAAATTGGTTTAAACTAAGATTTTGTCGTTGATGACGTCATGCATTTTGAAGAAGTATTGCACTAGTGGAATATTATAATTTATTGCACGCTTCCTTTTGGTTACTTTCTTTGGGAAATATTATATTGCTATGCAATAATACTACTTATTTTCTACCAAGCTTTTATATAATTTAAAGAACAAAAATTATACTAGATAAGGTTCAATTTGTTTCAGCATTTGAATAATTTTAAAGTATTGGTTTATTACATACCATGAATGATGTCAAGATAAACGCTTCTGGTTGACCTCTTCCCTTAGCAATCTTAGATTTTAACTGCCGGTTGGCACAATAATAATTGAAAGTCTTGTAATATTGTATATATATATATGCGTGTATGCAAATCTTTAATAAAATGTATTTATAACAATTATATATTATATACAACAAAAATAGTATGATTTGTGGTCTGAAATTATGCTGATATAAACAATGTATTTGCATATTCTGGACGAAAGTTATTGTTAAACTATGATCATACAAGATCGACCACACTTCTTGTTCATATGACGTTTTTCTTTTTCTTTAAAATCGATTTTTTTTTTGGTTGTCGTTGATAATTAAATCCACTTCAAAACAATCCAAAAATAAAATAAAATTAGGCATTAGCTGTCAAATTCATGTTCACCGACTCATATTTGATTTATGACATACTTTAACGTATATCCAACATGTCCAAATTATAAAAAGTCAAAAATAAACAATTAATCCGATAAACAAGTAACAAATTAAAAAAAAATGTATCAGCATATCGTATGTATTTTTCTCTATATGTCATCTAATCAAAAATCGAGATGCATTCACTTTTTCACTTAAATTAATGATTGAACAAAAAAAATCGTTTATGAATTTTAAGATTTACGACTAGATATAAAGTTACCTACAGTATCAATAATTCATATTTCGAAGCATAGCAAGTTGGATAGTATCGATCTTGATAGGGATTTCAGAATAGAGAATACTTGACGCAAAGTCCAGAATGAAGGGCAAAAAAAGGAATAAAAAAAAATCGTCCAAGAAAATATAAAATAGAATATAATTGGGTGATAAAATAAAAAGAATAGAGAATTATTGGCAAAAAAGTAAAGAATAGAGAAAAATGGCATTAGAAATGGAAAATACAGAAATTAAGGACTTCCTTTTCAAACTCTTGTCTTTCACTTAGGCATTTTATTTGTCATAATTATGTACTGCTTTCTGTGTTTAAGGCCAGCTGGACATTTCTGTCTGGATATTTTTCCAAGGAATGCATCTCCTATCAGAGACACCTTGGCGATATAATGATGATTCTGTTATATCTTACTTCAATTGGCATCATACACAACCAGATTCAACAACTAGAACAGATCCTTCAGAATATTTGTGCATGAGAAGGTCAGACCAATATCAATGGCATGATTGTTGGGGAACAATGAAAGGCGCGTTCATATGTGAAATATCTTTCGAATAGACTCATTTTGTGACTAGAATCAATATGAACAGGAAATTTCAACTGTAGCCGTAGTTTTTTTGTGATGCGTACTTGATGTTACATGTTTGGTAGAATATGTTCATAATTATAAATTAACTGTTAACAAAACTTTGAATTTTTGAAATACTAAGGCTTTCCTACCTCAGGCATAGATTACCTTAGCTGTATTTGGCAAAACTTTTAGGGATTTTTGGTCCTCAGCGCTCTTTATATGGCTTTTTTACATGTTTTGTAGAACATTACCTTATTGTATAGTATTTAGGAGTTTAAGTACAAAAGTAAAAGTGCTTTTGTCGAAAGTAGGACAAGATATATTATATCAATCTTAACTTTTAAATGAGTAATGATATAATTTAATAGTTGCACAAACCATTTATATCAATACAGAAGACATTCAAATTACTTTTGGATATCAAAATGTTCTTGTCTATTTTACTATTATTGATGAGTTAATTGTAACTTATGTTAGAATGGTGATTTACAAAAAAATGGGAAATAACATTAGATCGGACTGGAAAGGCAACGATAGTGTTGTATCTATTGTCCTCAACAGTTAGTCAACAGTAGATCGGACTGGTGAGACAACTGCAGTGTCTTATCTATTGTCCTTAACTGTGAATTTAAATTATACCGGACTGGCAGGAAAATGAAAGTGTCTTATCTATTGTCATTGAATGTAGATTTATTTTATATCGGACTGGTAAAACAACGATAGTGTCGTATTTATTTTCCTTGAATGTAAATTAACAGCAGATCGGACTGGGAAAGCAATAATAGTGTTTACGGGAAGGATTGTGCCTGATGTTCATATGATGAAATCATAATCTTTCAGTCAGTTTAATTGAAGTCTGGAGCTGGCATGTCAGTTAACTGCTAGTAGTCTGTTGTTATTTATGTATTATTGTCATTTTGTTTATTTTCTTTGGTTACATCTTTTGACATCAGACTCGGACTTCTCTTGAACTGAATGTGCGTATTGTTATGCGTTTATTTTTCTACATTGGTTAGAGGTATAGGGGAGGGTTGAGATCTCACAAACATGTTTAACCCCGCCGCAATTTTGCGCCTGTCCCAAGTCAGGAGCCTCTGGCCTTTGTTAGTCTTGTATTATTTTTATATTAGTTTCTTGTGTACAATTTGGAAATTAGTATGGCGTTCATTATCACTGAACTAGTATATATTTGTTTAGGGGCCAGCTGAAGGACGCCTCCGGGTGCGGGAATTTCTCGCTACATTGAAGACCTGTTGGTGACCTTCTGCTGTTGTTTTTTATTTGGTCGGGTTGTTGTCTCTTTGACACATTCCCCATTTCCATTCTCAATTTTATCTTTTGTCCTTGAATGTTAATTAAGAGTAGATCGGACTGGTGAGACAACGGCAGTGTCTGATCTTTAGTCCATTGATGTGAAATAACAGTAGATCGGACTGGTAAGACAATGAAAGTGTCTTATCTATTGGCCTTTAATGTGAATTAACAGCAGATCAGACTGGTGAGACAACGGCAGTGTCTTATCTATTGGCATTTAATGTAGATTTATTTTAGATCGGATTGGTGAGACAACGATAGTGTCGTATCTATTGTCCTTGAATGTGAATTAACAGTAGATCGGACTGGTAAAACACTAATAGTGTCATATCTTTTGTCATTGAATGAAGTTTTGTATTAGATCTGAATGGTGAAACAACGGCATTGTCTTATCTGTTGTCCTTTAATGTGAATTACCAGTAAACCGAAATTGGTGAAACAACGGCAGTGTCTTATCTTTTGTCCTTTAATATGAATTAACAGTAGATCGGACTAGTAAGATAACGATAGTGTCTTATCTATTGACCTTGCAACCTATCCTTTCCAATGTATTAAGATTTTAGATGAATTCGTATCGATCAGGGTTGAAAAACAACATCAGTTGATCAGACTTCATTACTTTCATTGGTGTCAACATTTCAAACGAGTAATTTATTTTACGTTTATTATCATACCAGGACACGTTTACCCTATCGACGCAATAAATCTCGTTTTTAAGGGGTTCATGCGTTCCCCTTAAATCTGAATGCCTACCTGGAGTTGTCCTTTCCAAATATATTTGCACGTTTCGAACATCGGTAAACCACTATCGCCGTTATTCATAACTCTTGATCGAAAAAAAAAACTCCTAGTTATAGTTATGTTTCCTAGTAAAGATTACTTCCATCAGTTCAGTATTTTGTTTTTAATAATTTACCTTAACCAACAGACATGTAGGAGTGAATTTCAGTTATTCTTTACTTGTCACGAAATTATTATTAGATTTGACGGGCACCTCTCATGATGTCGTAAGCAAGCTATGCGTTCGTGATCTTAAACTTTGTTTTGAATATCCATGTAATCTTTTTAAATGCGATATTGTTTTAGTTTGCGATTGAAAATTTAAAGCGCTGTCAGATAAAGAGAGGCAAAAGATACCAAAGGGGCATTCAAACTCATAAGTCGAAAATAAACTAACAAAACCATGGCTAAAAAAGAAAAAAACAAACAGTTGAACAACAGTACACAAAACACACCATAGAAAACTAAAGACGGCGCAACACGAACCCCACCAAAAACTGGGGTGATCTCAGGTGCTCCGGAAAGGTAAGCAGATGCTGCTCCACACGTGGCATTCGTCGTGTTGCTCATGTTAGTACAAACACGGTAATAAATCTTAGTCGGTAGGTCACATTCGTGGAAAAGGGGACGGGGTTGTAGTTATGACATTTGGAACATATCCGCTATCATCTGTGAAACCGATATTTTATAACGGTCAACTAGCTCGTGATGGCGTCTGTAAAATTTACAAAGGGATGATTTCAACTTCACCACTTGGAACTCTTGATTCATAGCTTCTTTGTGAGCAGGACTCCTCTATCAAGGAAATCTTGAGACGGAATGCAAGCCCTTGAATATCGTATCAACTGGGAGAGTTATACTACGTATGCCGGCGCTCCTGAAATGTTGCTGCATATAAATGGAAAGTTCACAATTGGGAATCTCAAATCATCTCTTTTGTCGAAAAGTTTTCCTTTCAATCAACTTTCATTGTCAAATTTCAAGATGAAATTCAAAAATGAAGCAGACTTAACTGTATCTGTTGTTTCCTTTGTCTCAAGTTCGATGGGATAGATGCGTTCAACATAGTCACCAAAGTTTGTATTATTTAGTTAGAGAACATCATCTACATAATCAGCTCTAGCTTGGTTAGTTTTAAATATGACAGTATGCATTTGATTCTCTACTAGGAATTTGAAAATACCTTTTCTTTTAGATTGACTTGACCTGTGAAGCGTTAAACATTTCTCGAGGTGCTGTATTATGACTTATCTAAGTGTTTTTGAACATGGATACTGTTGAAGTCACGATGCTATATTAACACTCTGTTGTCTGTTCATCTAGCCAGTATATCTGCTAAAGGAATGTGCTAATAACGTCACATTAAGTTTGTATCTATTAATACTCTTAATCATCTTTGCACAATCGTCATTTCAATTTATAAGAAATTGTCATTCAAATAATTGTTTATTTGTACTTGTTTGTCTTTTTAAATGTTTTGATCTCATGAACGTCACTGATGAGTCTTAGGTACCTTTGATAACTATTATGAAGGTATTGAAAATTTAACATGAGAAAATAATTATTTGAAGTCTTATTATCTTTAGGCAGTGGGCGTTATGCATAAATGTAGCATTACACATGTTAGACTGTGACTGATTTTTGAATTAATTTCAACTACATGATTTGGTATGATTCCATTGCTACAAATGGATGCTTAATATTTTTAGTTTAATTTCTTTTTACAAATTCTTTTTTTACTTTAAACGATTATATATGTATCTCAAATATTGTTACTGTTATCTTATTTAACTTATACAAATAATAATTTGAGTCTTTTATGTTGACAATAGACAATTTTGTTGTTCTTTCGAAAGATGATATTAAAATTCCCTCTTTACAAGGATCCGGGAAAAAAAACATTACTAAAGAAATATGCTATTTTTCCGGCTTTCATAAAGATATTATAGTCAGAGCCGTCCAAATAGCATATTTTTTTTTAATTTTACCTGCAAAAAAGCCAATGCCTTATCTATATTATACATATTATTATACATACTGTTGTTTTATAACACAAAGTTTCAATAAAATCTGATGATCCCCCTTGTGGACTGTTTTGCATGGTTTTATGGTATTATACCTTTGGACTCGTTTGCTAATGAAGTTAACATGTTGGAAGCTGGAAAGTAAGTGATGTTTGTCATTTTGAGATCAGACCTATCTTTGGCATGTTTCCGACATTTTAATTCATGTTTACAGTATACAGGTCAGGCTATGTTTTTATTTTATCAATGATTCAACAATTCACAAGAAACTAATGGACGAGTATGCGACAACTACATGTTTTTTCAATGATCTAACCCAATACCGTTTAGTTAGCTAAACCGCATGACAAAATTTAAAGCAGTTTAAAAGAGGAAAACTAAAATTCTGATTTAGGCTAAAAAAACCCACAGAAAAACTGTTTTTATGTCGGACGATAAAATTATATGTTCCTGATTAGAGGCATGCAAATAAGAAATGTGATAGGCTAGATATTTTAGTGAGCACTCAACCATCCAATAACCTGAAACCGTGATGTAGTATACAAGATAGTTGCTGTTCTCAATATACTTAGCGTATTCAAATAAGCTGTCATCTAAATCAATGCCCTTTTAAAATATTTGATATTGATTCATCTTTGTATATATTAGGTTGATATATATTGTATTAATGAAACCCTCACATGTATCGATAATTCCGCTTTTCGTTCAACACGCGTCTTCAAAACAAATACAAATATGGTGAGGAAAAAAGATTCTTAAGTTGAAATTCAAATCAGATTAGGTTCAGCGGATTTTGTTTGGTCTAAGACGGAAATCATCTTCGAAGTTTTTGTCGGTTTCATTGCATGTTACCTGAACAATGTCTTTCACTTCTTAGTTAGTCGGAAGTCAAATACAGGGAAATTGGCTACTCGTACACGTATAACAGATAAGATTAGATTGAGAAAAGTACAGATGATATAACTTTTGTTCAATTTTCATACACAATTACAGGAGTCATCTTGTCGTTTTTTTTATAAATATCTTAATCGACCTGTTTGAAGTTTTTGTTATCGGCGTCAATGCTTAGGTAACTTGAAAACGGAAAGTCCCTAATCAAATGTCAAAATCAAATAATAAAACACATCAAACGAATGGACAACAACAGTCATATTCCTGACTTAGTACAGGTATTTTCAAATGTAGAAAATAGGGGGTTTGAACCTGGTGTTATAGCGCTAAACCTCTCACTTGTATGTCAGTCGCATCAAACGTGATCAAAACAGACATAATAGGTAAAATAGTCAAAATATGGGTACAGCAGTCATCACAATCTCAAAACAAACAAATATTAAACAAAAAAGCATCTTATCAAATCATCATTGCTTTAACATGCCTTGTTTCACGTTTTAAATTATCTGATGGATACTAATTGGATTGATGGAAAATAAGCCCTTAAAAGTTAATGATTTGTTTTAAAGTAGAATTTTCAAAGGGCATTTTCATATAGCTTTGACGGTTCTTTGTGTTATTGAATGTTTGTATGTGAAAATCTCTTTGTGAGCTTTTCCGGGTTTTATTCAAGGACAGTATTTTATGTCATAGTGTTGTGTGTGGCTTTTTTATTGTTTGTTTATTTGGTCTTTTAAATTATTGGTTGTATGTTTTGTTTTTGATTAATTTATGAACTGTTTTCAATTTGTATTGTTGTTCTCCGTGTTGTTTGTTTGGGGTTTTTTTATTTGGTCTTTTTGATTAATATAATTGGTTGTATGTTTTGTTTTTGATTTATTTATGAACTTTATTTGTATTAATGTTCTCCGTCTGTTTGAAAAGTTGAGAGGTAGTTTGATTTTAAGTGTTATTTGCCCTTGATACCCAAACAAGTATGCCTACATACGTATTTGACGTATAAGAAACTAAATGCAAACAAGTTTTAGCTTTCTTAAAAGCTGTAGACTGCTTCGCTCTATCCTAATTTAATCTAATATGTGTGAATTTGATATTTTGAGATAGTTGATTGATATAAAATGGATTAACTTTAAGAATGTGCGTTATGAGTGTGCCTCTCTGGAGGTGTGCCTAGATTAGGAGAATTATAAAATACAGATAATGCTTTTTTGAAAACGTTGTATAGGAACATTGTTTAGCAAAACAAATCGTACAAATTGCAGATTGACAAATCAAATAAACGTTTATTGATAATTGATATTTCAATATTGAATTTCAGTGTGCAATATATGCATAATAAAACGAACATGAATTAATGACAGTTGATCGAAACTAATATACACATAGTTAATTTTCCTGCTTTTAATGACTTATCCTTAACGAGAAAAGTCTGTAATTCTTTTTCTCATTTAAACCAATGGCTGTTGCTGATTCTCAGCCGCTTCATAAAGTAACCAAACAGTGATCATTTATCACTTTATAATTATTTCAAGATGGCGTGTATGTCTACTGAAACTAATAGCTCCGCACCGTGATGCGAAGCAATAAACAGGGGCCAGCTAAAAGACGCCTCCGGGTGCGGGAGTTTCTCGCTGCATTGAAGACCCATTGGTGGCCTTCGGCTGTTGTCCTATCTATGGTCGGGTTGTAGTCTCTTTGACACATTCCCCATTTCCATTTTCAATTTTATAAATGACCAAATGCAAATGATAAGTGAAATTAATATCGGATTTTGTCATGTCCTTTGTTATTGTTATTTTATTTTTTTGTGGTTTTGAAATCTCGTTACGTATCAAACATGCGTGTAATGTATTAAACTGTCTGTTGGTTTTCTCATTTGATTTTGTTTTACATTTTGTTATGTGTGGGCCAACTAGTATCGGGTGAATATCCTTGGCAATCATACCCCATCTCCTTATTTTATAATTCTGGAGATGTCTCTTATGTAAGGCACATGAGCTTAATTCGTTTGCATATTTGGAAATTTCAAATCTCTGATCAGTTTCACTTCCATAACTGTTTGTGTATAACTGAATTTATGAAATCTGATATATGTATACATTTTTCTATTAGCACGAATACAACCAAAATGTTCAAATATGAGCTGTAGCATATGTGGCCGAGTGGTCTAAGTAGTTACTACTGTAATCACCAGCCAGTAAACACTGAGGTTGTGAGTTCGAACCCTGCTCGTGCGGGTGCGCTCGACTCCAATCTTAATTGACTAGGATTGTCAATTTTCAAAGCGGAGGTCGGTGGTTTTCTCCGAGCACTCTGGCTTCCTCCACGAAAAAAAAAAACTGGCCGCCACCAAAAAGCCTAAAAGTGGTGCTTAAAAGTGGCGTTAAAACACCAAAAATCAATCAATCAAATCAAAGATGTAACATTTTTTCTTTCTGAATTTCGACTTTTATCTACTAAATTATAATCCTGGTACCTTTGATAACTATTATCTTCATAATCATACATCCCCTGCCATAATGTAGTTTATAGTATGCAAAATAATGTACAGCAAGGTGTCATTAGTTGACCCTTTTGCAGAATGCATCTCATGTTTTTATGGGGTTTATATTTTGTAATATTTATTGTCAGTTTTAAATCGGTTTGTTTTTCTTTCTTCTGGATGTAACTGGCTTCAAATTATATAGGGCGACACCTGTGTTGTATTTTTAAACAGTCAAAATGTTCTTACAATCAGTCCATGTAGTTAAATATATAACAGGATACTTTATAGATCTCAGGGTCTACATGTAAGTGTTTCATCAAGACTTGGCTCAATATTCACATTTTCTAGAGAAAAATCAATTTCGGATACTTAGAGAGAAATATGATGCGTATTGACATTAAGCAGTGTTTTTTGTTGTAAATATACATAGTAAAATGAGCAACATAATGTATCCTGTTCTTTCTCATTTATAAGTGCATGGTTATTTGTTGATTTTTTTCGCTAAGTGTTCAACTGTCTGCCTTAAATGTTACCGCTTCACAAACCACGTGTTTACAATTTTTTCCTTTTGATATGGTAAATGCTACATAAGAAGGAATAACTTTTCAATATTTCAATGACAATGTGAGATCAACGAGGATGCGCATTGTTGTTCCTTTCAGATCATTCACAAAACCCGTGTTCCGTTGCCTGTCTTAATGATGTGTGAACCTTAAATAATAGATGTGGGTCCATTAGCCTTCACTTGAACTCAATGATTGTGTTAGGTGTTGGATTGGCATTTGTTTTTCTAATGTAAATTTTCTATTTTGCCGACACAACTGACGATAACTTGCATATATGTTTATGTCTCCATTATTACATTTGTACCATCAACATCATTGATCATAATAATCTATTTCGTGATTTTCTAGCAAAGTTACTGTATCTTTAATTTCATTTAAATAAGCTTAAAGTTTATAGTTTTGTTTTCATTGATTCAAAAACTTGCAATACATCTAGCTTGCATTTGCATAGCCCCGTTCTAGCTCTGTAAGTTCCCGTCTAATACTATAATTGATTTCTCTTCGAAATGTTAAATAAATGTTTGTTTTTAATATAACAGAGCTCCAGATAAACTGCTTATTTCCGTGATTACACAATTAAAATAATCATAAACCAATTCCTTATTTCAATTCAGAGTTCTAAAACAGAACCAACTTTCATTTCAAAACAATGCGTTCTCAATCAATCTATCCCTGATCCAATGTGTTATAATTCCTAATCGATTGTTGTTGTCGCGTTAACTACTTGATTTAATGAAAATTAGTCTTAAACAGTCATTTTTACCTAAATATCGTCTGGAAAAATCTAAACAAAAAATAAATAAGTCACTTTCAGTCTTAAGCTGGGGTCACACATTCACGATTGTTACTGCCGTCCTTGACAGGACCATTCCCGATTAAAATTATCAAAAGTCTGATCAAGATCCTGTGAATCGTGAATGGAAATTCACTCTTTAATTAAAATTTGTGATTTTTTTTTTTATATCACGACAACAATCATATAGTGTTCAGGAAGCGTCGATATTCAACCGTTTCCATTCGAATTTGTCCCGATAATCCCGTTCTCAATCCGATTCTAATCCGATTTGTATCTTTCGCATGGTAAACATTCGACCGAGTCTGTCACGACTGCGTCCCGATTCTACCGAATGTAATCCGACAGAGACCAGACAGTGACCAGACAATGAACCGACGCAGAGGGAAGTTATCCGTTAGAAAACTGTCGGCATATTCGGGATGATCAGGTACTGTCGGAACGTTATCCTATCACGGTCCGCTCTATCGCATTGCAAACGGCTTTGTCTGGTCTCAGTCGTATTGTGTTCTGTAATTGACGGGACTCTGACGTGGGTATCATTGACGAATTTCGTACTAATAACGGGACTGTTCCAGAACGGTTTCGGCAAAGACGGTTCGCATTCGACAATATATGGATGCAATCATTCCCGTTTCACAGGACACCGTCCAGAAAACACAGAACATTGTTAAGATTTTTGATACAGCAGAATCTGTCACGACATAGTCATGCTTGTAATCCGACTACAAAAAATCGGCTGAGTTTCCCCGAATGTTACGGGACGCACCTAACTGTCGGGGTGCTTGGCCGAACTACCCGGACCATTCCCGACCCGTAGGAATCTGTTACGAACTTAAACGACTGCGTTCAGAAAATGATAGGACATTCCAGATAATTGAGGATAGTAATCCGATATTTTCACTTTTCGTGCTTTATCGCTGTCTGATCTCAAAGGGGAGCAATAATCGGCAATGTGTGAACGCCGCATTACAGTCAATTTTCACTATCAAGTGCGGTTAACTCAGTGCTGTTCAGACAAATCGGTTGCAGTCAATTGATAAAAAAAATAAGATATGGTATGAATGCCATTTAGACAACTATCGACCAAAGTTCAAATGAAGTTGATATAAGCAATTATAGGCAACAACAATAAGAAAAACCAATACCGTATAGTCGGCTATAAAAGACCCCAATATAAACAATGTGAAACAATACAATTGAGAAAACTAACGGCCGAATTAATAAAAACAAATAATTGACGAAAAACAAATATGACAGACATAAACAAACGACAACCACTGAACTACAGGTTTTTGGATTTGGACAGGTCTCTGACTTGGGACAAGCACATGAGGACTGTTGCGGGGTTGAACACGTGTGTGAGCGCTGAACCCTCCCAATCATCTGGGACAGTGATGTTACAACACCACACAAGAACAAACTGTAAAAATCAGTTGCAATTGGCTTAACTCAAAAGATCGGTAGGAGGAACAAAAACAACTAATAGAAAAACAGTACTGTTCAGTAGCTTTTCGGACAATTCAGTATGAAGTTGATGTGAAAAGGTAAATAACACTTATTGAATAGTCTGAACATAGCCAAAACAGATCGTAATTGACTGCAAGGAAATTGACCGAACAGTATTGAATTTACCGCAGTGGATAAAACTATAAATTTTCTAAAAACGGAAAATCATTCAATAATTTAGTGTTCAGTCTTTTCAATCAACATAGGTCTACTTTTTTCTCATTGACCCTGTAAAAAATAAAACCCGACAGGAAACAAGAAACTAATAGGAGAGGACTACATTTTGAAATATAATATATATAAGACTTGCCATTATTAGCTGCTTTAGCTATATCCTATTTGTAATCCACACTGAAATAATGTATCTGCATAGATTCTGAATACACATATGATTTTAATCCAAAGTTTGAAACAAAACAATTACGACATCTCTTTCTTCGTTTTTGCATTAAGAATATAATTTCATCACTTTATCCAATTGAAACAGGTATTCACGGAAACTATGAGTTGTCTTTGCGCACGGAAAAATCATGATACGCATACCCTGTGTCTTTTTCTTCATGTAGCAACACATGTTGTTTACCTTTAGCTGTTCTTTCTTTTTTGTCTATTTTTTAAAGTTTAGAGCTACTGTTTAAATGGGCAAACATGTAGGATATATTTTAATGTAAAGAAGTTTATTCACAAAACAAATGTCATACTTTAAATATCAAACAACACATTCAAGTGTACAAACTCAATCAACAAAAAACGATGACGAAACTGCCATGTTTTGTCATCCTGTAATATATAAGAGATCTATAGTCATTGTGACGATGACAGTTTGTGACATATTTTATTTAAATTACAACGATTACATATGAGATCAGACGGTTAAGTTAAACACGACTTTAGTCTGGTTTTAAAATTTCTAAGATAAGAGGATGTGATTGAACTGCCGGCCACTGTGCTTTCATATTTAATAAATCTTTCTTATACTCCGCATAGCTTCTAAGTGTGGAAAATTTGTCAAATATCTGCCATAGTTTTTCGTCCGGATTTTTATTGTTTTTCTTACAAAAATATCTTAACATGTCCACCAATTTCCATTGCATTTGTTCCACTCTTTCTGGTTCATCTAATTTGACTCGATCTGTGTAATATTAAACATCAAACATTAAATTCAGCTTTTAAACCATTACAATTGCAAAAATGATTTGGGTTTTACGCTAATTTCAGCACTATTGTGTTATTTCGTGGATCTCAGTTTCTTTGATGTATGAGCCAGAGTGCCAAGATAAAACAACCGACTTTTGATAGAAAATGACAATCCTTGACAATTCATATTGGAGTCGACTACTTAGACATTCGGTCACGGAAGCCCAACATTATACAAGGAACAGTATACATGTTCTAATGAGGGTATTCGCTAACGATAACTATACCCTCAGCAGTGGAACAGGATCTGTTTACCCTTCAGGAGGACATGAGATCACACCAAGTTTTGATGGCTTTCGCGTTGATGAGTATTTAGTTGATTAAAGTTGTGTTTTTTTTACTGTTGTCTTTTCATTTGTTTTTCATTTTTTGCCATGGCGTTGTCAGTTTATTTTCAACTAATGAGTTTGAATGTCACTTTCGGGCTTTGGTATCTTTCGCATGTCTTCTTCAGCCTATTCCACTTTCATTACTTCCTTTTTTTTTTTGGGGGGGGGAGGGGGGGTACGGTTCATGTTGCTCGGTCCTCAGTCTTTTATGCAATGTTTTGTAGACATTTGTTTGTCATTTCAATGTTTGTTTTTTCGGTGTTTGCCATTCCTTTATGTCAGACCTACGAATATTACCATCATTTTAAATGTATTCATATTTATTTTAAAGTTCGTAAACATAAACTTTATCACAAAGTGTACTCTGTTTAATACAAAGCTTATGAGATATAAAAGAGTTACATTACAGTAAGGACGACATTCTGCACACCGGAAGCTGATTTATCTTTAAGATATCGATCATTTGAAACTATGATGTGTTAATCAATAACGCAATGCAATTTGTAGTGGGAAAATAACTTTTTCATCGATTTATTATACTCAACTGGTAGCACCTTGAACAGAATTTTGAAAATTTACTATTTTAATGGCATGAATTTCAGTGTTCGTCATTTTCGAAATTTAAACAAAAATGTGTGCCTTGATTTTTCTTTAAAAAGATAAATTTAAAACTCGATCCTTGTCATTACAGAACAGGTTTTTTTTACCTATAAAATGTGTCCAAAGGAAACGAGATAAAACAAAACCAGACAGCTGGATTAATAATTGATCTGAAAAGAGGCACATACCCGTATAGCGGGTTATTTTCGCGCGGTGTAAATTTTCGCATACAAAAAAAGTGAACATGCAAAGGTAAAGATAAAAACATGGAATCCGCCAAAATAATAACCGCCAGAATATTTCGTATACCTTATTCAATGAAAATCGCGAAATTTTACACCCGCCAAAATAACTCGCTTTACGGTACGTATATATAAATACGTATACGGCGATAATCGCTGAAATAATGGAGAAATATACCTCAATTGCTGTCAGTCCACTGAATAAAACAATAGGAAAATAGGAAAAAAAATAGGAATTCAAAATGTATTTCTTAATTACCTGTAAAAGTGAGAACAATTGCACGAGAAAGCGTTACTTCCTCGACGGTGTATTGACACTTTTGAAGTATAGCTGCGAATTCTGAAAGCTTAGCACATTCATTCTGTCCCATAATGCTATCAAACTCACTGAAGTGTAAACCGTATTCTATGGCATACGTTGGCGATTCTATAGCAATTACACCAAGTTCTATGTTGATTCGGTTGAACATTCCGAGAAACCCGTATTCAACGTAGCCAGCTACAACATAGAAATTAATAAAATTGAGAATGGAAATGGGGAATGTGTCAAAGAGACAACAACTCGACCAAAATAAAAAAAAAAAAAAAAAAAAAAAAAAAAACACAACAGCAGAAGGTCACCAACAGGTCTTCAATGTAGCGAGAAATTCCCGCACCCGGAGGCGTCCTTCAGCTGGCCCCTAAACAAATATATACTAGTTCAGTGATAATGAACGCCATACTAATTTCCAAATTGTACACAAGAAACTAAAATTTAAATAATACAAGACTAACAAAGGCCAGAGGCTCCTGACTTGGGACAGGCGCAAAAATGCGGCGGGGTTAAACATGTTTGTGAGATCTCAACCCTCCCCCTATACCTCTAACCAGTGTAGAAAAGTAAAAGCATAACAATACGCACATTAAAAATCAGTTCAAGAGAAGTCCGAGTCTGATGTCAGAAGATGTAACCAAAGAAGCTATTTTTATACTATTTCTAAAAAAAACAATGAAAATTCATTCCCAACAACGTATTTGATAATCTTTTTTTACAAAATGTGCGTGATGCCCTTCCGAATAAAAAAAATATTCCCTGATAGTGCACATATACAACATGCATATGTTTATGGCACATTCTTTGAATATGCAGGAACTATTTGACCTATCATGCATAGCAGTTTCTGTGAGGAAAGATTCTAAATGAAAAAAGTCCACAGTTGGAAAAAATATTTTTATTCTTAAACTAGTTGTTGGCATGATACGGGTTATGTTCTTCTCGTATTTTATGATTGTATGATACTGCACCTCTAACGGGAGGGATTGTGCTTGCTTTTCATATGATGTAGACATAATCGTTCACTTAGTTTAATTGAGATCTGGAGCTGGCATGTCAGCAACTTCGAGTATTTCTTTGTTAAATAATGTACGATTGTCATTTGTTTAGTTTTTGTTGATACCTATTTTGAAATCAGACTAGGGCTTCGTGACTGACGTGCTAATTGTTATATGTTTTTTCTACCTTGATTTATAAGAGATAAAGTAGAAGGGTTGAGATCTCACTAAACATGCATATGACATAATGTTTGTTAATAAGTCTTTTCATGGAGTAAAGCAATTTCAATTAATATTTTTATAGTGTCTCTTTCTATGTTGCGATTAAACATTATTTTCTCAGTGCAGGGTGAAAGTTGGTGCCTATCAAAACGTTTAAACCCGCTGCATTTGTTCGAAATTTTCCTACGTCAGGAACCTGATGTTCAGTGATTTTCGTTTATTGATGTCGTTCATATAGAGGTTTTCTTTTCTCGATTTTTATTTTGATTAGACCGTTGGTTTTCCTGTTTGAATGGTTTAACACTAGTCATTGTTGGCCCTTTATATCTTGCTGTTCGGTGTGAGCCAAGGCTTCGTGTTCAAAGCCGTACTTTGACCTAAAATGATTTCCTTGATGACTTAGATGGAGAGTTGTCTCATTTGCGCTCATACCACATCTTTTTATATCTATTAAGATCTATCGATTTTTTGCGTGTTTCCCAAGTCAGGAGCCTCTGGCCATTGATTGTCATGCATGAATTTTAATTTAAGTTCATTTATGTATTTTGAAGTTTAGTACGGTCTTGAGAAAACGATGATAGTCCGTCGGAAAGGGACGATACATGGCTGACCCGTGTTAAGAGAGAGCCATTTCTCTTGCAAGTAAAATACACCCTTGGTGATTTCGAAAAAAAAAGCAGGTTAATGCCGCTACAAGGGAGCACTCGTACCCGCAAAATGGATTAATATAAGTTGCAATAAATTGTTTCCCAATCCACTATAAATAAATATGTTTAAACTAAACCCTCTTCATATATATTGCATACCTTTCAAAAGAGTAGCTTGGTCATGTTTAGACAGATTACAAAATTCTGGAAGCCTTCTTGCAAAATTAATCATGCCACGAATAGACCTGTCCATTTCTATAGCAATCATGCTCATTTTGTCCTTACGGTCATCAAGTTCGATTCCGGTTGCTTTATGGAATTCCTCATAAACACTAGCAGGTAGAACACCCATGTTACCAAATACTTCCTGTTTTTGCTTGTGCCTTTCCTACAAAAAAAGTAATGTAAATTGCATGGCAATAATAGAAAATTAAAAGGAATGCAAACTACGGAAATCTAATACAATGAAAAAGTAAGGAGCAAAATGAGGAGCAGAGTCAATAATGTATAATACGTCAATGAGATTCAAATGTGTGACTTTGTTGACCCATAAAACTTGAAAAATAAGTTACACATACAAGCATGTGTCTACAGAACTGAATATAAAAAACCCAATTACAAGGTACAAACCCAGGGGCGGATCCAGCCATTTTAAAGGGGAGGGGGGGGGTTCCAACTATATGTTTCCATTTAAATGCATTGATCGGCCCCAAAAAAGAGGGGTCCAACCACCGGACACCCCCCCTCTGGATCCGCCAATGACAAACCAGAGGCAGAAGCAGACTAAGAGGTTGGCCGGTCCACTATTATGAAGCTACATTTAAGGCAAATGCATGGACTATTAATTACATATCAAAATCCTAACGTTGAGTTAATCGCAGGTCCCCTTTTTCAAAATCCTGGACCGCATTTGCAAACGTACCGTCCTACTAAAGTGCACATGGTTAATAGTTCCTTTTGGGGTTTTGATATATAATATAAACCACATAGACATAACTGTGATCAAAATACATTAATTTTGCAACGTTGTCTTAAAAGATATAAATCAAATCGTATTCCTTGACGGTTGTTTGATAGTTTGTTGGTAATTAACACTACTTTCAGCACACAGTCCAAATGTTGGCTGTCGGTTCGTATTGGCGAAGGAAAGCGATGGATCCGGTGAAAACTTCTGGTACATTTGCACAGAAATCATTGTCGAACCCATACCTTAGTGTTACATTTTTATTTAACAGGCTATTGACAACTGCACATGGAATTCTGACTTTAACAGTGTTTATTGAAAAATGACAAAAATAACTTTAAAGGTAGGCTACATGTATTTCTAAGTTTAAAATATAAGGTAGCTTAGGTAGAGAAATAGAAAACACGCTTATTTTTATTGTTTGACTTAGGTCGAATTGAGCGTTATCAACAATTTGTCTCTATCTGAAACACAGAAATAGTAAAGACATTTTGACATCACACAATATTAGGATTAAGTGCGATGGTGTTGTGAACACAATTTCGTTGTAAACTACTTGAAACCAAAATGCCAAGTTGGCAACCAGCTGGTTAGGGAAATTTGACACGCAAATTGGAAAGCATAATACCCTCTACTATAATCTCAAATACGTATCTGTAAATAAGTGAACTTGGTGCTATTCCGGTTATCCTACGTGTATGCATAGTTTTTTAGTTCATCTATTTATTTTAAAATGATCATCAACGTATATTATTTTTATCACTTTTTAAAGTGGTACCAAACACCTTGACTTAAATTAATTTGGCTTGTTTAATTTTAATCAAATTTGGACAAAATAATTACTATGACCGGGCATTTGTCAAAAATATAGAAATTTTCAAAAACTTTAACCACACACGCTATTGGAAAAATTTATTGGAAAATACTTTAATATTCCTTGATGCGCGACATATCAGAACAGGAGCAATTAAAGGATTTAATTTTAATTAGATTGATATTTTGATCATTGAGAAGCCTTATATGTACAATATAATTTAAATTCGAACGTTTAGCTGATTTTTATAGAGTGATCTCCCTGTAGTGTTGTAATACCTTAAGCCGCACACTTGCTGTTAGTAGCGAATAATCATACCAGGTTTCATCACTGAACTCAAGTGGTTTTAATGTAAGAGAGCGAAACGATTTGTGACGAAAAGACGTACGGAGAACGGACGGACGAACTAACAAGCTGATTACTACGTACAGACATAATATCATATGACTTTGACGAATTTGACCTTAAAGGGTTAACGTTTACAAATTCTGACTTGGATCAGAGATCATTGGCTCTCATACCACATCTTCTTATATCTATATATAATACATACGTATATTATCTGATGTTTTTCTTTTAGACCACCGGGTAAAAAACCTTGTCGGAAATCGGGGATTATCTCCTCTTGAACCTTGATTAGCTCCTCTACAAGAATATCAGCAACAGTATTGAAAATTGGAATGTCAGACTTCTTGACTTTTTCTGGTTGTGGTATTGGTTTTGAATTTCTTTTTACTTTTGGGGTCTCTTGTTTTGCAAGTCTATCTTGTTCCTTCAATTTCTTTACTTCTATATAATCACTGGTTCGCTTGTTGTACGAGTACCGACCAATTTTTATAGCTGTTGAAATAATAAAAAAATGTTAATTATTTATATTAAATAAGAAGATGTGGTATGATTACCAATGTGATTACTCTATACCAGAGACCAAATGACACAGACACAAACAACTGTAGGTAACTAAACGGCCTACAACAAGGATTGTTTTCCGTGAGGAACGATTATTCGTTTTTTGAAGAAAAGCGTTATTTTTATCTTAGTTTCAATGAGAGCTTTTGAAAGTTTTATCATTTTACCAGTTGCATTTTTTTGTCATAATTGTTTTTCTGAAATTCCCTCTATCCCCTCGTCAAAATGTCAAATGATCGTCGCCTAAAAGACAGATTTCACAACATTTTCCAGGTCCAGTGATATTGTTGGTTTTTTTCTAAACTACCCTTTTTCTTGAAGAATAAAGGCTTTCCCCCTGGAGAAGCATCCCAATTTAAAAAAAATTGGCTTAAAATTATTCCCAAAAAGACAACTTTTTTCCCAAACAATGCAGTCTCAGTAGTAATGGTGCATGAACATGATGAATACAAACTGAAAACTTTCCTTTTTTATTGGGAAAATATGTCATTTTAGGCATGAACAATGTTTAAATGAGTGTTTTTCAGTTTGTATTCATCATGTTCATGCACCATTACTACTGAGACTGCATTGTTTGGGAAAAAAGTTGTCTTTTTGGGAATAATTTTAAGCCAATTTTTTTTAAATTGGGATGCCTCTCCAGGGGGAAAGCCTTTATTCTTCAGTAATTTAAGGCAAATAATATCACTGAGGTCCATCAATCTACTGCCATTTAGTTTCATTGATATATCTCATTAGATATTTATCTTTATTAACAAGGCAAGCGATTTCACAAAAAAGGTTGCAATTAATCGGATGTGTGCAGCCTTAAATCTCATATTAACTCTGTTTTTTTTTTAAATAACGAAATGCTATTCGGATTCAAGTAAAATAACATGTTGAGATTCCAATCCCAATTTGAAATGAATTCTTTCGAAGATGGACTATGATATAATCGACCAACCTTGCCAAGACTTTAACTATCAACCATGGAATTGACGGCAAGTTTCATCCAATCAAAACATGCAAAAGGGGCGTTTCATTTTCTTCTTAGTTTGGAAGGGGGAGGGTAATGATCAATAAAATAAATGTGCTCTAGGTAACATTACTAACCATCATGAGACATTCCAACATCCAAACATTTCTTGTATCTACAGTAAGAACACATGGTACGTTTTCCTGTTCCCAGTTTACAATTTCCGGTTTCACGCATACATCTATATTCCTCTTTATTTTGGACAACTTTGACTATACTACGTCGGAAAAAACCCTAAAAAACACATTACAAATATTTGTATGGTTGTATACTCTAGAGTACTAAAATTTATAAATAATATATATACAACACTTTTTTTGTACTCGAGTTAACAACTTTAAAAGACTGTGCACTATGTACCATATCATGCGCAAATGTAATTTCCGGAAACCGTTCAAAGCTCATTTAGTTAATACGTGGTTAATTTTTTTTTTTTTTTTTTTTACTAAAAAAATCTCCTTCATTTGTTTCACTCACGGGTAAATTTGGATATTGAATTTAGAAATGTTCACTTAACCGTTGTGTAACTTACTGTACAGTATGGGTTTTGCTAATTGTCGAAGGCTGTGACGTGACATCGTGTTGTGTAAACATAATTACTCGAATTTGGTTCTTGGAAATCATACCACATTTAAAGAAATGGTATATATATTTTGAAGTTTAATTGATTGCAAATTGTTCCTTATTTATATTCTTAAAAAACATTTTCTATCAGTTTTACATGTATACATCAAATAATACTATAAGCAAGTGTTAGGCATTGCAGTTGGAGAAATTTTTCATATAGGCACTGGCTACGATTACGTTGATTTCGTTATCATAACATAATTTTTCGAAGGCAAAGTCTTTGGTATAATATTGTAAATTAAAAAAAATAAATATTTCTTTGGAAAGGGAATACATAGATTTATATTCATAATCCTCATAGATTTCATCATTGATTTATAAAAGACGACACATCCAAAAGAAAATTTGAACGGGAATATCCAAATGTATAGTCGTAATATTCATAGAGTGCAAAGTTGAATCATAAAGGACAACAAGATATACCTTGCATGGTTCACAGGTATTCACTCCGTAGTGTAAACCAGACGCCTTCTCTCCACACACTCTACATGGCGGAAGTGCGTCTGGGTTTGGTGGATGTTGTCGACTGTTTTTGAAATATTTTCGAATACTTCTTACTTTTCCAGGCGGGTTCGAGTTAGCCCCTTCATCATCAGAAGATGAATCTGACCTAGAGGACTTCAATGAAGGTTTGTGTAGAGAACTACCTATAATCACCAATCCGGAAGTTAGTTCTGAACTTTTTCCAGACGTAGAATCTGGACTAACTGGTTTATCACTACTGGTGCTCACTCCGGAATCTGGACTTGGTTGTTTGGAAGATTGGGCTGTGACGTCATGTACAACTATTGTTTTATCAGTATCATTTTCAGAAACGGCGCATTTGCAATTTGAGCACAGTACTTTTGACTCTTTTGCTGGGACGGAGTTGGACGATTGTTCATGCTGATTGCTATTGTCTACAATATTTTCTAGCAGTGAGAGAGAGCTGGTCAGTTGCACGTAATTATCATCCCATTGATTGCTTGTAAATTTTTCTTTTAACTTGTCCATTGTACTAGAGAAAAGAAACAAAATTACTTTATAAGCGAAAAAAGCAAATCACAACTTTAATACTAGTATTTAATTTAGAAAGATGAAGGGAAAAAATGTTGGTTTCTTCACGACTTCGGAATTCCACGCTACTCGTATTCACATCGAGATTCACATAAAATATATGTACATGCACATACTTTTTTACGTTCAAACAGTTTGGCCTGTTGGTTTTTTTTTTTTTTTTTTTTTTTATCGTAAACCTTCATGGGGCCGTTTTGTGATATACATAACACACCTTCATGTAAGCATAACAATGCACCGATTCATTCTTAACCAAGTCCCAAAGTTTTGGATACACTTAAGTAAAGCAAGTGTGTATAACATGCAATTATAACCGTTTTGCCAGTCTGAGTTAAAGATGAGCTTTTTTTTTAGCACTGCGCTTCGTCCTTTTACTTAAACGAAAAAACAAACTCATCATAGATACCAGGACTAAATTTTGTAAATACGCCAGACGCGCGTTTCGTCTACAAAAGACTCATCAGTGACGCTCGAATCCCAAAAAAGTTAAAAATGCCAAATAAAGTACGAAGTTGAAGAGCATTGAGGACCAAAAAAGAAGATACAAAGACTTAATAGATAAAAATATAGTGTTTACTCCACAAAAAAATACATATAAAGATGGTTTCGATAATAGAATTTAAGTGCTGAAGTTGAGTGTCTTTTCATTTACTTATGAATTTACAGTTTTCCTCTTTTTGTCTCCGTGCTATTGTGTTTCCTTTGATAGTATATGACTCTTAATATGACTCGGTATTTAAGCAAGCAGCCATGGGCATCAGGTGTTTTACTACGATGCGAACGCAAGAGGTATTTACGGTCGAGAAAAGGTTTACTATATATATATATTATACATGTACTTCACTATCAACTACATATTTTGTGTCTTTATAAAATTATATATCTTTCAACTACGAAATACAATATGTTGGGGTCTTTGAAACGTTAGATGTATTTGTTTGTTTGTTTGCATTTTTTTGTCAGCTATGTTTCTTGTCACATTAACCATTTATATCTGTTTGGGTTGCTGTAAAATAAGGTTTAACATTACCGTTATCTTTGGAAAATGTCTGTGCCACGTCAGGAATTCAGAAGTATATTCCCACGAGGGTCTGGGGGAGGTAGAGAAAAAAGATAATAATTTATCAATACCACAGAAAAGTGGACCAACTAATGAAAAGCAGAGATAAATAGACAAAACAAAAAAAAAACATGATAGATAAGAGATAATAATGGACAAAGTTGTTTTAAAAAAATAGAGAAAAAATATTTGCAAATAACAAGAATAAATCAATTCAAAATGTAGGGACCCCTTCCTCAGACCCCTTCCATTAGTTCCGGATTAATAAAGTCAAACGTTTGAGTTATCATAGTTAGACTTCCCCCTTTTTCGTACATTACTCTGCTGTCTGGTTTTTATTCTTATGTACAATCCTGACACCCATCGGTGTAAAGTATGAAGAGAAAAAAAAAACATCAACGAATATGCATGATCTTTACCCAAGTAATCATATATATATACATGTATATATATATTATGTATAAAATCTATTGCAATATTTACCGAATAACAAAAGTGATCGAGGTCAATAGTCAGAACATTCGATTTTCTGCTAAAAAAGATACGTTTATTTTCCAGGTAATCATTTCAAATGAAATATAAGTGTCACTGTAAGATAATCTTTAAATTAATTAAACAATTGAGGTCCTACTAAAGGTACGAAATGTCAATTACATAGCAAATACTGTGAACTGACCTGAATATTCATGTAAATCGCTCACCTGATAATAATTGACAAACTAGTTATAAATAGAACTTAGTATAGCGGGAAATTTCAAATTAGAATACATTTATGATACAAATGCAAAATAGATACTGAAAATTTCATATACAAAATAATTATGAGCATACCAAATCATTCAAATAGTATCCGTTGAGGAGGTGTTCCATAATTGGGAGGATTTACATATAGAGTAAGTAAGTAAGTAAGTAAGTAATTTTTATTGGTTTAAAATCCAAAATTACAGGATTGATACCAAGACAATACAAATTTGTTATACACAACATACAAACATATATATATATCATACCAAATTTATAAACATTATATGAGGAGGTGGTACCACAAAGTTATTTAGTGCTTAATAAAGCATTTCTAGAAATGTACATGTCGCTTATAAATTTAACAATAATTCTAATTATATCAGTCTCAACACACGTATACAAAAATTTAAATCTTGCTTCATTAGTCATATTGAAAAAAGAGGGAACTATTTCACTAATTCTGGAAAACAGTTGGTCTCTAATTATATTTAATTTTGTACATTTTAAAGTGAAATGAAATTCATCTTCTACTTCTAAGAGACACAAAGGACAAATTCTTTCTTCTACAGGGGTTTTAGTGTGACGCCCTTGTTCAATTCTAAGAACACTATTACTAATACGAATTTTAGCAAAATGCCCTATTACTTTTCTGTCTATATTTAACAATAAATAGGTTTCCAATTTATAATTTTCTTTAAGCTGTCTATATGTTCTCAGCTTATTACCATGTACTGATTTATTATCACAAAATATATTTTCTTTCCAATAATTAAGATATCTATCATTAAGTTTGGTATGAATTGCATATAATAAACGCTTTTTTGAAATAGTATCATGATTTTTCCAAACATGTGAAAAATTTAATGTAGCAAGTAAATGTTCAATCTTTTTAGCAAATCCATTGGTTAATTGCAGGTTGGAACAATATACATCTTTTAGTAAACAATTGTTATCAGATTTTATGACATGCAACCAGAAGCCAATTGACAGTTTTAAAGCTTCTATAAAAACTGGATACATACCAAGTTCAGCTAGTACTGCTAAATTGACAGCTGATTTATTTACTCCAATTAAAGTTTTTGCAAATTTAATTTGGACTTTGATGGTAGCCAATGACCAATATTTGGACTCTAGATTTGTAATATCTTTTATCATATACAGAGACCAAACTTCGCTACAGTAAAGAAGTATAGGTTTAACACAAGCATCAAAAAGCTTTAAGTGAGGTAATACATTGATATTTTCAGAAAATAACAGTTTTCTAATACAAAATATAGCTTTTGAGGCTTTTTTACAAAGAAGCCTCACTGCCTCTGTAAAACTACCAGATGGTTTAAACAGTATACCCAAATATTTATATTCTGTACAGTGTTCCAAAATATTATCACTAAAAACAAACTTGTCTTTTATAAGTTTTTTACCTGATTTGTTAAAAATCATAACTTTGGTTTTGTCAAGATTTACTGTTAAATCCCAACTAGTGCAATATAAACTAAGCTTGTCAAGGCATTTTTGTAAGCCATTAGCTGATTCAGAAATAAGAACTAAATCATCAGCATATAACAGACATGATATATCATTATCATTTAACTTGGGTGGTTCACATGTTGAGTCAAAAATAGATGGTAAATCATTAATATATAAAGAAAATAATGTAGGGCTTAAAATACACCCTTGTTTTACCCCAACTGAGGAATTAAAAAAATCAGTGATACCTTCCGAGATCTTTACCGAGTACAAAACCTCTTTATACATATCTTTCATTATACTAAAAAAGGGACCATCTATGTTGTAATAAGACAATTTGTAAAAGAGGGCATCTCTATTAATAGTATCAAATGCCTTCCTGAAATCAATGAAACAGGCATATATCTTTTTTGATGATTTAAATGCTTTATCAATTATAGTTTTTAGAGTTAAAACATGATCACTTGTTCGACTTCCCTTTCTGAATCCAATTTGCTCACGACATATAAGTTCATTTCCTTCAAGATACTTTTCTAATCTGTTATGTAAAACTTTTAGAAAAAATTTTCCCAAACAACTTGAAAGGGCTATACCTCGATAATTAGATGGATCATTAAAACACCCACCCTTGAAAATGGGCTTAATAAAATTTTTTCTCCATAAAGTTGGGTAGATACCAGACTTAAGAATAAGATTAAACAATTTTACATACACATCAATATTCATATAACAAGATATTTGTAACATTTCATTCGTAATACAATCTGAACCACTTGCTTTATTATTCTTTAAAGATTTTGCTGCAATAACCACCTCCTCAGTTGTAATAGAACTGTTTAACATCTTAGTACATGTGTTACAATCTTTAAAAGTAGTATACTCTTTCTTGTCATTACATACATTTTTATCATACTCCATATTCATTAATTTATTGAAATATTTAAACCATTCTTTAGGTTGTATGTTAGAACTAGGATCCTTGAAGTTCTCCTTTTTTAGTTTCTTAATTGTTTTCCAAAAATCATTTGGACAGCTATTATTTGAATCTATAATCTGGTTTATCATTTTATGTCTAAATTGTCTATATTTTTTCCTTATAAGTTTGTTCAGTTCCTTTTTATGATATAATACTTTGTGTCTAAGACTGTCATTCCAGGGCTCAGTACATAATTTTCTAGTCAGACTCTTTAGGGACCTATATTTAGATTCACATTCATTATCATAATATGGCTTTTTTATTTTTCTTCTTTTACTTCTCTTGTCTTTACCAGGGGTCTTATTAGTATTACTTAAAAAAGCAGCATTGTATAATATTGATGATATACTGGAGACGGTGTCATTAACACTTTGAGTTACATTGTATATAAGAAGATAGTTATCAAAGGTACGTGGCTTACAATTTATATACGACAGACACGCGTTTCATCTACATCGATCACCCCGTATAACCTGATACAAATGAATCCCGACGTTGACGCGTTCGAAGCGATAATCAGGACAACATTTGGGATGGCAACAATTTTGAATGCCTCTCTAGAACTTATACGAGTATATATAAATATGTCAATGTGCATGATAGTTTATTTATTAAATTATACAGTTGTTGTAAGTTTTAGATAATGCATAGAGCGTTTGATAAAACTGCTAGATGCAAAACGCACAGACATGGTGCAATTTCATACGTTTTATGAGATAAACAATGCTTAATATCTTTTCGAACATACACATTTGCGTATCAATACCTTAGGCAAATAATAAATAACTATACGTTGCATTACTGCGTGTCTTCAAATGTTCCGTAGAACTTAGAATAAACGCAATATCATACTAAATAAGTTTTCTCTTACTATATTGTTTGTTCCACCAAATGTGTCGCGTTCGTTGTGCGTTTTTAAATAATCACTGTACAGTTCGTTGACAAAAGCCGTCACAAATCACTTTCTTGTCAAGGTATTCGAGATGGTGTCGGCGACTCTATTTCTATATTTTATTTTACATGTTTATCTGTTAACTTAGTCAAATTAGTTAAACTTGAAATATCAGTCATACAAAGCCAAAATTTCAATGTTTAACCAACGTACATCAGATAGGAATGGGTTTTTTTTATTGAAAATTGGGACTTTCAACGTTATTCCAGATGAAATGAACAGTTAATAAATATATTCCTGATAAAGTATAGTTCACTCAATAAAACTTTAATGACTTACTTTTCACAATTTAAGGCTCTTCAAAATACCGATGTTTTTCCACATTCGCCGAGACGAAAGCAGACAAAGGACTTGTTGAACTTAGTTTTCCGAATGACATACATGGCATTCCAATTGCTTTTTTTTTTTTTTTTTTTTTTTTTTACATCTAAAGCTTGTAGATGTGGTGTGATGCATGGCCAGTGAGACATCTTTCCACCTAAGTTTAAATGAAGTAGGTGTGCTTATAAAACAATCATTATAGTCCCGGGCAATGTACAACATTTCACAACGAGGGAAACCTATAACATATAGTCTGCTAAAAAAGGCCCTGATTTAAAAAAAAAATCAACTAGTGAAATAAATAAAACGAGGAAACTAACATATATATTGATAACTTAAAAAGTATGTATATTTAAGAAGAAAAAAATAGGACAGATCTATATAACCAATGTACTACAGGCTCCTGAAGTTGGACCGACACACATAAAAAATGCCGCGGGGTTCAACAAGTGAGCCCACAACCCTCTCCTTTTCACGGGACACTCGCGTAACAGCACAACATGATAAAAAAAACCTGTAAAGTTGCAATTAGCTCAACTCAAAATGTCGGTACAAGGCACAAAAACCATATACATAAAAATATCGACAAAGGAGTAATTAAATACTGTAACTGATAGTTATTTCTAAGCGAGTTGCAACTAGGAGGTAAATCATGTACCTAAAGATTAGATCAGTATATATCCTACGGTTTAAGGTAAAGACGTAATAAAACGCATTAACTTGTGCAATGCCAAATAATTATAAGTACTATAAGTAGTATATGGTCACTTTGGTCTTTTTTTCCGACCGGCAGTAAAACCTGACCGAAGTTGGCCACCTGTTTAGTTGTGTCGGACGTAAAAGTACGCAGTCACGTCCAGTCCTAATGGAAATATTAGATCCAATATCTCGTGTAGAGAGAACACCACGTTAATACACTGTGCGAACCCTTGCAAAAACTTTATGAGAGGTCCATAAATGGCCTGTTGAAAGGCAACATTTATGTCCTTATTCAATATTATACATTATTTAATCCAGTGGCAGTCCAAACTTCTCTGGCGTAATTCCGGGAGTCTTCTTCCAGGACCTACATGTAATATGTGTTGCTACTTTGTGATTATCCTGACTGTGACACGCATGACATTTTTGCAAGTGAACGTTTAAGAAACCAACAATCAGCCATTACGTACGCGTGTCATTAACAAATAATAGAGTGCAGAAACTGGTCAGTACCAACTGTGACACGTTTCATTTTTTATTGGTAACTTTTAAGACATGAAAGAAGAAACAAAGCAAATGACTAAGGTTAGGTTGCTAATTGATGCTTTGCTCAACCGCATAGTTTACCGATGACGCCAAGGGTAACTGGGGAATATTAATATGGTCCCTTTCTGTCTTCTCCAAAATAAGTAAAAATTTGAATGAAATGCATATGGGTTGGTAGACATTAGGGTGCTAATCGTAACCAGCATTATGAATCGTTTAGTTTTTTTCCATCACGGTAGAAAGACTGTAATGTTCGAGGAAGTTCAACACAAACTTTAGACCTTAAAAATTAAACAAACAAAAAACATAATTGAAGAAAGCAAACCAGTTGAATATCAAAAATTATCTCTTTATCTTTACATCTTCACATTAAAGAAACTGTATTACTATTGGTGGCTATAAGTTACATGTATATTGTATACACATATGATGTAGCCTTAATGTAACTCTATTGTAATATATGACCCACTAGGACTAGCCTCTGAGATTCAGACCAAAAGTCTAAAATCCATTGATCGTTTTTTTTATTGCTGTCTATATTAAAAAGAAGATGTGGTATTGAAACAACTCTTCGCAAAAGACCAAACGACACAAAATGAACAACTATAGGTCAGTGTACGGCCTTCGACAATAAACAAAGCCCATATCACATAGTCAGCTATAAAACTCACCGAACTGACAAGTGAAAAACAATTCATACGAGAAATCTAACGGCCTAATTTATGCACAAAATAGTGAATAAGAAATATATGTAACTACTGAATTACACGCTTCTGGTTTTAGACAGGCACATACAGAATATGACGGGATTAAACATGTAAGCGGGCACCAAACCCATCCCCTAACCGTACATTGACTGTCACGTAAACACTTAAAATTGTATCCAATTAAAAATCGGACGTGTGTAGTGTATCTGTCTGCTTAGCCATATATGCATCTGTCGAGTTATTGTATTTTCAATTTTGAATGTGTTTTTATTGATAGATGGTTTTGTGTTCTCTTAAATAAAGGCAACAGTAGTATACCGCTGTTCAAAACTCATAAATCCATGGACAAAAAACAAAATCGGGGTAACAAACCAAAACCGAGCGAAACGCATTAAATATAAGAGGAGAACAACGACACAACACCGAAACGCAACACACACAGAAACAGACCAATCATCACACAAAACACCACGAGAATAACAAATGTAACATGAAAACCAAATACATGAATTTGGGATAGACAAGTACCGTGCCACGTCTTATCTCAATATCTCAAAAATAAGAGAAAACACAAACGACTCAACGTAAAAATGCAACACAAAGAGAAACGAACAATATTATAACAATGACCATCTTCCTGACTTGGTACAGGACACTTTTAAAGGGGAATAAAAGTGGTGGGTTGAACCTGGTTTTAAGGCATGCCAAACCTCGCACTTTAAAGGCAAAGTTAAATATAACATTGAAATGACAACATAATATTACAGGACTACAATACAAATAAATAGGAGAACATATTAGACACAGAAAAACATGATTAATAGATAACAAAAAGCATCAGGTTTAAAATTCAATACGCCAAAAAACGCGCCTTGTCCACACAAGACTCACCAGTGACGCCCAGATATAAAAGATCGAAAGTGAAAAAAGTACAAAGTTGTACAGCACTGAAGATCAAAAGTTGAAAAGGTTTCGCAAAATACCGGATTGTTTTTATGCCCGGGATAAGAACATTCTTATTATATAGAACAATTCATGCTATTGCAAACAGTAAATTTTATCAAATGAATATGAAAGAGATATACACAAAGAAACTAAAGTATTAACTAATTACAGAAAACTAAACCTGAATACATAACGCCTAGATATAAAAGATCGAACGTGAAAAAGGTACAAAGTTGTACAACACTGAAGATCAAAAGTTGAAAAGGTTTTGACAAATACGGCATTGTTTTTATGCACGGGATAAGAACATCCTTATTATATAGAATACTTAATGTTTTTGCAAACAGTAAATTTTAACAAATGAATATGAAAGAGATATACATAATGAAACTGAAATATTAACTAATTACAAAAAACTAAACCCTAAATTGTTTCTTTCAAATTGTAACACGATGATGACTGGTCGTACAAAGTGAGAGGTTTAGCGCTATAAAACCAGGTTTAATCCACCATTTTTTACATTTGAAAATGCCTGTACCAAGTCAGGAATAGGACAGTTGTTGTCCATTCGTTTTTTATGTGTTTTGTCATTTGATTTTCCCATGTGATTAGGAGCTTTCAGATGTGATTTTTCTCTGAGTTCAGTAATTTTATGATTTTACTTATTGCTACCAATTTACACTTTCGTATACATAAGGATTTTTTTACATGCGCAAAATACCTCTAAGAGTGTTCCAACAATACAACGGATATTATGGGTTGCTGTCTGCATGTATTGTTGGTAAATAATTTTTTTATAGCATGCATATTGGTTATAATCATACCAAAGTATAATTCAATAAACACGCCTAGTAAACCATCTAATCTCAACCAAAATGTTGAGACGGAAAAAAGTATTCTGGCACTTCCTGTTGAGTCTTTCTGGTTCAAAATGTTCAAAATAAACATTGGGTAGGTCGACTTTTCGTCAATTTACTGAAAATCAATGATTTTTTTGTAAAATAGGAGAATGTCATGCCATAGATAAATGATAATTGTAGCTAATATTTCTCTGTTTGGTTCAAAATATCTGAAATTGAAGTCACAATCACTTTTCTCCTACTGATTACCATGTTTACTTTCTTTGAATCCGATAAAACTGCTATGGTTTTAATGACCTAGCAAGAAAATATGTCAATTATTTGTGTTTTTTTTATGCTTTACGATAATTACGTCTGTTAATTGCAAAAACAAATTTTGTCAAGCCTATTCTAAGCAGGAAAATTCTAAATTGCAAATGGTTGAGATATAAAGGTACTGGTTGAGTCTTTCTGTCACAATGTTGAGTCTTTCTGGTTATTTTGTGTCATAAAGTATATTATTGTTAAAATATGGGCGCTGAGGTTTCAAAGTTCAAATTAACTACGACTAGCAATCCAACACGCGTGCAATATTACTATATAAAGACAAAAACTGCTAAAACAGCTATGCTAAAGTTTAATTAAATAATTAGATGTAATTTCTATTGTAAAAATAAAGTTATTTCCCAAAATGAACAACGAAACTATATCAGTGAACGGTACTATTCGAGTTTACCTTTTTGCGGTTAACCTGATATATGTTTTCTGTATGTGGTAAGTTAAAATCTAAATACTGATACAATTTTTAGAATTGTCGATAGAAAAATGTACTATGCTTTATAAGTATAAATAAGATTATTTTATAATATTTATTTATTATTATGTTTTTATTTAGATGATTTCGATTCCGTAATTATGTGTAACGCTAATTTCAATACTCATGATTGGGATTTGATTAACTGGAAAGATCGGTACGAGATACTCAAAAACCGGCCAACTAACAGTAAGACCATAGACTCAAAACATCGAATTAAGAGTATTTGCAATTACTGGAAGTTTGTTCAAAGCTAGTTGCAACTAGTGCTGAAATAAATTTTGTTCTCCCAGACTGAAGTATCAATCCGTACACAACCAACTGAAGAAATTTATTAAAAAGAAAAGTATAGGAAACGTCTGGTTTACGTTGCATACTAACATATGGATCGATATATAATGAAAGCAATTGAATAGTGGTAGTCCGAAGGCTTTCATCATCGAAATTTTGCATTAGAAATAATAGTAAGGACATGAGAAGATTTTCTCCAAGGACCACCAGAAAAAAAATGATTTTGAGAACTTTCTGAAAGCTTTGCTTTATACAAAAATAATCCAGGTCGGTTACTTTAAAAAAATGAATAAATAGACCTTGGATAGACTAAGATATCCTTTTTGTAAATTGATCCGAGTCATATGCCAGACAAATATTAACATCCCAACCCTCCCATAACATTGGACAGTAGAATAACAGTACAACAGAGGAACAAACTATAAAAATCAGTTGGAAAATGCTTAATTCATCAGATTGACAAAAATACAAGTGGACCTATATATATCAATTTCAACATTATTGACTTTCTAGCTTCTGTGCAAAACTGTTTCTCAAACGCTAGACTATTAATCTTCAGAGCTAGACTATTAATCTCCATCGCTAGACTATTAATCTTCAGCGCTAGACTATTCATCTCCAGCGCTAGAACTTTAATACATAAAAAACACAGCTATTTACTTTTCACTACCAGTATCTATCTATAATACTAAAATTACGAGGTCCAATTTGTCAGCCGTCATCACGTAAAAACGATGAATCAAAGAATTCAACTTTATATATAACTAATATAGTACAATGCTGTTGATTAAAAATTACACCACTCCAGACCCTTTTGTTTTCCACATAATTAATATTGCCAATAATTAAGAAGTTCCGGGTCGAATCCGATACCGATAGCAATAGTATATTCACCTCTTACCTATTACCTTATCTGTACGTTCCGCATCTGACAGGGGCACCACCAAACGCTGTATTTAGGATTTTGCTATATACACGGGTCGTAATCACAGGGTTGACACTACTAAATTCAATCATTGTCACATTGTTCCCGATTGTAGTATTTTAATCAGTATGACTTTCTAAGATGACAATACGAATATTAAAAATCTGGACTTAAAATAAGGCGTATAGGTAATAATACCAATAATTGATAAGTTCCAGGTCGACGGGTTCAAACAGAAAGATGTTGAAAGCAGAGAAAACCGTGTGCATTTTATAATCGGCATGACTTTATCAGATGACAATACCAATACTAAAATAAGGCTTACGCATAGTTATATTCTTTAATTCAGTCACAGACCCGCGATATCACGGGTGTGTTCTAGTTTACTTTATTATAACCAAATGTATATTTAGAAGCTGCTGCCATAACTATACAGATACGATAAAAAATGACAGTTGAAAAAGACAAGATTAAAATGACAGTTGAAATGTCAAACAGTATACGGCAAGTTTATGAATTTTGGCGGTTGTTCATTTGTATGTATAATTGATACTAAGCTAGTTGAAAATTTCAATCACCAGAAGATCTCAACATTGTTCCAGAATATCTCAACCGATACCAGAAAATCTCAACATGATCTACTTTATAACATATTAAGCTGAATAAAATTATATTAGTAAAGAAAAGAGCAAACTGTAATTTTATGTTTATAAGGTTTTAGAAAAATACTAATTTACTGATATATACGTTAGTTTTATCAATGATTTTACTGTCATTTTGTCAAAAGCTGAGTGCACTGGCCACATTTACCTGCAGGAGAAAAGTAATTCCGATGTCATTTTAAATCATATTGGTCCGTGTTATACACGAAACAAATCCTAATTCAATTATCTATGGCATGACATTCTCCTATTTTACAAAAAACTCATCGATTTTTAGTATTTTGACGAAAATTCGACCTACCCTATGTTTATTTTGGATATTTTGAACCAGAAAGACTCAACAGGAAGTGCCAGAATACTTTTTTCCATCTCAACATTTTGGTTGAGATTAGATGGTTTACCAGGCGTGATACATGCAAAATTCATTGACAAACGCAATATTGTGTCAGAGAAGCGTACAGTACAAAAAGGTGTGAGGACAACGAAGCGTACACAACATGAAAACAAAGACACTTTAAAACGTGAATTTTTCCTTTTCTATAGACACAACAGAAAGATACGATCTTAATAAGTTTGTTAATTTCAAATATGACATTTTCAAAAATGTATGTTTTAAAAGCTATGAGGTACGAGAAACATTAATTTTTGAATATTTAAAAATACCAAGCACGTTTTATCGTTGATATCGTCGTGCGTTTTTTAATGTTTGTATATAAAGATGTCACATTTTTGAAAAACCTTTTAGTAACTAATGAGTATTATGGCAAAGAATGTATTGGAGCAAATATCCGAAGAATAGATAGGGATTTTCTTTAAAAGTATTTTTTTTTATTGTCTGAACTCGGTGTTACACGGTGTGTTCGATCCGAACGCGTCAACGTCCGGTTTCATCTGTATCGGGGTTATACAGGGTGTACATAAACACACAAATATTTTTATTGCTAATCAAATGACAATACAATGTACGCCCAAAAACAGCAGAACAATCAACATTATTTATATACTAATGATAAAAAGTGCTTCAATAAGAATAAGACACAATAATATATAAAATATGTATTAACAAGCAGAAGAACACAACAAGGACAGTGTTAATAATATAACTAGGTAAATTAATAGAAAGCACTGGGCATTACTATATCTATATCTCATTTAAGGAAACCTTCATATTAGAGGATACACTTATGACTCATTAGTGACGCTCAGATAAAAACAAGTTAGAACGCCAAAGCAAATACGAAGTTGAAGAGCATTGAGGACCCAACATTCTCAAAAAGTTGGGCCAAATACATGTACGGCTAAGGTAAACAAATACACATCGCCGCTAGCCAATGTTTATACCACCCAGTCTCCTCCTCTCCATTCTTGACATGTTTCAGAGGCGGATCCAGACATTTTCATAAGTGGGGGTAAACTGACTGCATAAGAGGGGGACCGCTACCACCACACCTTAGTGATTACCTATATAAGCAACAATTATATTACCACGAAAAGGGGACTCGGGCCACCTGGGCCACCCCCGAAATCTGCCTCTTGGTTCACGAAAAACGAAAGAGTATCGATAAACATTCCATAACTGAATACACCTACGAGCATTTGGTAAACACAAACTCGAAAGAACATGCATACATTAATGTAACAACATCTTCCTATATCTAAATAATGGTACAATATTGCGAAACATAAACAAAAGGTTCAATCTAATTAAAAAACAGATCTCTGATAACGTTAAACTACATACATGTAAGTAGTATATGGTAATCAGAGAACTGTATTTTAATTAGATTGACAAAAGTTTATGGCTATGTACAAGCTTTTGAAATATGAGATAAAGGAGGGTTTTGAGGGGGTTTACCGAAAAAAGAATGATTGAGAAAGTCTGCAGAAAAATGGTCCCAAAATGGGTAAAGCAAATAAAGAAAAGAGAAAAATATGCAAAAAAATAATTCAGACAGAACGGATAATCATAGGGTGCTTAAATTCAAAAGAGAGATATCTAGAAATGGGCAATCATTATAAAGAGTAGATAAAAACGACTTAAAATTTATAGATAAGTATGCGAAGACCTTCCCTCTTTCAAGAACATCTTAAATTGATGTTCGTCTAGTTCTACATGTATTTCATAAAGAGTACAATTAATATACACTATTTAAAATTTTCCGACAATATACGTAATTGATTTAATCTCGATGATTTTATATTGCTACACTTTATAAGAAAATACCATTTAAACTTCATTATTTGATACGCCTACGGTGACTGTGGAATAGAAGTATGGTAACCATTGGTCTTCCTCCATCCGGCAGTAAATCCCTAGCCATAGTCGGGTGTCCGGTTGGCTGTACGGGACGTACACCATTGCAGCCACGTCCGATCAGAATAGGGACGTTTAATTCGATGCCTCGTCTAAAGAGAGTGCCAAGCTTTTTGCACGATAAGAACCCTTCCAACAACTTTTTGAGGGGTCCGTAGGTGAACTGTTGCAAGGCTAAATATCTGTCCCTATCCAATATACCATCATTTCTCATTGCAGTCTACATTTCTCAGACCTTAATCCCAGACCCCTCTATTACAGTAATATTTTATTAATTGTAAATTTGATCACGTCCTGAATTAATATACATGACTTACTTTTCACTGGACGTTCAGCAACCAACAATCAATCAATCTGTATTGGATTAAACACAAAATGCAATTCATTGTCCTTTAGATTTAGAAATGTCAAATAATCGTCACTAGCAATTCGTTCAATCATGAAAGTAAAAAATAGACAAGCAAAAAGTATCATTACAATCAAGTTTGTTGATTTTTAATTTTAAACTAGTACTTTTCGACATTTTCTCAACACAGTAAATAAGCGATAGTTTTTAACTATCCCATTATTTTTACTATCGCGTTTGTCATAGGTTTCATAACGAAAGAGAATGGGGTATCGATTGATATTAAGGGAGCTACCATTTGATTTTTATGGGGGGGGGGGGGGGGGGGGGGGCTAGGATAAAAAATTTTGTCCTGCATTTTTTTTTTAGTTGTCATCTCTGTCCTGCCTTTTTATTTTTCACTCTATCCGGTCCTGCTTTTTTTTTTTAGTTTATCCTGACTTTTTTTACAATAATTGTCATCCTGACTTTTTTTTTTTGCAAGTGTCTCATCCTGACTTTTTTTTTTACTCAAAACTCCTGTCCTGCCTATTTTTTTCAAATTTCATCCTAGCCCCCCCATAATAATCAAATGGTAGCTCCCTAACTTGAGTTTATTTTAATATAATAATGAAAGAGTTTTTTGCGAGTTTATTATTCTATTTAAATTACACGCCTAGTAAACCATCTAATCTCAACCAAAATGTTGAGACGGAAAAAAGTATTCTGGCACTTCCTGTTGAGTCTTTCTGGTTCAAAATGTTCAAAATAAACATTGGGTAGGTCGACTTTTCGTCAATTTACTGAAAATCAATGATTTTTTTGTAAAATAGGAGAATGTCATGCCATAGATAAATGATAATTGTAGCTAATATTTCTCTGTTTGGTTCAAAATATCTGAAATTGAAGTCACAATCACTTTTCTCCTACTGATTACCATGTTTACTTTCTTTGAATCCGATAAAACTGCTATGGTTTTAATGACCTAGCAAGAAAATATGTCAATTATTTGTGTTTTTTTTATGCTTTACGATAATTACGTCTGTTAATTGCAAAAACAAATTTTGTCAAGCCTATTCTAAGCAGGAAAATTCTAAATTGCAAATGGTTGAGATATAAAGGTACTGGTTGAGTCTTTCTGTCACAATGTTGAGTCTTTCTGGTTATTTTGTGTCATAAAGTATATTATTGTTAAAATATGGGCGCTGAGGTTTCAAAGTTCAAATTAACTACGACTAGCAATCCAACACGCGTGCAATATTACTATATAAAGACAAAAACTGCTAAAACAGCTATGCTAAAGTTTAATTAAATAATTAGATGTAATTTCTATTGTAAAAATAAAGTTATTTCCCAAAATGAACAACGAAACTATATCAGTGAACGGTACTATTCGAGTTTACCTTTTTGCGGTTAACCTGATATATGTTTTCTGTATGTGGTAAGTTAAAATCTAAATACTGATACAATTTTTAGAATTGTCGATAGAAAAATGTACTATGCTTTATAAGTATAAATAAGATTATTTTATAATATTTATTTATTATTATGTTTTTATTTAGATGATTTCGATTCCGTAATTATGTGTAACGCTAATTTCAATACTCATGATTGGGATTTGATTAACTGGAAAGATCGGTACGAGATACTCAAAAACCGGCCAACTAACAGTAAGACCATAGACTCAAAACATCGAATTAAGAGTATTTGCAATTACTGGAAGTTTGTTCAAAGCTAGTTGCAACTAGTGCTGAAATAAATTTTGTTCTCCCAGACTGAAGTATCAATCCGTACACAACCAACTGAAGAAATTTATTAAAAAGAAAAGTATAGGAAACGTCTGGTTTACGTTGCATACTAACATATGGATCGATATATAATGAAAGCAATTGAATAGTGGTAGTCCGAAGGCTTTCATCATCGAAATTTTGCATTAGAAATAATAGTAAGGACATGAGAAGATTTTCTCCAAGGACCACCAGAAAAAAAATGATTTTGAGAACTTTCTGAAAGCTTTGCTTTATACAAAAATAATCCAGGTCGGTTACTTTAAAAAAATGAATAAATAGACCTTGGATAGACTAAGATATCCTTTTTGTAAATTGATCCGAGTCATATGCCAGACAAATATTAACATCCCAACCCTCCCATAACATTGGACAGTAGAATAACAGTACAACAGAGGAACAAACTATAAAAATCAGTTGGAAAATGCTTAATTCATCAGATTGACAAAAATACAAGTGGACCTATATATATCAATTTCAACATTATTGACTTTCTAGCTTCTGTGCAAAACTGTTTCTCAAACGCTAGACTATTAATCTTCAGAGCTAGACTATTAATCTCCATCGCTAGACTATTAATCTTCAGCGCTAGACTATTCATCTCCAGCGCTAGAACTTTAATACATAAAAAACACAGCTATTTACTTTTCACTACCAGTATCTATCTATAATACTAAAATTACGAGGTCCAATTTGTCAGCCGTCATCACGTAAAAACGATGAATCAAAGAATTCAACTTTATATATAACTAATATAGTACAATGCTGTTGATTAAAAATTACACCACTCCAGACCCTTTTGTTTTCCACATAATTAATATTGCCAATAATTAAGAAGTTCCGGGTCGAATCCGATACCGATAGCAATAGTATATTCACCTCTTACCTATTACCTTATCTGTACGTTCCGCATCTGACAGGGGCACCACCAAACGCTGTATTTAGGATTTTGCTATATACACGGGTCGTAATCACAGGGTTGACACTACTAAATTCAATCATTGTCACATTGTTCCCGATTGTAGTATTTTAATCAGTATGACTTTCTAAGATGACAATACGAATATTAAAAATCTGGACTTAAAATAAGGCGTATAGGTAATAATACCAATAATTGATAAGTTCCAGGTCGACGGGTTCAAACAGAAAGATGTTGAAAGCAGAGAAAACCGTGTGCATTTTATAATCGGCATGACTTTATCAGATGACAATACCAATACTAAAATAAGGCTTACGCATAGTTATATTCTTTAATTCAGTCACAGACCCGCGATATCACGGGTGTGTTCTAGTTTACTTTATTATAACCAAAGGTATATTTAGAAGCTGCTGCCATAACTATACAGATACGATAAAAAATGACAGTTGAAAAAGACAAGATTAAAATGACAGTTGAAATGTCAAACAGTATACGGCAAGTTTATGAATTTTGGCGGTTGTTCATTTGTATGTATAATTGATACTAAGCTAGTTGAAAATTTCAATCACCAGAAGATCTCAACATTGTTCCAGAATATCTCAACCGATACCAGAAAATCTCAACATGATCTACTTTATAACATATTAAGCTGAATAAAATTATATTAGTAAAGAAAAGAGCAAACTGTAATTTTATGTTTATAAGGTTTTAGAAAAATACTAATTTACTGATATATACGTTAGTTTTATCAATGATTTTACTGTCATTTTGTCAAAAGCTGAGTGCACTGGCCACATTTACCTGCAGGAGAAAAGTAATTCCGATGTCATTTTAAATCATATTGGTCCGTGTTATACACGAAACAAATCCTAATTCAATTATCTATGGCATGACATTCTCCTATTTTACAAAAAACTCATCGATTTTTAGTATTTTGACGAAAATTCGACCTACCCTATGTTTATTTTGGATATTTTGAACCAGAAAGACTCAACAGGAAGTGCCAGAATACTTTTTTCCATCTCAACATTTTGGTTGAGATTAGATGGTTTACCAGGCGTGAATTAGATAACGAGAGTTGATATCAAGCGATATCCAATTTTCACGAGTTGTTGGCCAATACTCTCAATGTGTTAATTTAGAAATTTCGAGAAATATTTGTGAAGCTTTTTTGCACATTCCAGTATGATATAGGAAGATGTGGTATGAGTGACAATGAGACAACTCTCCATTCAAGTAACAATTTATAAAAGTAAACCATTTAGGTCAAGGTACGGCCTTCAACACGGAGCCTTGGATCACACCGAACAATAAGCTATAAAGGGCCCGAAAAATTACTAGTTAAACTATTCAAACGGGAAAACCAACAATCTAATCTATACAAAAACTAGAAACGAAAAAGGAGAAACGAGAAACACGTATGAGGGCGTTTTTCAATAAAAGCGTAACTTTCAGACCTAAATGAAAATGGAAAATCAACTTGTCTAAAATTTAATTTTAAGAGTTATTTTGAATACCTCTATTATAGACCTGTTCGTAAACAAAAAGTGCGATCTTAAATGCTCTTTTAAATGATATTATTTTCATAATTTGTGTACTGTTTCATAGGAGACTTTTGTCCTCTACGCAACTGCTTCTAAACACACATATTTTTGCAATTTTAAATGTTTCCTATAGACATTCCAGTTCGTTTACTTTATATACTAGAAACATCTCATTTTTTCTGAATTGGAGAACCATTTTTTATCGATAAAGATTAGACAGTACTTCAAACATGAAGGTATAACTCGTGTTACGTAGTGGACATTTCGATGCGTTTCGTAGTTGACAAAACCGTTTCGTAGTGGACAAAAAAAATCGTAGTTGACATCAACCTATTCTATGTTAATAAAAACATAATAAAAATTACACGAAACTAACCCTTGTTATTTGTTTTGCACGAATATAATTGAAAAAACAGTAAAAAACGACTGCATGGTAGTGAAAGTGTCCACTACGTAACGTGTTTCTCCCATACTTGTTTCGTAGGGGACCGTTTCGTAGGGGACATATTCACATGTTTTATTTTTTCCCCACAATCCCTATATTGCAATAGTAACAAGACTGATTGTATTCATCAAAGCATGTATTAAGCTGTACACTGATATTTTTTTCATAATTTTATTAAAACCAGATACTGAAGGAGATTTAACCCGTTTCGTACTGGACATTCACACAAATACGGTATCACTCTGATCCATTTGATGTGCTTAATTTTTCTTACCAACAAGTTAATTGCCGGTATAAAAGCATCACTTCTTTTGTAAGACCCTATTGTTTATATCTCTTGCACAGGCTGTCTTGGTTGTTTTAGACCGTTCAGGAATCAATATCTTATCAATCCTTCTAAAAAATAAACTGTTTCTTTGCTTTATATATTATAGATTAGATCGTTGGTTTCCCCGTTTGAATGATTTTACACAAGTAATATTTGGGGCTCCTTATAGCTTGGTGTTTGGTGTGAGCCAAGGATCCGTGTTGAAAGCCGTTTGCTTTTATAAATTGTTATGTGGATAGAGAGTTGTCTCATTGGCGCTCATTCTGTACCACATCTTCCTATATCGTAGATATAATGATGTCCTGTACTTGCATTGTATGTTCAATTATTTCTGATAGTGACGTTTTTCAGTTGTGTCTGAATGAGATACAAAACGTTGTCTATAGCAAATCTAACTGATTAGTGGACAATCACGGGACTCAAGTCAGAAAATCCATTTGAGCATGCATTGTTTTTATCTAGTCACTTTTAAGAGGTCGCCTCTGTTTGGTTGTTTGTTATGGAAATCATCACCGCCATGTCCGATCCGAAAAAAAGAGTGTCAATTTCCCTATTCAATAAAAACTCTTGCTCCAACTATTGTATGGGTCGTTCGAAGGCATGTTTAAGGAATAAACTTCTACATTGTTCTATCCCGATTCAATACACATTAATTTCTCATTGGCAGTCTAAATTTTCCGGCTCAGGACCTATCTAATATACACTCATGTTCTTCAATTTATTTTCGACCCGAACATACAGTGGAGATCAGTTCTAACCTCTCATTAGAACTGTCAGAATAATCTGTCATAGAACTGTTCTAACCTGTCCTAGAACAGTTCTAGCTAGAACAGTTCTACCCTAGAACTGTTCTAGGTAGAACTGTCAGGATCAGTTCTAGGTAGAACTGACTAAATCAGTTCTAGGTAGAACTGTCAGGATCAGTTCTAGGGTAGAACTGTCTAAAACTGTTCAAGGTAGAACTGACCAAATCAGTTCTAACTGTAGAACTGTCAGCAGAACTGACCAAATCAGTCAGGACTGAAGAACAGTTCTAAATGACGTCACTGCAGAAAGGGCACTTTAGAATTTAGAAGAAAAAATCAGTTCCAATTACTTTACTATATATAATAGCGGATTTTTCTATATTTTTACTGATCTGTAATCTGTAATCTGTAATATATATTCTGCCAATGTAGGCACACCTCTTCCGAGTATTGTTTTTTCACATCATGAATAAAAATATCTTCCACCAATATCACTATACACTATTTACATTGTTCATCATATTCTTGACGATAAAATTGGACTTAATGTCAATATCATCAAATCATTAAATATTTTAAAATCTAAAAATATTTATCTAAAGATATCACTGTTTAAGAGTAGACAACCAATTGACACTTAGGATTCATAAAATGTTACTTTCTTTTCTTTTTCTTTATATCATCTAATTGCAACAGTCTATATCTTTCACAATGGAGATTGTAACATAATCGCCTACATTTTGGATCTATAATGTTCTGTATCACTTTAAAATAATTTTGGTAATCCCAATTATGTTGAGAATATTGATTTTCTGAGTTATCTTTCACATTTTGTTGATAAACATGATTTTGTGTATCCTTTAATTTATCATTGCTTTCAGTAATATTGTCAGATAATTTATCCAATTCATTTTCAATCTTGTCCACAATAAATTTTGTGACTTTATTCCTTACTTGTACCAGTAAATCTTCACTATTATCCCTATGACTATTTAAATTTCCAGATTCTGATTTTTCATTACGCAGGGAAGAGTTATTTTGATTTTCTTCCAATATAATAATTTTCCTATTCATTGTTTTTATGGTTTGTTCTAACTCTAAATTTCGGGCTTCAATTTGGTGAAGATAATCAAGAAGCTTGGTTTTCTCTTTAAGTTTTTCATTCACTGACAACTCTTTTAATTTCAGACTTTCTTCTTTTTTCTTTAATTTTAGTTCTAATTGACGCAATTCTTTCTGTTTCAACACACTATTTTCATTATCCTTATCTTGATTTTCTTTAGATTTATCAGTAATGTTTTTGTCTACACAGACTAAAGTTGGACGAGGTGAATTAATCTTCTTTACTGAAGTTTCAATATTCAAATGCAAATTTTCAGAATTTTGACTATGTGTTGCTTCACATCCTAGACATATTTTATTTTCTTTTCCCATACATTTTATGTGATAAGATTGATCACAGAATTCACAAATTTGTTCATCAGTATTTAACAACTCTAAACATAAGGCACAAGACCTTGGAAATTCCTCCAATAAAAGAGATTGAGCAAAAGTTACTTTGGGTATTACTTGATCTTTATCTACAGTGGAGATCAGTTCTAACCTCTCATTAGAACTGTCAGAATAATCTGTCATAGAACTGTTCTAACCTGTCCTAGAACAGTTCTAGCTAGAACAGTTCTAACCTAGAACTGTTCTAGGTAGAACTGTCAGGATCAGTTCTAGGTAGAACTGACTAAATCAGTTCTAGGTAGAACTGTCAGGATCAGTTCTAGGGTAGAACTGTCTAAAACTGTTCTAGGTAGAACTGACCAAATCAGTTCTAACTGTAGAACTGTCAGCAGAACTGACCAAATCAGTCAGGACTGAAGAACAGTTCTAAATGACGTCACTGCAGGAAGGGCACTTTAGAATTTAGAAGAAAGAATCAGTTCCAATTACTTTACTATATATAATAGCGGATTTTTCTATATTTTTACTGATCAAAATTTACATGTACAAATATCGAAGTGGATAGGAGGTTATCCAACTCATCGGAGAAATATTTTTATAAGATTGCAAATGAAACATCATTATTTACGTTTCTTCGTTCCCCGTTTTTAACAGTCTCTTCATAAATATAACTCGGCATTTAATTCATGGAAATTTAATCTTAATTTACCTTGTTTGCCTTGGATTTACATTCATGATTTAGGATTCTGTTTTGACAAATGTTCAAACGAAAATTGTACAGTGGATGGATTATGGGATTAATGAAATCAGTGTTGTTAAACGTAAAAAAAACTACATGTCATTGTGTATGTACATTTGCATTAGCTCGTTGCCAAACTTATCCATAACGATTATGAATAATATCTGGGAGTCCTGAAAGTCTGAAAAATATACTCGATCTGAACATAAATGAAATATTTGCCACTGGACGTTAGGCTACAAACAAAACCAATCATTGTCCTTCTTCAAATTATATATTAACAGTATAGTCAGTATACTATTCCAAGAAGAGAACTTCTCATACATGTACTTTTCATTTTAAAATAAAGTATATGAATCAGTCATGTGAGTGTTGGATTATGCCGTTAAATAGTTTTGTTTAAAAAAAACATCATGAACTAATTACTGACTTAAAAAGTCACTTTTGTGACGGTTCAATATTAAATAATATAAGTTTGGATGTAACGGGTCTTCTGACGTTATTTTGTTATCAACACCCATAGACATACATTTGTAAGTTAGTCATGTGAACGTAACATCATCAACGTTTTTTTATGATTCGCCAAGGTTTAAACATTTTGTTAAAATGAAATTTAGAATTAAATTATAAGAAATGACTGTAATATTTTTTCTGTCTATTCGAAATAACGTAAAAAATGTGGTGCACACTGTTTAAAAACCCGCTACGCACATTTATCAGTGTGCACCAAATTTTTTATGTTATTTCTTCATAGACAGAAAAAATATTACAGTCATTCCTTAAATAGTAATATTATCGAGAACAAAGAGGAAATAATGGCGCTCTAAAATGATGTGGATAAAATTTGGTGTCCTCTTTATCATTCAATATCTGTCCTGACTTAGAAATATTATTGGTTTACAATGAAGCCATATATATATATTTACATGATAAAGAATATATAGATATAGGAAGATCATGAAGATGTGGTGTGAGTGCCAATGAGAAAACTCTCCATCCAAATAACAATTTAAAAATAAGTAAACCATTATAGGTCAATGTACGCCCTTCAACACTGAGCCTTGGCTCACACCAAACAACAAGCTATAAAAGGTCCCATATGTTCAGTTTTGGTTGATGCGGTCAAATAATTTTGTTATTAAAACGACTCAGTCTGATATATCGAAACTTCTGAAATTTGTTAACAATTCAATATTTTGAATAAAAAGAGGACACGCTGTCATTTGAATTATACAATCCATCGTGATCGGTTGTTGTCTGCTCTATCATTGTCTATGGTTGGGTTGTTGTTGCCCAGACACATATTTTTGTTCCATGAGTCAGTCTGAGCTATGAAAACTAGCTGATGTTTGTTTCTGATGCGATATTTTGAATAAAAGTAGGAAATGATGGCACTCTCAATCCATGCGAATTTTTTTTGTGGTTGTTGATTTCCAATATATTGCAGTTATTTATAAACTACAATCCCTCTGGACCTAAAATTATAACTGATGTACTGTCCAACTATATAGACTTGCATAAAAAAAAAGAAAATATGGTAATTTTTGGTTGATGCGGTTAAACAATTTATTACACGACTCAGTCTGAAGTATGAAAACTACTGATATTTGTTTACGATTCAATACTTTGAATAAAAAGAGGATATGCTGGCACTATAAATTCATGCGAACAAAATTTTGAGGTCATTGTTTTCCAATATTGCTGTAACTTGTATATTATAGTCCCTCTTGACATAAAATTATAACTGAATTACTGTGCAGCTATATACTAAGCAGATTTGTAGAAAGAAAGAGCAAATAAGGGCAGTTTAGATTGGTGCGGTCAAAATATTTTATTACACGACTCAGTCTGAAGTATGAAAACTACTGATATTTGTTTACGATTCAATACTTTGAATAAAAAGAGGTCATGCTACATGTAGCACTTTAAATTCATGTGAACAAAATTTTGAGGTCATTGTTTTCCAATATTGCTGTAACTTGTATATTACAGTCCCTCTTGACCTAAATTTATAACTGAATTACTGTGCAGCTATATAGATTTGCAGGAAGAAAGAGGAAATAAGGTCAGTTTAGATTGATGCGGTCAAAAGATTTTTGTATAACAGGTCCGTCTAAGGTATGAAAACTACTTGTAAAAAGATATCACATTTGTTTACAATTCAATATTTTAAATAAAAAGAGGACATGCTAGTACTATCATAAATTGAGTGCAAATACAATTTTGAAATCATTAATGTTTTCCAATATAATTGGTATCCTTGCCTAAAGATAAACTGGATTCCTACAGTTTGCAGCTAAATGTATATAGATTTATATGATGAAATCAAATATGATCAGTTTAAGTTGATAGTGGCTCAATGGCAGATCCAGAGCGGTGGGGGACCCCCTTTTTGACGATCAATGCATTTGAATGAGGACATTTAGTTGGACCCCCCTTTTAAATCTGCTGGATCCGTCCCTGGTGGTTTGGGCCAGAATAACATTTTACACAAAGATTAAGGTCAGATAATTTTTTTATGTAAAATGAGCCATCCTGACTCCCCAAATGACAAATGTAAAACAATTGAAATAAAAATGCCCCCCCCCTTTTTCCTAATATTAACGGCTTAATCTATGTTCAAAAATGAAAGAAAAAAAAAAAATTTATGTAACACATCAACAAAAGAAAATCACTGAATAACAGGCTCCAGACTTGGAACAGTCACATACATGCAGAATACGACGGGGTTAAACATGTTCTCTTGCCGACGAAAAATTTGAAATAAAACCGGCAAAATAGCAAAACTCTTTATAATAAAAATCGCTATTTTGCCGAAGCCTTTATATTTAGACAAAGAGTTCTTAAAACATATAAATCAATTCTAGACGTAGAATTTATAAATCAATATTTGCCGTCGGATTTAAAAATCAATTCTAGCCGTAGAATTTATAAATCAATTCTAGCCGTAGAATTTATAAATCAATTCTAGCTGTAGACTTTATAAATCAATTCTAGCCGTAGAATTTGTAATCAGAACTGTTCTAGAGTAGAACTGTCAGGATCAGTTCTAGGTAGAACTGTCCAAATCAGTTCTAGGGTAGAACTGTCAGGATCAGTTCTAGGAAGAACTGTCCAAATCAGTTCTAGGTAGAACTGACCAAATCAGTTCTAGCTAGAACAGTTCTAACCTAGAACTGACTAAAAGGTGTCAGGCTGACAGTTCTACGTACTGTCCTAGAACAGTTCTCCTGACAGATTCTGACAGATTTAATGAGAGGTTAGAAGTGATCTCCACTGTATATGTTTTACTGAAGTATCGGATTCTATTCCATTTCCTTCTAAAAAAGATTCTTCATTAATCATGTTGACCAAAGGTAAGTTGATACTATCACATACTTGAGTATGAGTGGTAGAATTCACAGATAATACTTGCTTATCATCTATGGAGTCTATATCACAAATTGAACATATATAATGGTTTGTATCAGAATTATTCTCTAAAATGTTAATCATTTCACTTTTTAGTTTTTCGCAATTATAGTGTATCCAATGTTCACCCCTATTACACCAGACACTTCTAGATAAGCAATTTCTAGTACATTTAGGGCATACTTTAGGGTCCTTAATGTCATTACTACCAGCGGCAGCATTTGTAACAGCTTTAGATTGACTAATCTTTGTATTATCCACTACAACTGACGGATTATGACCGTTATTAATTGATGATAATAAAAAATCACATTGCTCTTTAATTTTGGTGTTGAGATGTTTATAGTCTACATCATTACTCATATGCGATGCAATTTTAGAAAATTCATCTATGAATGACATAAATTGTTTCCCATTCACTTCAATACGACATGTTGTATTAAAAATGTTCACCCTATATAATTGCTTTGACGGATTACTAACGTCAGCAAATGAAATTAACCTCTCAGATAATTTCTTTGATAAATCGAACCTTTCATGTACTGTTAGTTTTAAACTTTGGTTTGAGCTAAAATACTGGTCGAAGCATGTATTGAATTGCAAAAATGCAGCCGATGAAAACTGTATGATTAAATTCCCCCTTTTTAAAGTTGCTTGAATATCAATGTCTCTATTTGCAGCTTCCTTAATTTTATTCAAAGTTCTTTTCTCATTTAATACATAATTCTTAGTAGTTTGAATACTCTTGCTGGGTGTATATATTTTAGTTGGAACTAATTCTCTACTTGACCTTCTCGACATTTTGAATTTACTGTTGGTTGTATCTACTCAAAAACAGTGATTTGGAAAAAATGTTTAAATAAAACAATTGTCTTTCTTAAAACTGTTCACTATATATTAAAAGTGTTCTATGTTTAAAAGGTAAAAGGACTGTTAATTAAAAACTTCTTTAAAATTTCTTCATAAAACCAAGATGGCGACTATGAATCGGCCCCTATGAATCGGCTATTTCTTTGTCTCGTGTATCTCATTTTCTTTCGAGAAATGGCAGTAAATGTATTTTCACTTTGCTAAAACATCATTCAGGGTTCTCATTGGCAATACAGGAAATAAAAGTTCACATTAAAACACTATCAAGTCTGTAAAAATCTGTAAAATCTGTAAAACTGGCTCTCAATAAATTACACAACCACCACCTTCAACCACCACACGTAAATCAAAATTTACATGTACAAATATCGAAGTGGATAGGAGGTTATCCAACTCATCGGAGAAATATTTTTATAAGATTGCAAATGAAACATCATTGTTTACGTTTCTTCGTTCCCCGTGTTTAACAGTCTCTTCATAAATATAACTCTGCATTTAATTCATGGAAATTTAATCTTAATTTACCTTGTTTGCCTTGGATTTACATTCATGACTTAGGATTCTGTTTTGACAAATGTTCAAACGAAAATTGTACAGTGGATGGATTATGGGATTAATGAAATCAGTGTTGTTAAACGTAAAAAAAACTATGTACATTTGCATTAGCTCGTTGCCAAACTTATCCATAACGATTATGAATAATATCTGGGAGTCCTGAAAGTCTGAAAAATATACTCGATTGAACATAAATGAAATATTTGCCACTGGACGTTAGGCTACAAACAAAACCAATCATTGTCCTTCTTCAAATTATATATTAACAGTATAGTCAGTATACTATTCCAAGTCCAAGAAGAGAACTTCTCATACATGTACTTTTCATTTTAAAATAAAGTATATGAATCAGTCATGTGAGTTTTGGATTATGCCGTTAAATAGTTTTGTTTAAAAAAAACATCATGAACTACTAACTTAAAAGTCACTTTTGTGACGGTTCAATATTTAATAATTTAAGTTTGGATGTAACGGGTCTTCTGACGTTATTTTGTTATCAACACCCATAGACATAAGTTAGTCATGTGAACGTAACATCATCAACGTTTTTTTATGTTTTGCCAAGGTTTAAACACTTTGTTAAAATGAAATTTAGAATTAAATTATAAGAAATGACTGTAATATTTTTTCTGTCTATTATATTATACATGTATATATATAACGTAAAAAATGTGGTGCACACTGTTAAAAAACCCTCTACTCGCATTTATCAGTGTGCACCAAATTTTTTATGTTTTTTCTTCATAGACAGAAAAAATATTACAGTCATTCCTTAAATAGTAATATTATCGATACAGAGAGGAAAAAATGGCGCTCTGATGTGGATAAAATTTGGTGTCCTCTTTATCATACAATATCTGTCCTGACTTAGAAATATTATTGGTTTACAATGAAGCCATATATATTTACATGATAAAGAATATATAGATATAGGAAGATCATGAAGATGTGGTGTTAGTGCCAGTGAAACAACTCTCCATCCAAATAACAATTTAAAAATAAGTAAACCATTATAGGTCAATGTACGCCCTTCAACACTGAGCCTTGACTCACACCGAACAACAAGCTATAAAAGGTCCCATATGTTCAGTTTTGGTTGATGCGGTTAAATAATTTTGTTATTAAAACGACTCAGTCTGATATATCGAAACTTCTGAAATTTGTTAACAATTCAATATTTTGGATAAAAAGAGGACACGCTGTCATTTGAATTATACAATCCATCGTGATCGGTTGTTGTCTGCTCTATGGTTGGGTTGTTGTTGCCCAGACACATATTTTTGTTCCATGAGTCAGTCTGAGGTATGAAAACTAGCTGATGTTTGTTTCTGATGCGATATTTTGAATAAAAGTAGGAAATGATGGCACTTTCAATCAATGCGAATTTTTTTTGTGGTTGTTGATTTCCAATATTGCAGTTATTTATAACCTACAGTCCCTCTTGACCTAAAATTATAACTGATGTACTGTCCAACTATATAGACTTGCATAAACAAAAAGAAAATATGGTCATTTTTGGTTGATGCAGTCAAACGAATTTATTACACAACTCAGTCTGATGTATGAAAACTACTGATATTTGTTTACGATTCAATACTTTGAATAAAAAGAGGATATGCTAGCACTATAAATTCATGCAAACAAAATTTTGAAGTCATTGTTTTCCAATATTGCTGTAACTTGTATATTATAGTCCCTCATGACCTAAAATTATAACTGAATTACTGTGCAGCTATATACTAAGCAGATTTGTAGAAAGAAAGAGCAAATAAGGTCAGTTTAGATTGGTGCGGTCAAAATATTTTATTACACAACTCAGTCTGAAGTATGAAAACTACTGATATTTAACTGATATAAACTGGATTCCTGCAGTTTGCAGCTAAATGTATTTAGATTTATATGATGAAATCAAATATGATCAGTTTAAGTTAATAGTGGCTCAATGGCAGATCCAGAGCGGTGGGGGACCCCCTTTTTTTTACGATCAATGCATTTGAATGAGGCCATTTAGTTGGACCCCCCCCCCCTTTTAAAACTGCTGGATCCGTCCCTGGTGGTTTGGGCCAGAATAGCATATTACACAAAGATTAAGGTCAGATAATTTTTTTTATGTAAAATGAGCTATCCTGACTCCCCAAATGACAAATGTAAAACAATTGAAATAAAAATGCCCCCCCCCCTTTTTCCCAATATTAACGGCTTAATCTATGTTCAAAAATGAAAGAAAAACAAATAATTTATGTAACACATCAACAAAAGAAAATCACTGAATAACAGGCTCCAGACTTGGAACAGCCACATACATGCAGAATATGACGGGGTTAAACATGTTCTCTTGTCGACGAAAAATTTGAAATAAAACCGGCAAAATAGCAAAACTCTTTATAATATTAATCGCTATTTTGCCGAAGCCTTTATATTTAGACAAAGAGTTCTTCAAACTTATAAATCAATTCTAGACGTAGAATTTATAAATCAATTTTAGCCGTCGGATTTAAAAATCAATTCTAGCCGTAGAATTTATAAATCAATTCTAGCTGTAGAATTTATAAATGTATTCTAGCCGTAGAATTTGTAATCAGAACTGTTCTAGAAGTAAATGTAGAACTGACTAAAACTGTTCTAGAGTAGAACTGTCAGGATCAGTTCTAGGTAGAACTGTCCAAATCAGTTCTAGGGTAGAACTGTCAGGATCAGTTCTAGGTAGAACTGTCCAAATCAGTTCTAGGTAGAACTGACCAAATCAGTTCTAGCTAGAACAGTTCTAACCTAGAACTGACTAAAAGGTGTCAGGCTGACAGTTCTACGTACTGTCCTAGAACAGTTCTCCTGACAGATTCTGACAGATTTAATGAGAGGTTAGAAGTGATCTCCACTGTACATGTTACATGTATTTTGTAAACTTGATTTTAAGCAACCAACAATCAATTGATCAATCATTAAAAACAAGAACAATATGTTGGAACCCAATATGCTTGAATACATAGTTTATATAATAAATAAAACGTTATTGTAACGTGTGATATCAAAATATTGTCTTGAGCTTACACCGCTACCCAAGAATAGGGGGAATGTTGAGATCCCGCTAACAAGTTTAACCCCGCCAAATTCTGTATGTATGTGAATTGACCAAGTCAGGAGCCTGTAATCCAGTTGTTGTCGTTTGTTGATGTGTTGCATATCTGTTTTTCGTTCATTTGTTTTGTACATAAACTATTCCGTTAGTTTTCTCGTTTGAATTGTTTTACATTTGTCATTGCTGGGCCTTTTAATGGCTGACTATGCGGTATGTCTAAGTAAGCTATGTTCATTGTTGAAAGCACATTTGGTGACCTAAAGTTGTTAATATCTTTGTCATTTGGTCTCTTGTGGACAGTTATACGTGTTTCTCGTTTCTCGTTTTTTTATATAGATTAGACCGTTGGTTTCCCCGTTTGAATGGTTTTACACTAGTAATTTTGGGGCTCTTAATAGCTTGTTGTTCGGTGTTAGCCAAGGGTCCGTGTTGAAGGCCGTACATTGACCTATAATGGCTTACTTTTTTTAAAATTGCAATTTGGATGCCATGGAGAGTTGTCTCATTGGCACTCACACCACATCTTCCTATATCTAGTTGTATCATTGGCAATCATCTTATTTTTTCTATTGAGTGATTATACATTCATTACGGGTTATAAATATATATAGTATGTATACAGTATGTATAACAAATGTTGGTGAGATACTTCAGTCCTTTATCAAATGGTTGGTAGAATACATTGCAAGATGCTAAGCGTCTTGTAGCAAATATACAGTATTATATTAGAAAAGATCCGAACCATGTCACATGCACGGCAAAAATAAAATAAAAAAAACCAACAAACAACAGATAACAATAGGAATAGAGCAGTTCTTGTTATTCTTCATCTCAAAGTTACCATGGTGCCTTCCAGGGGCGGATCCAAGATTTTCAAAAGGGGGGCGTAAAGGAAATTTGTTTCGACTTTTTTTTTGCTAAAATCACGGAAAATAATATAAAAAAAGTGCAAGTACGCCCTCTACGCCCCCCCCCCTCCATCCCCCCGAATCCTCCACTGCCTTTAACACGGAGACAAATAAATCTCTACTAACTGCAATTTTAAGACAGCATATACAACCGATTTTAGATTAATTCTTTACAAACTGACGGTCATGCAACAACTGTGAATTTAAAATGAAGGCGGGGTCATAGAGTAAATACATGTATATGTAAATTAAGGGTATGCAATACAAAGTTTCCCATCGAAACAGGAAGATGGAGAAATGTACCACGAAATGAGAGAATTTGTCCTCTTTGTAAATCTGGTCTTGGGGATGTATACCACTATTTATGTAAATGTGTCAATTGTGAAGTTAAGGATTTAAGGGGAAAGTTCATACCTCCATAGTATTCAAAATATCCAAATGAAAAAAAAGTACTTGACATGCTTAAATATTGTAATAGTAATGTGCTGTCTAAGCCGTCAATTTTTATTCAAAAGGTAGAAAAGATGCTTGCCTTATTCAAAACTGTAATAAAAACAGACTTATTTCTGAAGATGTAAAATTAAAAAATGTATACTGTTTGTATAATGAACTATGTTGTAATTAATATTGTGTATAATATGCTCCTGTTACGCAGTTTTCTGCGGCTGAGTTTTCTTTAATAAACTATGAAACTATGAACTATGAATTGAAGAACAAAAACACGGAGTAATATCAATTAAATAAATCTTAAACATTTACTGCATGTCATTATTTAACAATCACATTAAAGTGTGCAGAATGTATAAACAACCACGGGCACATTGAGGTATGTTTGAGACTTATTAACCGGTTTGTACTTATGTAAGCCAAGCGTGCCACCACATTTAGAGCAAGATATGATTTCCATTCCAAGCACATGAAGTTACCCCTTGTTTTGGTTGGGTTCTGGTTGCTCAGACTTCGGTTTTTGGTATGTTTGGTTTACTGGTGTGTGTCATGTTGTTCTTTACTTTCGTTTTTTCTCTACGTGTATTTCCTACTTGTGAATTTAAATAAACTTTTGATATCTTTTAGTTCTCATATCATTTGAAAGGAAATAATAGAACATGTACTAGATGCTATTAGAATATTTATCGCAGTTAAGTTAATGAGATGCACAAACTAATAGTAGTAAGACACAAGTTTAAGTTGAGTTTTTGAGACAGATACAAGAGAATGAGAATGTTATTTGTCTTAGAATGGTGTACAGTGCAATGTACTTGTTCAAAAAAAATGTCAGAGTTATCTTTCTCTGCACTAGTATAATATTATTTTATAATTGTGTTTTATAGCGTCGTTATTTGAGACTAATGTTATTTATTGTTGAAGTCCTAAGACCTCAAATTAACAACTCTTACAAAATTGACAACCGAGTGCTGTTATATGATGCCAACTTCCACCCGGTTTCATTTATGTATTTGACCCACCTTGCTTAATGTTTGTCATACCACACTATATTACGGATTACAAATGTGTCGAGGTTTGTGATTGGATAACAACACAGAGATGTCAGCATATATTCAGGAAACTGCCGGGGTATATACGACGTTTTTATCCCCAATTGGAACCCCAGAAACGTCATCATAACACCGGTTACTATGTGACGTAGTCAAAAGCTATCAGACTGTCAGAGGCTCACAGAGGGGAAATAATGACGTGCTTCAGTCAATAATACATTTGTAGTACAACATTTCGCAATTAACACTTTTAATACTTAAATTTAATGTTTTAGGTGTTATTATAAATTATAATATACACGATAAAATTATGTTCACAGCAAATTAGAAAATCCTTCACGTATGCCGAAAATATCAGGTTGGGTTTTTCAATATGTGTTGCCAACAAATACCTGCATTGGAAAATAACATTAAGTCAGGGGTAATCCGTAATATATGTGTAATTCAGGTCTCGGACAGGGTATATACTGTGACATTCCCGGCTTAGTGCTTATATCCCCTTCGCCTTCGGCTCAGGGGATATAAACTCTAAGCCGGGAATGTCACAGTATATACCCTGTCTGAGACCTGAATAACATATAATATTTGCACTCAACAGATTTAAAAGGCAACTGACCATACCAAAACTGTGTCTGAAATTAGCAGCCGGTTCGTTATTCGTTATTCGATATTCAATATGGAAGCGGGATGGTAGCAATCGGATTCGATATTCAAATAATTTTAAAATCACCAAAAAATATATTAAATTTGATTAGATACAAAGCATGTTTTTCATAGTTAACTGGAGTGAAAAGATACGTAGGAAATCGTTTAATGTCCCCGTTAAGCTGTCGTAAATTCTCGCGGTCCTCGAATATAAACCATTATGTAAGTTGTATATTTGTATTCATGTTATATATATTTCGATAAATAAAACGACATCAAATATGTTATTTAATATTTTATATATTGTACAAAAAAATTGAGAATGGAAATGGGGAATGTGTCAAAGAGACAACAACACAATCATAGAGCAGACACCAGCCGAAGTCCAATGGGTCTTCAATGCAGCGAGAAACTCCTTCACCCGGAGGCTTCCTTCAGCTTGCCTCCTAAACAAATATGTAAACTTAGATATTTGTAATCAAACACAATTCCTGTTAGTAAATTTCAGACTCAATTCAATACATTCAGATTCACTCAATCCAGAAAGATATTCAGTAGTCAGCTCTCGTTCATAACTTAGAAAAATGTTTGTCTTATTGTTAGTAGAAACATGAACTATTGTAATTGGAGAATAAACTAACAAATTATTTATTGAGTGTTGGATAACTGTCTTTTGGAGTATTCATAACATCTCAATTTACTCATATACATGTATTACAATATTTTTTTATCAATACCAACAAAGCAAAAATACAATGATAAGCATTTATTACATGGCTAAACAATAATGTTACTAGTGCTGCAGGATCTGACCTTTTTGGATGTAAACAAAAATGTTACTAGTGCTGCAGGATCTGACCTTTTTGGATGTAAACAATAATGTTACTAGTGCTGCAGGATCTTACTCTTTTGGATCACATAAGTCAACCCGGTTCATCTTTTGTTATTGCAAGCTGTTTTACTATTTATTCTAACCTTAAGATATCAAACAAAATTTATAAGATGTTTTATACAGTTTATGAGATATCTTATTAAATTTATAAAATAGCTAATAAAGTTTATAAAATAGCTAATAAAGTTTATAAAATAGGTTATAAAGTTTATAAGATAGCTTATATAGCTGACAGGATGTCTTATGCAGTTTATAAGATATCTTATATAGTTTATAATGCATAGTTTATAAAATATCTTATGTAGTTTATAATACATAGTTTATAAAATATCTCATATAGTTTAAAAATATCTTATATAGTTTATAACAGATAGTTAATAAAACATCTTATATAGTTTAACACTATCTTATAAAGTTAATAAAATATAGTTTATAAGAGATATTAATTAGTCTAATAAATTAGATAAGATATGTTATATAGTTTAAAGTTTCCTTCCGACGTTTTTCTTCTTTTCAGTTCAGTTGTTGTCTATGGTGTTGAGTTTAGAAAAGTACCAGTTCACCTGTTATTCAAGATTTTCACATTCCACTCCTATATATATTTTAACTTGTTTAAAAAAATATAAGAAAACTTGCTACTGAAATCTAATAAATTTGTTTGTTGATGAAGAAGTGATTAATAAACGTTGAGTTATAGATTACAGATGTTACAATTGGAATATACAAACTGCATAATCAATTTGACAAGACAAAGACTGCTACAAATCAATAATACATATCTTGTCATTATGATTGAAGTAATTTTATTTCTGTTTACATGTGCGTATCTGGAAAGCTGTAGTTTCTTTTCTTTCATGGGTAACTCTTCTTACATTTTCAAAAATGCGTCGGGGTTAAACATAGATTTTGAGATCTCAACCCTCCCTCTTTACCCCTATCCAATGTAGAAAAAAAAAACACACAACAATACGCACAGTAAAACTCAGTTGAAAAGACGTCCGAGTCCTATGTCAGAATAGGTAACAAAAGAAACTCAACAAAATGACCAATGATACATACATTAACAAAGGACTACAATCAGTTATTGACATGCCAGCTCCAGACCGCAATTAAAGTGATCGAAAGATTGTCTTCATCATATGAATATATGTTATGTATTATCATCAAATACAACTTACTTTAAAATATTAAGAATGAACACAAATGCGACCACTTCCATTGAAGTCGGAAACCGTCTAAAATTAATAAAGCATGACTTAATGATGCAAGTACCCGATATGTGTGCATTGTATTGTCAAAACTCGCCCATATTTATGTAGCAGAAGTATTCTACTTTCCGATAAATAGCTGTAACACTTTTGTAAAACTGCTAAATGTTTGGGTCAAAAAGCGGTCTTATCGGACCTACTCTCAAGAAAATCTTTCAATATGTTTCAAAATGTAATATACTTAGGTACTTAGGGACAGGACAATTTATTTTAGAGGGCCCCTTTTTCCAAAATCCCTTTCCCCCATTATTTTCATTTATTTTCGTGTTTAACAGTTTAATATGAGCATACATGTAACTATACTAGAAATAACTTTTATTTGCTACTAACTGTCAATTTAAAGTTTACTATCCACAGTAGTCATTAATATATTCTATAGAGAAAAGGTATTTCACTTCGTACCTAATCACATATTTTCCTTCTCGAATTCTAGGAGTAATCTTTCTAATTTATCGGGCATTTGATTTCTTTTGGGTCTTAGGCAATCGTTTCCACAAATTTTCTGTGTTTTAAGTGCCATAATTTTTGATACATTTGACGTTTATCGACAGAACGGATCAGTTTTGGTTTTTACATGTATTACAATTTTTTTTTATCAATACAAACAAGCCAAAAATACATTGATAAGCATTTATTACATGGCTAAACAATAATGTTACTAGTGCTGCAGGATCTTACTCTTTTGGATCACATAAGTCAACCCGGTTCATCTTTTGGTATGGCAAGCCGTTTTACTATTTATTCTAACTTGAAGATACTAAACAAAATTAATAGATTTTTTATATAGTTTATGAGATATCTTATTAAGTTTATAAAACAGGTTATAAAGTTTATAAGATAGCTTATATAGCTGACAGGATGTCTTATGCAGTTTATAAGATATCTTATATAGTTTATAATGCATAGTTTAAAAAATATCTTATGTAGTTTATAATACATAGTTTATAAAATATCTCATATAGTTTGAAAATATCTTATATAGTTTATAACAGATAGTTTATAAAATATCTTATATAGTTTAACACTATCTTATATAGTTTATAAAATATAGTTAATAAGAGACATTAATTAGTCTAATAAGTTAAATAAGATATGTTATACAGTTGAAAGTTTCCTTCCGACGTTTTTCTTCTTTTTGGTTGAGTTGCTGTCAATGGGTCTTCGATGCAGCGAGAAACTCCAGCACCCGGAGGCTTTCTTCAGCTTGCACCCTATACAAACATGTATACTTAGATATTTGTAAGGAAACACAAGTCCTGTTAGTAAATTTCAGACTCAATTCAATACATTCAGATCAACCAAATCCAGAAAAAAATTCAGTAATCAGCTCTCTTTCATAACTTAGAAAAATGTTTGTCTTGTTGTAAGTAGAAATATGAACTTTTGTAATTGGAGAATAAACTAACAAATTAGTTATTGAGTGTTGGATAACTGTCTTTTGGAGTATTCATAACATTTGAATTTACTCATATACATGTATTACAATGCATATTTTTTTTTTATCAATACCAACAAACCAAAAATACATTCAAGTTGATAAGCATTTATTACATGGCTAAACAATAATGTTACTAGTGCTGCAGGATTTTACTCTTTTGTATCATTTAAGTCCACCCGGTTTATCTTTTAGTATAGTACGCCGTTTTACTATTTATTCTAACTTAAAGATATCAAACAAAATGTATAAATTTTCTTAAATAGTTTGTGAGATATCTTATAAAATTTATAAAATAGGTTATAAAGTTTATAAGATAGCTTATATAGCTGACAGGATGTCTTATGCAGTTTATTAGATATCTTATATAGTTTATAATACATAGTTTATAAAATATCTTATATAGTTTATAACAGATAATTAATAAAACATCTTATATATTTTAACACTATCTTATATAGTTAATAAAATATAGTTTATAAGAGATATTAATTAGTCTAATAAATTAAATAAGATATGTTATATAGTTTAAAGTTTCCTTCCGACGTTTTTCTTCTTTTTGGTTGAGTTGTTGTCTATGGTGTTGGGTTTAGAAAAGTACCAGTTCACCTGTTATTCAAGATTTTCACATTCCACTCATTTTAACTTGTTTAAAAAAAGATAAGAAAACTTGCTACTGAAATCTAATAAATTTGTTTGTTGATGAAGAAGTGATTAATAAACGTTGAGTTATAGATTACAGATGTTACAATTAGAATATACAAACTGCATAATCAATTTGACAAGACAAAGACTGCTACAAATCAATAATGAATATCTTGTCATTATGATTGAAGTAATTTTATTTCTGTTTACATGTGCGTATATGGAAAGCTGTTGTTTCTTTTCTTTCATAGGTAACTCTTCTTACATTTTCAAAAATGCGTCGGGGTTAAACATAGATTTTGAGATTTCAAACCTCCCCCTTTACCCCTATCCAATGTAGAAAAAAACAAACACACAACAAAACGCACAGTAAAACTCAGTTGAAAAGACGTCCGAGTCCTATGTCAGAATAGGTAACAAAAGAAACTCAACAAAATGACCAATGATACATAAATTAACAAAGGACTACAATCAGTTACTGACATGCCAGCTCCAGACCGCAATTAAAGTGATCGAAGGATTGTATTCATCATATTAATATATGTTATGTATTATCATCAAATACAACTTACTTTAAAATATTAAGAATGAACACAAATGCGCCCACTTCCATTGAAGTCGGAAACCGTCTAAAATTAATAAAGCATGACTTAATGATGCTAGAACCCGATATGTGTGCATTGTATTGTCAAAACTCGCCCATATTTATGTAGCAGAAGTATTCTACTTTCCGATAAATAGCTGTAACACTTTTGTAAAACTGCTAAATGTTTGGGTCCAAAAGCGGTCTTATCGGACCTACTCTCAAGAAATTATTTCAATATGTTTCAAAATGTAATATACTTAGGTACTTAGGGACAGGACAATTTATTTAAGATGGCCCCTTTTTCCAAAACCCTTTCCCCCATTATTTTCATTTATTTTCGTGTTTAACAGTTTAATATGAGCATACATGTAACTATACTAGAAATAACTTTTATTTGCTACTTACTGTCAATTTAAAGTTTACTATCCACAGTAGTCACTAATATATTCTATAGAGAAAAGGTATTTCACTTCGTACCTAATCACATATTTTCCTTCTCGAATTCTAGGAGTAATCTTTCTAATTTATCGGGCATTTGATTTCTTTTGGGTCTTAGGGCATGAATCGTTTCCACAAATTTTCTGTGTTTTAAGTGCCATAATTTTTGATACATTTGACGTTTATCGACAGAACGGATCAGTTTTGGTTTTTACATGTATTACAATTTTTTTTTATCAATACAAACAAACCAAAAATACATTGATAAGCATTTATTACATGGCTAAACAATAATGTTACTAGTGCTGCAGGATCTTACTCTTTTAGATCACATAAGTCAACCCGGTTCATCTTTTGGTATGGCAAGCCGTTTTACTATTTATTCTAACTTTAAGATACTAAACAAAATTAATAGATTTTTTATATAGTTTATGAGATATCTTATTAAGTTTATAAAACAGGTTATAAAGTTTATAAGATAGCTTATATAGCTGACAGGATGTCTTATGCAGTTTATAAGATATCTTATATAGTTTATAATGCATAGTTTATAAAATATCTTATGTAGTTTATAATACATAGTTTATAAAATATCTCATATAGTTTAAAGATATCTTATATAGTTTATAACAGATAGTTAATAAAACATCTTATATATTTTAACACTATCTTATAAAGTTAATAAAATATAGTTTATAAGAGATATAAATTAGTCTAATAAATTAAATAAGATATGTTATATAGTTTAAAGTTTCCTTCCGACGTTTTTCTTCTTTTTGGTTGAGTTGTTGTCTATGGTGTTGAGTTTAGAAAAGTACCAGTTCACCTGTTATTCAAGATTTTCACATTCCACTCATTTTAGCTTGTTTAAAAAAAGATAAGAAAACTTGCTGCTGAAATCTAATAAATTTGTTTGTTGATGAAGAAGTGATTAATAAACGTTGAGTTATAAATTACAGATGTTACAATTGGAATATACAAACTGCATAATCAATTTGACAAGACAAAGACTGCTACAAATCAATAATGAATATCTTGTCATTATGATTGAAGTAATTTTATTTCTGTTTACATGTGCGTATATGGATAGCTGTTGTTTCTTTTCTTTCATAGGTAACTCTTCTTACATTTTCAAAAATGCGTCGGGGTTAAACATAGATTTTGAGATTTCAACTCTCCCCCTTTACCCCTATCCAATGTAGAAAAAAACAAACACACAACAAAACGCACAGTAAAACTCAGTTGAAAAGACGTCCGAGTCCTATGTCAAAATAGATAACACAAGAAACTCAACAAAATGACCAATGATACATAAATTAACAAAGGACTACAATCAGTTACTGACATGTCAGCTACAAACCGCAATTAAAGTGATCGAAAGATTGTCTTCATCATATGAATATATGTTATGTATCAAATCCAACTTATATTTAAATATCAAGGATGACCACAAATGCGGCCACTACCATTGAAGTTGAAAAACGTCTAAAATGAAACTCAAATGCTAAAATTCTGAAGATTTAAGTAATAAAGCATGACTAAATGATGCTAGTACCCGATATCTGTGCATTGTATTGTCAAAACTCGCCCATATTTATGTAGCAGAAGTACTTTACTTTCCGATAAATAGCTGAAACACTTTTGTAAAACTGCTAAATGTTTGGGTCAAAAAGCGGTCTTATCGGACCTACTCTCAAGAAATTCTTTCAATATGTTTCAAAATGTATACTTAGGTACTTAGGGACAGGACAATTTATTTTAGCCCTCCCCTTTTTTCCAAAATCCCTTTCCCCTATTATTTTCAATTATTTTCGTGTTTAACAGTTTAATATGAGCATAACTATACTAGAAATAACTTGTATTTGCTATTTACGATCAATTTGAAGTTTACTATCCACAGTGGTCACTAATATATTTTATGGAGAAAAGGTATTTCACTTCGTACCTAATCACATATTTTCCTTCTCGAATTCTAGGAGTAATCTTTCTAATTTATAAGGCATTTGATTTCTTTTGGGTCTTAGGGCATGCATCGTTTCCGCAAATTGTCTGTGTTTTAAGTGCCATATTTTTTTTTTATATATTCCACGTTTATCGACAGAACGGATCAGTTTTGGTCGTCGTAATTTGATTCTTAATTGACGGAAGTAATGTATGAGCGACAACTCTTAGGAAAAGCAGAGTCTGTGACAAATCATGGTTGCTTACCTTGCCAGTATCATTAAAACACTTAAATTTGAAAGTATCACACAATTCTTGATAAAGATATAAAGACCATAAATTAAAGAAAGATTACAGTTTCTGGAAACTTCTCTTTATCTATACCATGTATACCAGGCAAAACTATTTGTATTGATGTTTAAACATGTTAGAAAATGATCGCAAGTTATGTTAACCGTATACCTATCAACAAAATATCATATACATATACATGGATATGTATGACGAAAGATAATTTTTATGTAAACCATACTCTATATCTATAGCAGGCTTAAATGTTTATACCAATAGTTAAATTCGTGAAAAGAATAATTTCAACTTTTTTAAACCACATTTCCTTTGAATGTACATGTAAAAAGACAAATCACATAAAAACTTAACTCCGAGGAAAATACTAAACGGAAAGTCCCTAATGAAATTGCAAAATCAAAAGATAAAACACATCAAACGAATGGACAACAACTGTCATATTCTTGACTTAGTTCAGGCATTTTCTTATGTAGAAAATGGTGGATTGAACCTGGTTTTAGAGCGCCAAACCTCTCACTTGTATGACAGTCTCAACATATTACATAACCAATTTTAAGAAGAATATCACAAGTTCAGAAATCTATGGTCCATACCTTGTATCATCAACAGACAAGTCTTTTCATAATCAATAATAGGAGTACTTAACATTGTATGACTCACTAGGTGGATATACGAATTGAGATTTTCATATGTATGTCTAGACTACACAGAAAAATATATCATTGCACATTTCTCTAAAATCATGTTTGCAAGTCTTGCTAGTATCATTAAAGCACTTTTACTTCATTATGAGGTTGATGCATTTGATTAATGGCTTTTTGTGCTTCTTTTTTAAATATTTTTGTTTTACAGTATTACATGTATGATACTTGTGGTACTTGTACATTCTGTACATTCTGTTAATTTGTTTATGATATTCTCGTTATCATGTCTTTCATTCTGCCAATGTGCTTTGTCTATATACCTTTGGGTGTTACTTCGAAAACTTGTTTGTTGAATGTCTTTTATTTTCGCTTTGTGTTTTATCTATATGCTTTTTTTTTGTTTCTTCGTTACTAATACATCAGGTCATTGTGTTATTGTACTGTGGTAAGTTTGTGTATTTTTATCTTTATTTGTTTCCTAATATGCTTGATCTTCATGTTATTTTGTGTTTCTTTGTTACATTTTTGTATGTTTTTGTTAGTGATTAGGGTAGTGGCACAATGTTAAACTGCTGTATTTTTGACATTGTTACCTGTTCGTCTGTTTGTTTTGTTCGCGCATCGTTGTCAATGTGATGGAATTTGGTGCGACTGTCATACAAGTGAGCGATTTAGCTATCTATAAAACCAGGTTCAATCCACTTTTTTCTACACAAGAAAATATCTGTACAAAGTGAGGAATATGACAGTTGTTATCCAGTCCGTTGATGTGTTTGAGCTTTTGATTGTTCGATTTGATTAGGGACTTTCCGTTTTTAATTTTCTGCGGAGTACAGTATGTTTGTGCTTTTTCTTTTTGATTTGTGAGTATTACAAAATAAGTTATTAGAATATCAAGGCCAAATGACATATTGATAAATAAAAGAACAATTACAGTTTAGTTACAATATCCATATCAGGCAAACATATTTGTTTTGATGTTTAATGAAATTGAGAATGGAACGGGGAATTAATGTGCCAAAGAGACAACAACCCGACTAAAGAGCAACTAACAGCCGAAGGTTACCAAGGGTCTTCAATGCAGCGAGAAAATCCCGCATCCGGAGGCGTGCTTCAGCTGGCCCCTAATAAAAAAGTATACTAGTATATGATAATTGTCGTCATACTAATATAAAAGAAAATAACATTAAAAATCACACAAGACCAACAAATGTTAGAGGCTCTTGACTCAGGACAGAAACAACAATTCGGCGAGGGTAAATTATGTTAAAAATTATAGCAAGTTATATGAACCACAAACCAATCAACGTCAGGACAAATATTATATTTATAAATAAAGGAAAGATCATACTAGTGTCTGTAAACCATACGCTATATCTATAGCAGACATAAGTGTGTATATCAATAGTAAAACTCGAAAGAGAACTATCTCAACTTCTATAAACCACATGTCCTATGTAAGGATATCATATTATATAACCAATTATAGGTAGAATCACAAGTTCTGAAATCTGTGCATTGTATCATCAACAGACATTTCAAATTATATGACGCATTGCGTTGATAAACGAATTTAAAAAAAAATCATATTTCACAGAAAAATATATCATTACCCTTTACATATACATTTGTTTTATTGACTCTTTAAAAGAGACATGTAAACATTTGCTGATTCTTTTCATCAATAGGTAATTAAGGAAGATTGAATAAAACATTTAACAATTTGTAATTGTCTACACTAGACTATTAGTAATGTGTAGTTGTAACAAGTGTAACATCCTAATGTACATTATTTGCATAATCAATTTGATAAACGAAGAAAAACATAGTCTGTTACAAATCATATGTGAATACCTTGTCAATATCAATGAAATTATGTATCAGGCAAACACGTTTGTTATAATGATCAATATAAAATAAGAAGATTTGGTGTAATAGACATATAACATGTATAAGACAACATTCAACCAGATACCAAAATACATAGACGTTTACAACTATAAGTCACCGTACAACCGTCAACAATGAGCAAAACCCATACCGCATATTGATGCAGCTATAACAGGCTTCCAAACATATTAAAAGAATGGTGAACATTTGTGTAAACCATATTCCCTATCCGTTATTGCACAATCAAGAAATATTTTTATTTCTTTAAACCTTACTATGGTTTATCAATAGTAACAAAGGAACAAGGCTTATAATTTGATATTTATTGATAATTTAAGACGCGCGTTTCGTCTACATAAGACTCGTCCGTGAGGCTCAGATTAAAATAGTTATGAAGCCAACTACTTGGCTGATAATACCTTCGGGGACAAAACATCCACTAGTAGTGACTTCGACCCAGTAAGTTTGATAGGTATCAAAGATACCATGCTTATAATCTAATACGGCAGACGCGCGTTTCGTCTACACAAGACTCATCAGTGACGCTTATATCTATACACAAAAACATGTTTTTATCTTTAAACATGTCAAATAAAGGCAACAGTAGTATACCGCTGTTCGAAACTCATAAACCGATTGGGTTAAAAAAATCTGGGTTACAAACTAAAACTGAGGGTAAAGCATCAACTATAAGAGGAGAACAACGACACACCAGAAACACAACATTAAAAGGTAACACACAGAGGAACGATCTATAATATAGATATTGCCATATTCCTTACTTGGTACATTATGACTCAACACATAATGATTATAAATTCTGCATATAGCATCATTTTCCACAATATAAGGAAAACTTATTGTATTGAAGGATAAAGGAAATATCAGTTTCTGTAAACCCTACTCTATATCAATGTCTGGCAAATAGTTTTGTATTAAGGATAGAAATTTTAAAAGAATGATCTCAACTTCACTTATTTCCATGTTTTTTGAATGCAAGCTTAACATATTATATTACCGAATAAAGTAAGGATCCATGGTTCAGAAATCTGTGGTTTATACCTTGTATCATTGACAAACAATTTTTTTTAAAAAGGAGTATTAAAAATTGTTTGAACCACTACGTATACTAATTTGAAGGCTTGCTATTGTATATCATAATGATTATTTAAGATATTACATGTACAACATAAAAAAGTACATAATTTGCATAATCATCTTGATAATCGAAGAAAGTCTGTTACAAATCATATTTTAATAACATGTCAGTATCACTGAAGTACTTTACTGAGCTTTAATTTACGAATAAACCAACAAATTTACAAACATTTCAGGACACACTCCTATGTTAATGAAATCATAGAAGGATCAAAGTTTCTTGAAACTATTTTCATATCTATAACAGGCAAACATATTTGAATCGATGGCTAAACATGGAAACAGCATTACACAACTTCTATAAATCATATCTCGCTGACTGTAAGTTCAACGTATAATATCAATGAATAAAGGAAATACCTCTGCTTCAGAATTCCTTGGTCTATACGCTATGTATATCTATGTATATCTTTGAGAGGACTAACCCTATTTATTTTAAGCAGATCTTAAGGAGTATAAGAAATTGAGTTATATACTTCGTTTACTTTTCCATATTAGAGACACATTATCAAGCATAAACAATTAAAGAATGGCGATGAACCAGATAACCAGACTAAGTAGTAATATTTATTTCGTTGTCGCTTATTTCAGCTTTTGAAATACATGGTATGTTAAATATAGATCAATTCCCAATAATATAACACTGACTTCAAATTGCATGCAGACACTGTACCAATAGGATGAATTAAACCAACTCACTCACAAAGGTCAAGGACGACAGTAGTCCCGTCGATTTCTGAACATGTATAATGTAAATTTGACATAAATACCAGTGTATAACACATGTAAGATTGCACAATGGACCAAACATAGAAAAAAATATACTATTGCATTGTTATATCGAAAATCCTAACTAAGATTACCCTAGTATAATCTTATCTAACAATTTAGAAGATGTAGATCAACTACTGCATCAATAGCCTTTCAACATTAAATTAAATGTTTTGAGCTCAATCCCTCATTTGCTAGCTACGCTCGACTCCAAATTTTCTACTAGAGCTGTCAGTTATACATACAGCATGTCAATAGTCGAAAGCCACGTTTAAACAAAAAAATGCTGAAAGTGGAGCTGAATACCAATCAGACAATCACATTATGTAGAGAGGTTAACGTTTTTTAAACAACGACCCTTATAACGTAAAATCGGTTACAATTGTGTCCAAATTTTGTAGATATTGAATATAGAATTTATAATTTTTTTTTTAAAGACTACACGTCAAGGCAATAATTAGCTGATGTGAAATATATATTTAGAAGTGCACATGTTTAACTTAAGATGACAGATGTTGCAAGCCTAAACAATGTTTGCATATTCAGTAAAATTGAACAAAGCTTAACACCATATGTCGCTAATGATTTGTTCACACCTACAGCATTCCTCGATTGAATATTTTAATTTCCGGTGTTATTTAAGAAGCCACTTCGTTTAAAAAGTTATATTATTATCATTAGGTCTGCTATAACAGAGTGTGGTAAGTGTTCATTTATTTACTTAGAAATGAAAATCCGTCTGATCTGAAAATGTCAGCTTTTGTTGTTTGTCAATGAATTTAAGTTGCTTGACACAATTGATGCTTTATTTAAATTGATGGTATATGTATAATATATAGTCCGTTGTGTAGCTCGTGGAATATGATGAATATTCCCAACTTTACTCCTCGACGTAGACGCAGTCATGGTCATCGTCATTATACATCACCTGCTTTGCACGATGTCTCTATTAATGATTTGCTGCCATATAACATGTATAAATAAAAGCGGTTAGGTATCTTAATTATTACCCCTTAAAACTTGTGTTTCTGTTGTGTAGTTTTTCTCCTCTTATATTTGATGTGTTTCCCTCAGTTTTTGGTTGTAACACGGATTTGTGTTTATCTCAATCGATTCATGCATTTCAAAAAGCGGTATACTACTGTTATTTATACCCTCTCGACACTTACCAAAGAGGAAATCCTGAATATTCATAGGTTTGTTCTATGTTCCTTTGGAATTTCAACCAAAGACGAAATACTGGATCTTCTATCACTGCATTGAATACCTAAACAACGCAAGTGTCCTATCTGTTTTATCAGTAATAAAAAAAACCGGGCTTCAAAGTTATTGTGAAACTGCCTTTTCTAGAGGTGGCGTTAATCAGATACTCAATGATCTAGTACATACAATTTATGACTCTTTCATCTTGCAGTAGTATTAAAACATTTGACTTTTCTTACCGATTCCAAACTAAAAGACAAATTGAAAGAGTTGGTTTTGCTATTTTTCATAAAAAAGAAAGACTAATGTAGATTCAGGTATATATTCTTAAGGAGGGATACATCCTACTTTGTACAGGATCACTCTGATTCAACAAAACATTTTCTGAAACTGAAGTTATCAAGATGCTTGATTTCTTGATATACAACATATTTGTTACGTTGGAGGATATGTTTTTCATCAGACTGTCGGCATTCCAATGGGAACAAATTATGCTCCTCTTCTATCCGACTTGTTTCTTTACTAATATACATAGGAAGAAAGATAAGAAGTTAGCAATATCCCTTGACTTTACTTTCCACTGTAAAGATGATGTTCTCTCACTAAATGATTCAAAAATTGGTGACAATGTTGAACGGATCTATCCCATCGAACTAGATATAAAGGATACAATAGATACAGTTAAGTCGACCTCATATCTTGAATTAAAAAACGTTGCGACAAAAGAGATGATTTCAGTTTCCCAATTGTGAAGTTTCCATTTCTAAATAGCAACATTCCAGCAGCGCCTGCATACGGTGTATATATCTCCCAATTGATACGATATACCCGGGCTTGTATTTGCTATCATGTTTTCATTGATAGAGGGTTGCTGCTCACAAGAAAAAATATTAACCCAAGAGTTCCAAATGGTGAAGATGAATTCATCCCTTCAAAAATTTAACGGACGCCATAACGAGTTGGTTGACCATTATGGAATAACCGTTTCACAGATAATATCGGAAATGTTTCTCACGTCGTAACTACAATCCCCTTCCCTTTTCATGAATTTGACCTACCGATTTATACTATTTACCGGTATTGTAATAACATAAGCAACATGACGTGTGCCACATGAAAAGCAGGATCTGCTTACCCTTCCGGAACACCTGAAAACACCCTTAGTTTTTGGTGGAGTTTATGTTGCTTAGTCTATCGTTTTCTTTGTTTTTTTCATGTGTACTATTATTTGTGTTTGTCTGTTTCATTTTTTGGCAATGTCATTGTCAGGTTTTTTTCATAACTTTGACCGTCCCTCTGGTATATTTGGCCTCTCTTTTACTTCACCGTATTATTCACTGTTGTCAAATCTATAAAGTTTCTTTATATTGTTTACAATTTCTGTTTGTTTGATTTCATTGTATTTTGGTTAATGTACTTATGTTATCTGATTTCATTGGTTTGTATAGAAAGCTGATTTGGTATTTTGTCTCTTTCCTTTTTACACCTTAGTAGACGATGCATTATTTTCTGAACGTTCCATGATTTAATTGATTGATTACAAGTATGTATATTGAAATAAAAGATGTGGTATAATTGCCAATGATTCTATACACAAACATTATTCACCACAAAAAAAATCCTACCGTTTAGTCAGCTATACAAGAATCTGAAATGAACATAAATTTGATGCGTTTTGTCATTTGATTTTGCCATGTGATTATAAACTTTTCGATTAGGTGTTCCTCTGAGTTGAGTATTTTTGTGATTTTACTTTTTACATTATAATTCTTTTACTTATATCAAACATGTAAATAAGAATAAAATACTCTACGGCTGACGTACATGAACAAAAGTAGGTACATAGGAAAAAGTGATTTTGAAATAATCCTACAAAATTACATCAGAAATTATGTTTTTTCTAATAAAGCGGACAGAAAAAAAATATTGCAATGCATTCGTTTTTAGCATTGAGTAATATTTAGTTGAACGAAAAGTCAAATTAAAATTTCAGCAACAACATATAGCACTGTTCTTGGCATCCCCGAAAACAATTCAAATTCTGAATCAACTCCATCTTCAAGCATAATCTGTCTTTTTGAGAAAAAAAAACTGTCTATTCGGCAGCTTATGGTTAATTCAACATAATGTATTAGCATAGTTTCGAACCTGAAGCTAACAGTCACAATGTATCATTAAATGCATACAAGTACAAAAGCACATATTACTGAGTGACGATTCCCCTCTGAATAACCTTGAATATATAATGAATGTTTACAAATTTTCGTTTTAGTATTACAGTATCATGATGAAATTTTGTTGTTTGATTGTAATCATCCTTTACACAATTCATGTTTCTACTGGCGGAAGTAAGTATTCTTTATGTTTTATCGTATACATGCTGTTCTTACTTATACACAATAGAATTAGGCGAAAGTTTTTACTTGATTTTACATCAATACATAATTGTATTGTATGTGCTAGACCACTTTGAATCAATAAAAAAAAACTTTAAAAATGACAAAGTATACAACGCTCGTATACAAGAGAGGTCAGGAATATGGCAGTTGATTCATATAGTCCGTTTCTAGGTATGTTGTCGCTTGCCTTGTTGACGTTAAGGGATTTTGCTGTTTCTGGAATTTTTCCTCTCATACTAGTTGTTGGTGTGTTAACCACGGTTTAAGTTTTATACCGGAATTGGTTTTTGAGTAGTGAAATTATGACTATTGAACAGCAGTAACATGACGGATGCCACATGTAGAACAGAATATACTTACCCTTCGAGAGCAACCAACATTTAGGGTTGGGTTTGGGTTGTTGTTGTACCCCTATTTGTTACACTTTGTTCATGCATCGATGTCAATATTATGACATTTGATGCGATTGGCGGACAAGTGAGAGGTTAAGCGCTATAAAACCAGATGTTCTACATTTGAAAATGCTTGTACCAAGTCTTGAATATGACAGTTTTTGTCCATTCGTTTGATTCGTTTGATTCGTTTTTTAATTTGATTTTGCCACTTGATTGGGAACTTTCTGTTTCCTCGTAGTTCAGTTTTTCTTGATACTACTATTGCCTTTACTTAGTTGCCGGTATCTCGATGTGGGTAATGTTGAATCTAAGTCAATGAATGTGTCCTTAATTTAAATTCGAGTAAAAATATGAATAACTTAATTTAACATGTTTAATGTTTCCTTGAATTAAATCTATCAGACAAAAATGTTGTTCATATGAAACATTCACCTCACGTTAAAAATAAAATAAGGTTATTAGAAGAGATTTGGGTTTCAAATGATATGAACCTATTTTGCTTTCCTTAAACTCATTACTGCGATGCAGAATATAACTTTAAGAGTACGACTAAAACAGTTGTTTTTCCAAATAAAAGCTATTTTCTTATTGTATAATGCAGAAATAGGAGCTCATAATGTCACATTGTATTTAAGAACTTTACTCTTTAGGACTCACTGGAAATTGTCTCGCTTCAAATGGGACATGTGGACAGAAAGGTCGTACTTGTGAATCTGCGTTTGGTAAAGGATGGATCAAAGACGGAAGATGTTGCAATGGAGGACCATGTTGTAAATGTAAGTAAACACACAAAGCATGATCCCTTCTATTAAAAAATGAAACGTAGGCAGAAGATCGTGATGTAAAATAAGATTAAACAATATAAAAAGCGATATATTATTGTCTTTAAATTAAACGTAGATATTTGACACCTTTTATCAAGTTATGTTAACAAAAATATATAAGAAAATATCAATAGAACACAAGGTTCTCAAACAATGACGATATTATACAGAAACTTGTTTTACAATTTTATGGAAAGACAATGCCGATAATGTATACAATTGTCATCATTAAGGATACACCAAAACAATAAAATTAAATAATTTAATTAATCTAATTAAAATTAAATTAAATTGTAAGAAGTTAATTTCTAATTTCTGTTAAGTTTCAGAGAAAATGCCCGACACTCTATCAAAATATTTTGGACAATAACGATTTAAACACGTCACAATTTGTTTTATGTGATCTGGAAAAAGTTAATAAATGGAATCATTTAACAACCAGTCCTATTGTTGGCTTCTTCTCTACAGCTTTGCCTGCGTGACATATTTTTTACGTGATTCTCATGACCAATCTCATGGTTGGATACCACAGCCTACCTGCTCTTTCTCAATAATATGTTATATCAAAATAATTGAAAATTTCAGCCACTCTAATTCAAACTATGGACAATTTTAAAATTTATGTTTTGGTGATCTAGAAAACTTTTGACAGCTTCTGAAATGCTTATTTTAAATCTTTTTTAGCTGGACGTAATCACTACTCGTGTATAAAAACTAAGATATCTAACCTTGAGTCATATCACTTTTATTAGTTAAGTCTGAAAATATATGATTTACTTAGTATATATCGATAACGCTGATACAAAAAAGGTATGCATATTACTCACCTCATAGCAATAATCATATTGTTTTGCGAGAATGCAGTATATTGGTCATTCTATTTCAAACAAGTTATATCACCTTTGGTGTAATATCCTAGACAGAATGTATTACTATTTTTCATTGACGAATTTTGTTCTGCTCTATATAGTTGTTAACAGCTGCATTATACAGTACAAGCATTCTGTATACGTGTATCACTGTCTGTATGTCGTCAAAATAACATGGGTTTAATTTGACGAAACAATAGTCTTCTTTGTGACAGTTATACATTTTACATTTTTATCCTGCCAATGCTGTACATAAAACCTAATGACATTTGTTGGTGTCATCAGTTAATTCAATGTTGTAGCTATTTTGTTCAATATTTAACTCTAATTGTGTTATATAAATAGTACCATGTGTTCCCACTGCCAATTGTCCTGAAGGATATGTTCTGTTAGATAACCAAACCGCTAGTCGTAATTGCTACGCTCACTCTAAACCGGATCACCTTGAAGAACCATGGACAATTGCTTTGGTGAGTTTGTTTTTATGTTATATCAGATTCAATTTTCTCTTATTCAAGTATTGTTGATTTTGAGTGGTTGATATGTTATGAAATATGAAAGTATACATTTCTGAGAAATTATTCAAACGGATCTACCTTTTTTCATGTCTTTTATTGTTTTTGTTATCTATAAAATTGAAAATGGAAATAAAGAATGGGAAACTTATATGTGCCTTTGTCATCCTTCACAGAGACGCTTGACATCTTATTTCAATTAATTATAAAAAAGAAGATGTAGTATGATTGCCAATGAGACAACTATCCAAATAATATATTTGTTTTTGTATATGAATGGAAGACCAAAGAAATATAGCATTATATTTAAAATGTTTAACTCAATCACCTCTATTTATAGTTGATTGATTGATATTGGTGTTTAATGTCACTTTCAGCAATATCTTCCGAACATAGTATTTTTCTTTCGAGTATTATTTGATAGCGATGTAAATACATGATATAATAATCAATGTATATCTGGTTATATTTAAAACAATACATGTATATTGTCTACAAGATTAACCAATAGGGTATGCATTATCATTTCAATTTAAAAATAGATGATTCGTTATTATTCATGGAATTTCATGGGTATATCATATGCTCGAATTTAAATGCTCAACAAACTGAACATTCACATAGGCTTGTAGCTGACTCCAGAGTAAAAATAACCTGACAAAAGTCGTTAGTAATACTAAATTGCAGTACCGATAAGTTAAAAGCCCAATAAGTTATTATTGCAGTGTTTATCCGGTGTGAGACATGTTTTATTTGTTGTATTATCTTTATTTATCTTATGAATGTTTAGATAAATAATCTCATCATAGATACCAGGACAAAAATTTGTATATACGCCAGACGCGCATTTCGTCTACAAAAGACTCATAAGTGACGCTCGAATCCAAAAAAGTTAAAAAGACTGTTCTTAAATTTTAGTCGATATGTACCATGACACCAGGAGCTTATTTATGGAGACCAAATAGTCTAGCAGAAGCTTCGGCTGCTTTTACACAGTTTAGATGCGGTAAGTTATCATTTATAAGTAACTGATAATTCTTTTGTTATCATTGTAATAATAACAACAGCTCTTAGAAATTATAAAAAAATATTCACTTTTTAACATCAATCAGTTGAACGACATGTATCTAAACACATAGGTTTTGTAATTCTTGATTTTACTGCCGTCCTATAGCACAAAATATTGAGAGAGCAAGTAATTCCGACTTGATGATTTTTAGTCTAAAAAAGTGTGGGAAATGTGATAAAACAACAGACAAGAATTTACCAAGCTTAAGTTACAAACAAAATATGCATATTTGGATGGAGAGTTGTCTCATTGGCACTCGCACCACATCTTCCTATATCTACAGATATCAAGATTTGGTTTTGTAGTTTAGTTGTTCCTGTAACAAACGTATTTTAAACTGTATAGCACCTCCTCTATTTTACGGAAATGTTATTTACCGTGCCCGGAAATTATGAAAAAATCTTGATAAACTTATCGATCCTTCAATTAAACGTATCCTTGGTTACCAATTCAACACAGTAATTATATCACTGAATATTGTTTCATTTGTATCAACTTTGATTTTGAAATCAGTTAATTAAAAGCAAACTAAATATTATTGTTATATAATAAACATATAGACGTTTATGGATATCTGTCGATACCTGTATCTTGGCATTGTACAAGGTCATGTTTTCTCTCACTAAATCCATTTGATGTTGGATGTGTACTGATTGATAATTTAGTCGTAGATGTATGATTTTTTTTATTAATTGTGTGTGGCTTTGAACCAGCTGTCAGTAATTGTGAGTACCTCCAGATCTGAAAAATACCACCTTTTTGTTGTTGGGATCTACAAGTATCCGGCCACCTTTACTTGTTTTTGTAGTATTTTTATTGTTATCCATCTGATGAGTTAAGCATTTTTCAACTGATTTTTTTTAGCTCGTTTTTATTTAGGTTAGGGGGTATTCCTGCTAACATCTTTAACCTCGAAAAAATTTCTTTGTATGTTACTGTCCCAAGTAAGGAACCTGTAATCTAGTGGTTTCCGTTTCTTCATGTGTAAGTTATTTGTCGTTATGTCGTTGGTTTTCTCGTTTGAATTGTTTTACATTGTTATTTCGTGGCCTGTTATAGCTGAATATGCGGTATGAGCTTTTCTCATTGTTGAAGGTCTATAGTTGTAATTTTCTGTGTCATTTTGGTCTCTTGCGGAGAGTTGTGGGATTGGCAATCATACCACAACTTTTTTATCTATACGATTCAATATGTTTAATGCATTTCATGTTGCTTTGCACTAAATAAAACAAGCAGAAAAATCGAGGAAACAAACTGAGACAATCGCATGGGAGTGATACCAGTTGCGTCGACATGATAACCGTCTCCTGAAATAAATCCTACATGTTCCATATATACCGATACTCAACCGAGTTCGTCGACAGGATAAGCGTCTCCTGAAATACATCATGCATGTTTTATATGAACCAATACTCAAACGAGTATGTCGACAGGATAAAAGTGTCCTGAAATATATCATGTATGTTCTTTATGAACCAATACTCAACCGAGTGCGTCGACAGGATAAACGTGTCCTGAAATATATCCTGCATACTCAACCAAGTGTGTTGACAGGATAATCTTCTCCTGAAATACACCCTGCATGTTCCATATGAACCACTACTCACGCAAATATTTACATTTGAGAAAAGGACAAAATCGGAAATCTTCCAGATGTAACGACTTTTACATTACTAAATCATCTGAGAATCCGAAAACATGTGGCTAGTGAGTTGAGATACAGGCAAAGCATACGGGTCAGCTTGTGAGGACAGTAAAATGCATGTTTATTTAAGTTTCAGTTGTCTTTCATATATATAAATTTGTGTGATAGGAATTGGGTAGGTCTAAGACAGAATTTGCTACAGTCATATGGACTGGTGCAAATAGTCCTGGTCAAGACGTAAATTATATGCCGTAGACAATGGTTAATATTACATATCACACCTTGAGATCCGTTTGTGGGTAAGTCTAAGACAGTATTTGCTAACTGACTGGGATTATGAATCTTCTAACAAGTCTATGATACTTTCATTATAAGTCAATTCCTTTTAGCGAATGAAATATGGACTGGTGGATATAGTCCTGGCCAAGACGGAAACTTTGTATTTGCTGTAGACAATGGTGTTTTTAACTATTCGAATGTTCCCTTTGGAATCAGTAAGTTTTATATTCGAAAATAATTAAATAAAACAAATATATTGTTTAAAATGTACTGTTTATCAAAAATGTTTATAATTATAATAGTATTATGTATGTGTAATCAAAAGATATTTATAAATATTTTGATATGAGCGTCTGGCGTACTAAATTATAATCCTGGTACCTTTAATAACTATATTCGATACTAATGAAAAAAGCAGAAGAATTTTAAATTCAGAGTTTGGGTTTTATGGATAAAATTGATATGAGATAAACATCACTGTGACAGTAACCCAACAACATAAAAAAGACATAACGAGGTCAAAATACTCACGATACTGTTATCAACAGAAGAAGTCTTAAATCGTCCCGAGGTTGCAAAATTTCGAATGAAACTGGTTTTATGCTATAGCACTCATCACTTCTAATCTTAAGGAGAACGATAACGAAAATACAATAAACAATAGTACAGCAAAATCAATACCAGTTAAAAGACGATACAACTAAAAAAAGGCAATAGTACATTACCGATGTTCTGATATGATAAATCGACAAGGAGGACAAACGATGGTTAAACAAAAACAAAGGAAATCACAGGAACATAACAAGGAGCAATACCGGATGTTTTTGAAAATGTTTCAAAAAGACGAATCTAAAGATAGACTTCAGATAAAATAATGATATAACATCTTCACACGCTTAAAAACACTTAAATCTATCCCATATCTTGACGATGTATTGAGTGGCATGGAAGCAAGATTTTCGCGCCTGACATCAACAACAATTCAAGCACTGAAGTTGGTACCGGCATTTGTACAAAGCGCAACATTTGATGAAATTAAACATTTTGTAGACTTTTGCCATACTGATTTGCCGAGTCCATCTACAATGCCGTCCGAACTGCTTTTGTGGCAAAAGACTTGCGAGTCAATGCTTTCAAAACCAGAAACTGTAGCCGGTGCTCTGAAAGTATGTTGCAAAACAGACTTTCCAAATATTTCTGTTATCTTAAAAATCATAGCTACCATGGGGTGACGAGTTGCGAATGTGAGCGATCCAACACTGAGTTATCACTTTTAAAAACCTACCTGAGAACAACTATGGGACAATCGCGTTTAAACGGACTTGCGTTGACCCATTTGCACTACAGTTTGGAACTTAACATAAATCAAATTATAGATAACTTTGCAAGGAAACATCAGCGACGCATGATGTTGAATGACCTGATATACGACTCTTTGTTAATTTATTAAATTTTGAACAATTGTACGTAGAACTATTTTTACCGATTCGGAATATTTTAGCTTAACTTTTTTTACAGCTTGCCTAATTCAGATGAGAGTCGTATGTTGTGCTATTTTAGATTGCAAGATATTGTATAGAGTCTTAAATAAAAATCAGTGTTACATGTCTTTAAATTCCTTTACCTAGGAATATGTGCATTGCATGGTGTTGTCCAAATTCATGATCTTCCATAATGTCGAAATTATTTTTTTACCTTTTTCATACCCTTCATTATTCATTTGGGACTACCCCCAAATTTTTTTGGATCCGCCACTGCTACCAAAACTGTCAGTTTGTATTCCTTATTTTTTTTCTTCTGATTTCTATTTAGTTGTTTTATTCGTTATTCAGCATGAATTTTAAAATAAATACCTTTTTTTTCTTTTTTGCAGCTGGAACTTTTACCAACGAAAGCTGTATTGCTCTTGGACCGATTTTAAATTGGGAAGATTATCGGTGCACGAGCAGACTTCAATATATTTGCGAATTTCCAATGGTTAGTAGGCACATTATTTGTGAAATTATTTGATAAAATTGATTTTTTGTTGTATCTTATCATGCTTATTGAACCAAAATCACTTATCTACAGTCATACATGTTATCATGTATAACCAAACATCAATCTGATAAGAGTATTATTATTTTGTCTTTTTGCAAATTTATTTAAATTTAAACAAAGTAGCTAAATCATAAAAAAACTAAATGGGCCCTACCATGTTACTGATTTTTTTTTATATGGAAGTCTTAGGTATTCGATAATACTTTGATCAAATGGATCTTTCGAGGAAACGATGGTATTCTCCCCAATAAAGTAGACTTGTTCTCTGTCCTTTATCTGTTTGGCTTTGAAAACCGTATGTTGCAAGGTAGAGAACTAGCCTATAAACTAACGCTTTAAGTTTGTTCAATGGATAAAACTATCATTAATGTGTTTAATGAATGAGACTTAATTGTGATCATCGAACTATTAACTACATAAGAAACACAAAGGGGTCACATTTGGACCGTATGATCTCACCCTCTGTATTTGGGTGGCTTTCTTTGAAATTCGCATTTTTGTGGGTATCGATGTTTCGTGGAATGTGGAAAACTTGCAATTACGTGGATAGTTTATTTCGTTGTTTTGCAAAAGTCTCAATATATTCTAATACAATAGTTGTAATTAGTTTAATATTTAAAAGGATATTTAAACAATTCAAGTCGGAAAAGCATTCATTTATTTGTGACCCCCAAAAAGCAGGACTTTTACTATTCTTTTAGTTTTAAATCTCTTGCAAATAATTAAATAACAAAAATACTGAACCCCAAAGAAAATTCAAAAACGGAATGCCCTTATAGAAAGGCAAAATTAAAAACAACATAAGGTTCCCCAATTTATTTATATAGGAACTGGTGATTGTAATTTACATTTGAAACGGCAAATAATTTCCGATGTACACTATAGCTGTAGGTTGCTTGCAAATGTATTATATTTTGATCATTTTGGCACATATTTTTGACTCTTTTGATGAAAGATGTACGAACATGATTGAAAAGAACCGTGCTCTCTTTTACATATTGACATACAAATCATTTGAAACTAAAATCTAAAAATTTTAACACTTAAATATTTTACCGTCGTAAGCTCAAGCTTATTAACACTGTCTTGTAAGAACAATTGCTCCTCTGAAAGGTCTTATGACAGATTAATGGTTTTGAAGATTAAAGGTCATTTTATCACTATGTTCAATTTTAAGCCATATCGGCTGTGTTGTTTTTTTAGACTAAGTAATCAGACAAATATTATTAACTAGACACCAAAATTATGATTGTATTTAAGTTTAAATAAACTTGGATAGTAGTTATATTTGTAAGAGACAATAACATATGACGACGACAGACGGCATGCGACAGACACAAGGTGACACAAGGTGAACTAAACACAACAAAAGACAAAACATTAGTCTACAAAATATATAGAACTAAGCAATATCAGTTCAACCAAAAACTGGTGATGATATTATGTGATCCTGCGGGGTAAGCCGATCCTGCTGATCGTGTACCCCTGCCTGGTAAGCAGATATTACTTATTTTGAGGCACCCATCAAGTTGATCAACAATAATGTAGTTTCGATGGATTTCTGTTTATTTAAGCATCTTTTGTTGTACCATTACATTTCAGTTTGGTTATATTAATCACGTATATTTGAAAAAAATAACATTCCAAAAAGCATTTATTCAAAAATTATTTCATGTCATTTTGAAGTTATTTGATTTTTTAATCAACGATTATATATTTTTTTCAGAAAACCTGTCCATAAAAGTGTATGTGGTGAACGTAATATAACAACCAGAGAGTTTTTGGAATCGTCGTGTAATAAGATAATAAAATAGAAGAAAACCTGGCCATAAAATGAATGTGGTCATCGTATTATTACAACCATAGTGTTTTTTGGAATCATCGTGTAATAAGATAATAAATTAGAAATATCTTGTTTGTATTGGTTTTTTATTCTTTTGTTTTCTTTTTTACTTTGCTCTGGTCCTTTGCTACACCCGTTTATGTTTTCTAAGATGATAAATAACAATTGATTTTCATAATCTAAGACTTCTGGTTAACAATATAGAGCGGAGAATTTTGCAATGGAACAGCACCAAAATAACATACATGACTATCTCACATGATAAAAGGTAAAATCACAAAAATACGAAATTGAAAACGGAAGGTCTTTAATCAAATGACAAAACACATCAAACGAATGTAAAACAACTGTCATATTCCTGACTTGTAAAAGGTATTGGAAACAGGTTATAAAATCAAAAACAGATCAACTTGCTGAATGCGGATTGTTTTTAAACAGAAAAAAATAAGTCTATGCATTAAACCCACCATTTCACACACCCCCCCCCCCCCCAAAAAAAAAAACACAAATAAATAATTCAGACATCAACATCCACAAATAGATCAAAAACAAGAAAATCCAAGTTTTACAGCTAACAGGTTATTATAAGTTAAACATTTAAACAAACTGACCAAAACACGATGGTTGTGATTTCAAATCGAAAATTTAGATGATACAATCGAGTAATTGACTACAAAAGTGTAACATATCCTTTGTAATCAGTGAATTGAAAACAACACGTCAAATAATGTTTGCGTCCAAAGCGTTTTTCTGGATTTACCTTCATCAGGAACGCTCAAAGCCAAACATTTGAAATCCGAAGGATGCATGAATACCGAAAAAGTTAAACAGCTATTAACACAAACACCTAAAATAAATAGGCAAATTCATCTTAGGTTAACTGTGCCTGAGGGATTTGAAATCTTAGTTACTTTATAATTTCAAAATTTATTAACAGACAATTTAGAAAGGTTTGTTATAAATCATGTCAGTGCCGAAGTACTGAATACTGAGCTGATGATACCCTCGGGGACTGATAGTCCACCAGCAGAGATATCGACCCAGTGATTTAAAAAATTAATAAAAACACGTCAAATATTTTCATGCGTCCAAAGCGCTTTTTTGGATTTATCTTCATCAGGAACGCTCAAAGCCAAACATTTAAAATCCGAGGGATGTATTAGCACCAAAACAGTTGAAGAGCTATATACAAAAACATCTAGATAAATAGCAAAATTCATATAAGGTTAACTTTGCCTGAGGGAGTTGAAATCTTAGCTACTTTATAATTTCAAAATTCATCAACGGACAATTTAGAAATGTTTGTTATAAATCATGTCGATACCGAAGTACTAACTACTGACCTGATGATACCCGCGGGAACTGATAGTCCAGGAGCAGAGGTAACGACCCAGTGATGTATAAATTGAAAACAACACGACAAATAATTGCATGCGTCCGAAGCACTTTTCTGGATATACCTTCACAAAGAACGCTCAAAGCCAAACAATTGAGATCCGAGCGATGCATAAATACCGAAACAGTTGAAGAGGTATATGCGAAAAACACCTAAAATAAATAGCCAATTCCATCTAACATTCTAATAACAACTTTGCCTGAGAGAGTTGAAACCTAAGTTTCTTTATAATTTCAAAATTTATAAACGGACAATTTAGAAACGTTTGTTATAAATCATTTCGGTACCGAAGTACTGATTACAGAGCTGATGATACACTCGGGGACTGATAGTCCACAAGCAGAGGTATCGACCCAGTGATGATAAAAATTCATAACAACACGTTAAATAATTCCATACGTCCGAAGCTTTTTTCTTGATTTACCTTCATCAGGAACGCTCAAAGCCAAACATTTGAAATCCGAGGGATGTATGAGAACCAAAACAGTTGAAGAGCTATATGACAAAAACACCTAAAATAAATAGGCAAATTCATCTTAGGTCAACTGTGTCTGAGGGATTTGAAATCTTAGTTACTTTATAATTTCAAAATTTATTAACAGAAAATTTAGAAAGGTTTGTTATGAATCATGTCAGTGCCGAAGTACTGAATACTGAGCTGATGATACCCTTGGGGACTGATAGTCCACCAGCAGAGATATCGACCCAGTGATTTAAAAAATTAATAAAAACACGTCAAATATTTTCATGCGTCCGAAGCGCTTTTTTGGATTTATCTTCATCAGGAACGCTCAAAGCCAAACATTTAAAATCCGAGGGATGTATTAGCACCAAAACAGTTGAAGAGCTATATTACAAAAACATCTAGATACATAGCAAAATTCATATAAGGTTAACTTTGCCTGAGGGAGTTGAAATCTTAGCTACTTTATAATTTCAAAATTCATCAACGGACAATTTAGAAATGTTTGTTATAAATCATGTCGATACCGAAGTACTAACTACTGACCTGATGATACCCGCGGGAACTGATAGTCCAGGAGCAGAGGTATCACCCCAGTGATGATAAAAATTCATAACAACACGTTAAATAATTCCATACGTCCGAAGCTTTTTTCTTGATTTACCTTCATCAGGAACGCTCAAAGCCAAACATTTGAAATCCGAGGGATGTATGAGAACCAAAACAGTTGAAGAGCTATATGACAAAAACACCTAAAATAAATAGGCAAATTCATCTTAGGTTAACTGTGCCTGAGGGATTTGAAATCTTAGTTACTTTATAATTTCAAAATTTATTAACAGACAATTTAGAAAGGTTTGTTATAAATCATGTCAGTGCCGAAGTACTGAATACTGAGCTGATGATACCCTCGGGGACTGATAGTCCACCAGCAGAGATATCGACCCAGTGATTTAAAAAATTAATAAAAACACGTCAAATATTTTCATGCGTCCAAAGCACTTTTTTGGATTTATCTTCATCAGGAACGCTCAAAGCCAAACATTTAAAATCCGAGGGATGTATTAGCACCAAAACAGTTGAAGAGCTATATACAAAAACATCTAGATAAATAGCAAAATTCATATAAGGTTAACTTTGCCTGAGGGAGTTGAAATCTTAGCTACTTTATAATTTCAAAATTCATCAACGGACAATTTAGAAATGTTTGTTATAAATCATGTCGATACCGAAGTACTAACTACTGACCTGATGATACCCGCGGGAACTGATAGTCCAGGAGCAGAGGTATCGACCCTGTGATGTATAAATTGAAAACAACACGACAAATAATTGCATGCGTCCGAAGCACTTTTCTGGATATGCCTTCACAAAGAACGCTCAAAGCCAAACAATTGAGATCCGAGCGATGCATAAATACCGAAACAGTTGAAGAGGTATATGCGAAAAACACCTAAAATAAATAGCCAATTCCATCTAACATTCTAATAACAACTTTGCCTGAGAGAGTTGAAACCTAAGTTTCTTTATGATTTCAAAATTTATAAACGGACAATTTAGAAACGTTTGTTATAAACCATTTCGGTACCGAAGTACTGATTACAGAGCTGATGATACACTCGGGGACTGATAGTCCACAAGCAGAGGTATCGACCCAGTGATGACAATAAATCATAACAACACGTCAAATAATTCCATACGTCCAAAGCTTTTTTCTTGATTTACCTTCATCAGGAACGCTCAAAGCCAAACATTTGAAATCCGAGGGATGTATGAGAACCAAAACAGTTGAAGAGCTATATGACAAAAACACCTAAAATAAATAAGCAAATTCATCTTAGGTTAACTGTGCCTGAGGGATTTGAAATCTTAGTTACTTTATAATTTCAAAATTTATTAACAGAAAATTTAGAAATGTTTGTTATAAATCATGTCAGTACCGAAGTACTGACTACTGAGCTGATGATACCTTTGGAGACTGATAGTCCACCAGCAGAGGTATCGACCCAGTGATCTAAAAAATTCATAACAACACGTCAATTAATTCCATACGTCCGAAGCTTTTTTTCTGGATTTGAATTCATCAGGAACGCCCAAAGCCAAATATTTGGAATCCGAGGGCTATATAAATACCGAAACAGTTGAATTCTGTTAGATCCATTAGACAAAATTACCTAACAAAAACAGACAAATTCATCTAAGGTCAACTTTGTCTGAGGGAGTTGAAATCTTAGTTACTTTATAATTTCAAAATTTATCAACCAAAAATTTAGAAAGGTTTGTTATAAATCATGTCAGTACCTGAGTACTGACTACTGAGCTGGTGATACCCTCGTGGACTGATAGTCCACCAGCAGAGGTATCAACACAGTGATGTACAAACTGAAAAAACACGTTCAAATATCTTCATGCGTCCGAAGCGTTTTTCTGGATTTACCTTCATCAGGAACGTTAAAAGCCAAACAATTGAAATCCGAGGGCTGTATAAGAACCGTAACAATTGAAGTCTGTTAGATCTATATGACAAAAAATACCTTAAAAAATAGCCTAATGTATCCAAGGTCAACTTTGCCTGAGGGAGTTGAAATCTTAGTTACTTTATAATTTCAAAATTTATTAACGGACAATTTGGAAATGTTTGTTATAAATCATGTCAGTACCGAAGTACTGACTACTGAGCTGATGATACCTTTGGGGACTGATAGTCCACCAGCAGAGGTAACGACCCAGTGATATAAAAAAATCATAGCATCACGTCAATTAATTCCATACGTCCGAAGCTTTTTTTCTGGATTTGAATTCATCAGGAACGCCCAAAGCCAAATATTTGGAATCCGAGGGCTATATAAATACCGAAACAGTTGAATTCTGTTAGATCCATTAGACAAAATCACCTAACAAGAACAGACAAATTCATCTGAGGTCAACCTTGTCTGAGGGAGTTGAAATCTTAGTTACTTTATAATTTCAAAATGTTACAACCAAAAATTTAGAAAGGTTTGTTATAAATCATGTCAGTACCTGAGTACTGAGTACTGACTACTGAGCTGGTGATACCCTCGTGGACTGATAGTCCACCAGCAGAGGTATCAACACAGTGATGTACAAACTAAAAAAAACACATTCAAATATCTTCATGCGTCCGCAGCGTTTTTCTGGAGTTACCTTCATCAGGAACGTTAAAAGCCAAACAATTGAAATCCGAGGGTTGTATAAGAACCGTAACAATTGAAGTCTGTTAGATCTATATGACAAAAATACCTTCAAAAATAGCCTAATGTATCTAAGGTCAACTTTGCCTGAGGGAGTTGAAAACTTAGTTTCTTTATAATTACAAAATTTATCAACGGACATATAGAAATGCTTGTTATAAGTCATGTATCAGTACTGAAAAAGTTAAAGAGCTAAATGACAAAAACACCTAAAATAAATGGTCGAATTCATCACAGGTCAACTTTGCCTGCGAGAGTTGAACGTTTTATATTGACTTATAAATACATACTTACATCCGAAGTATTAAGTAGTCTTTTGGATGCACGGTTTAATGTTATACTTTGCAAGTGTGTCGTCTGGTAAACACTTGACGTCTTCACTTTCCAATTATGGCACTAAGCATGTAATTTTTGTCAAACCGAATATAAAAAAAATCGTGTACAAATAAAAGAAATCCAATACTAAGGAAAACGGTAGATATATGAATTAAAAAGCACATTAATGAATATATATTGTAAACAATTGGTAATGATACGTTTAGTATACAATAATCCATAATGCAAATAATTCCATTATTTTTATAGACAATTTTGTTTAATATTGTATTCCATGATCAACTGCAGTGCTTCTAAATAACAACATATGGTTTGCTTTAAATATAAGACCGAATGTGAATTTTATTTTGGATTGATTATGATTCATCTGCAGAAATGTGATATGACGATATATGAGAGGTTGACGTTTGTATCATCGAAAATTAACACAAATTAGATACTAAGTAACAGGTACCAACCTAAATTATTATCAAGCTCAAACAAATAGTATTATTGCAATTAGACAACTATCAACCGAACATCCAAAGATACGGATGTGAACATCTGTAGGTAAAGGTACCGCATTCATCATCACACACTTTATAACGAAGTAATGAGAAGATAACAGAATGTGAAATGAATCATAAAAGAAAACTAGCGGCCTACTTGCTAACATGAATAACAAAAAAAGAAACAAAAAACAATGAGGGCAAACAACAAGCAGTGACAATCATTACATGCTAGGCTCCTAGACACAAGCGACACAAGCGATGGGTTCAAATGTTAACGCGATTTTGTTTTACAGTGAACGATAGTTTAAAACTATGGAGAGGGATATGTAAATAATACAAACAATGACACTAAAATTCATAGATTCAAACAAGAAATAAACAACCGGCCAAGCTCAAAGAGAAAAGTAATTTCTCTTACTACATGTATCTATTTTTTTCATTTTACTTCCCAAAGGTTTGATTCCGAGTATTATCGATAAAGCTTGGTGAACATATAACTTTGTAAAAGACTCATCACATTGAACAGAAACTGTAAAACCAAAACAAAATAACATGAATGTAAAACAAATATATTGCATGTATATGCAAGTATTTAAAGAATTGTTACTATATAAATAACATATTTAAATTGTTTAGTATCTTAATAAAACAAGAGCAATAATTGATATCCACGACTTCTTGTTAATATGTTGTGGCATGTTTTGACATTTGATATCATTATGTAGAAGATGTGTCACTAGCTTGAAAGTTGGAATCGACTCAAATCTTAATTGATTAGGATTTTAAGTTTTCCTACCGAAGGTCGGTGGTTCTCTCCGGGCACTCCGGCTTCCTTAGGCAACAATTATAACTGACCACCGCGAAATAGTACAATAGTGATGAAAGTGTCATTGAACACAATCAATGCTTTGTAATTGACTTTACGCACATTGTTGGTGAAGTTTTCTGATTTTATGTGCCAGTCACCACAAATCGGCCATAAATAAGAAAAATGACGGAAAGATCAATTTTCATTTTGTGTAAAAAGTCTTTAAAGCACTTGAAAACATAAAATTACATATGTCTGATCAGTTTTTATTCACTTTTGTCAATCAGCTGTCCGAATACTTACGTGAAAAATCTTACTTTTATTGTTTGGACAGGGTATGCGTTTTAATCATTGTTGAAGGCATTATGTCGACATATAGTTGTTAAGCAGTGTGTCATTTAGTCTCTTGTGGAGAGTTGACAATCATACCACATCTTCTTATTTCTTTAATGTTATGCCTCGATTATTGATTTCCTCCTATTTTTGGGTACTTACAAATACATAAAATATCACAATGCTATACCATTTCGTAGAGAAAAGTTAAAGTCTTAAGACGACATGTGTGTAAGACGTAAACAACACAATTTTTGGACCGAGTAGACATTGAAATGAGTCATTATTGTAGATACCAAGGGAAAATATCACTCCCTTACGGCAAATCTGTTCAGAATGCATTTATAGCGAAAAGATTATGTTTCGATAGGTTGTTGTGTCAGCTCTTTGATTTTTACATGTGTACAAGATGTATGTTTTCTGTTCATATATTCATTGCTCATATTGTTACAGTCGATAACAATTTAAAGAATACATCAAGTGTAGCAATTTTGAATACTTATTTAATACTCCGGTTGTTAATTTTTCTTTTACATTTCGAGATAATATATTACGGTAGACATGATATAGTATTAGTTAGTTTGATAAAAGAACATGATGCACGTATTGCTGTTAAAGAAACAAGAAAGTCAGTGTCTGATTATCTGTCTGTAAAATAATGTTTAAGTTCTTTTTTTTTAGAAATAATTCATTGGGGCTTGAATTTATACTGATTTTACAACGGGTTGGCCCTTTATGCTAAACATTTTACCACGAGCAGTGGTCCCAACGAATTATTTCTATTCTAATACGGCGATTCTTTTGGATCGAAGGGTTCTAGGTGAAATATTTGCCGCTCCCGTAAATTGGATTTTCCTCTGAGTTCAGTATTTTTGTTATTTTACTTTTAACACATTATTATATTTACGTAAAAGAACGAATCAAACTAAGCTAGTGACAAGCTTAAACTATTTAAAATAACATATTTAGATAGATTTGGATGAATTTAAATGATAATTTTAATATGTAAAACAAAATTGGCTTATAACATGTATAACACATTTTATCATTGTTTGTTTTTGTTTCCTTGTTTTGATGACTTTGGGTTTCATAATCATGCATTTTCCCGCCAAATTCTCATATTCTTACGTCATCGTTCAATGATGTCGGGTAGCCCATTCATAAAAAGCGTATGAAGTGGTAGTATTATCGGAAAAGCTCAAACAAATATTTTCAAGGCGTTTAAAGAACGTCATATTAGAATGATATTTATTGTATTTTGACAAACGAAAACAAAATCGAATTGTCAAAGATTTAATACCTGATCCTTTTTTTTGTCGCTACAATTCTAAGGTTTCATATAAAATGTCAAATGTAACGTTTGTTTGCAGCTGTCAAAACATCGACATCACGCAACATGTCTATTTTGTAGTGCGACAATCAATATTACATATTTCAAGAGACTGACTTTCATATATCGGTATGTTATATTTCAACATAATCAATCTATTCATTGGTAAAATTGTTACAATTAAAACATTTGTAAAAAAATGATATTGAAAAAAAGATTCATGGCCACATCACAGATAAATGATCGGAATATCACCTCCCAAAAAGTTTATTGCCCGAAATGACAATAATAGTTTTCGCATGCTATACGTTAAAACGGATGTCATTTTATTTTTCGTAGATCCCAAATAATTTTTTTCTATGTCAACAACGTTTTTGCATTGTACATTAAATGCTCAAAGATGTACGTACACCTCGAAATGTCATGACATTATAATTTACCATAGGTAGGCATTTGAACTGAAATGTAATTTTGAACATTTATATCTGCTTCAAACGTTCCATATTCGTATTTATGACGTCATTATACTGTAGTCATTGGCCGGCTATTCCGTTCAATATACACTAAAGAAATAGTCGAAGAGATTTTAAAAATCGGGATATTCTGAATGAATATTGGTACATGTAACATTTGGTTCTAAACGTTTAGCATAGAATATTGTTAATATGTATTAAAACCCAAACTTTATGTTCTGATGAAGGACAAGGGGGGGATGGTGCATTCAGTTATTTTTCTTAAATACGGCACTTCAACGATACTCCCTCTTTCATAAGTTTTTCTAAAGTGTCATCTTCTTTTTTCCCCTAACAATTCCGGCTGGTCTTGGAAATGTTGTAATCACAATTCTCTAATTTTTGTGCTATTTTCACATTTCCTGACCGGTGTGAGAAAAATAGTTCTCCTCACTAGTGAAAAATCTGTTCTCGGCAAATGATTAGTCGAAATTTGATTATGACGTCTAAATGTTTTGTTTTCTTCTCAATTTTCCTATTGTGACGTCATGAAAAAAGGCGACCTTGCCTGATGACGTCGCATATAAAGAGCACAATTTTCTGAAATTTTTTGAAAAAACCCGATAAAAACCATTAGAGAAACAGATTCCGACACTATAACTCGGGTATTACGATATTTCTCCATTAAGCCTCGCGCTTTAAATAATAAAATTTAACTGTCTCGAGTGGAGAAATATCGTAATACACTTGTTGCAGTGTAAGAATCTATATTTCTAATGCAATTTGTGTGTAACATTTTTTTTCATTGGCTAAAAGTTGCCGTCAAATCCACAGTTGACCAGGCGTAACTAAGGAGGGACAACCATTTGAAATAATTGAATCAACAAATGTTCGATTACTACTATATAATCGAAAATAAAACAACACCTACCTCAAATTTGCCGTTTTAATGTTATTTTATCCGACTTTGAAGCGTACAGGTAACGTAACAAGCTCCAGTTTGTAAGTTTTCCTTTGTATGACGTCACGATTACCAATGACGTCTTGGCGCCAAAAGCATTCATGAAGTTTCGCGGATTTTTTTTAATTTGTCAAATTTAGTCATTTTTCCAAGTTTTATCGTATTATTTCATTTTGAAATGCATTAGAATCGGAATAACAGTACAGTAACTGTAGTTGAAGAGTTGCCACCGTCAATTTTGATTTGACGGTCGCAAATCTCCGTTTTACTGTCTCCGCTACGCGTCGCCAGTAAAACTGCATTTGCGACCGTCAAATCTACAATTGACGGTGACAACTCTTCAACTACAGTACTGTTATTCCTTAATTTTACTAGTCAACAGAAAAAAATATACTAACCAATGCTTTAACATATATATTAAGTCAATCAATCAAGAAAAAAATAAACATACGTTCTACAATGTCATGAACTATTATACAACAAACTTAATATAAACATGATACATGTAAATATCAACACTTATTATTAGGTCTTTCCACTTTTCTGTGGAAAGACCTATTGTTTTTCTTCTGATTATTTTTTTTTTCTTCCGCCTAATTTTGTTCTTGCGATAAACATTTGTTTCGCAATATGTCGCTTAGATATTTTGTATATGATATCGAACAGTTTATGCGCTTTTGAAATTTACCCTGCGTAAACGAATACTTTTCTTTGTAGGAGTTATCTCCCCAAACACTGTTTTCCTTGTTATGGCATCTCCTTCGCAACCGTTAAAGATTATGACAAATTTATTTTACAAAATTGTTCGTTACATCCTCAGTAATTTTTGGCGTATTTGGATCGAAGCGATTCGAAGAAATTTTATAGGAGTTATCTATCTTTTCGGAATAAATTTGTCGGTATGTTTTTTTAACTCATAAACCGTTAACCGTATAACCCTGGAATGTTTTTATTTGAGTCCCCTGATTCCTAACTTAGAAAATTAGGTCAAGGTCAAAGGTCAAGTTCATATTTTAGGTTTTCATATGTCTTTGATTTCCCTATAACTCTTGAACGGTTATAGATACAAAAAAATTAAGCAGTGAAAAATGCTTGGTACTTCAAGGGGCAACTTTTTTTACATTATGACTATATTGATTTTACCATCATGTAAGGGACATAACTCCCATCGATGGTTTTTAAAAGGCCATTTTTAGGCAAAACTCTTAAACAAAAGGTCCTTGACCCATAGGTTCTTTTGCAATGACCTTGTGGAGCAATGACCTTGACGAAGGTTACAAGGTCAAAGGTCAAGGTCATCAAATTATGTGGTTTTGGCACTATTTAAACAGTTTTATGTGTGTTTGAATTTCAACCAACCAACCAACATACCAACCAACCAACCAACCAACCAACCAACCAACCAACCAACCAACCAACCAATCAATCAATCAATCAATCATTCAATCATGATCATGATCAATCAACCAATAATGATCATGTTCAATCAATCAATCATGTTTCCGTCTCATGTGTTTCTTATAGGGTTCAACCAACCAACCAACCAACCAACCAACCAACCAACCAACCAACCAATCAATCAATCATTCAATCAATCATGCATGATCATGATCAACCAATCATGTTTCCGTCTCATGTGTTTAATATAGGGTCCAATATCTTCTTTGTGTCTTTTTCCGTGTTTCAATTGACCCTATCCAATGTGTTTAACCAACCAACCAACCAACCAACCAACCAACCAACCAACTAATCAATCAATCAATCAATCAATCAATCAATCAATCATGATCATGATCAATCAATCATGTTTCCGTCTCATGTGTTTAATATAGGGTCCAAGATCTTCTTTGTTTCTTTTTCCGTGTTTCAATTGACCCTATCCAACGTGTGTAACCAACCAACCAACCAACCAATCAACCAACTAACCAACTTATCAATCAATCAATCAATCAATCAATCAATCAATCAATCAATCAATCTGTATGACTGTTTAATCATGACAGTTTATTGAAGGAACAAACTCTCAATTATTCAAGAAAAATTGAAATTTAATATTGTTCTTACGTCACTTCTGAAAAAAAATCCACATGTTCTCTGAAACTACAAGTACAATCGACCTCAAAATTTGCAGTCAGCAGGGCATACATGTACTAAACGTTTATAAAAAAACTTGGTGCAGATATCTCTCAAAGCTTTTCCTAGAGAAAAGAAATGGCAATGCCGTAAAAATAGCTTGCTAGGTCCGTAAATCTCAGTAAAAACCTACAATAAAATGTCCGCTCCGAGTTTGAAATACTAATCTGTGTTACAAACAGGTGCTGAAAAATGTACATTATCAGAAAATAATCAATAAATGTGTTTTAAAGTTACACCGGATCAATTAAATCCAAAACATGCACTACTTGTGAACTGTCATCAAAATGTCAATTTCCTACAATGACAAAAGAAATTACATTGTGTACATTCCATCTTTATAGATGTTGTCTGTTTAACGTCCCCACCTAAAAAGAAATAAAAAGACTATCTTTTCGTTATTATAAACCCGTGTCACGTGATGTGGCGCGCGCGCTGTACCTAAAATAAAACAAAAACTTTCCAAACTAAACATGAAACTTCTCCGGTAACAATAATATAGACCCCATACAGAAAGAAAGAAAGAAACAAAGAAACAAACACCCCCCAATTCAATTAATTTTACAGGGGGAAAGACCCCCTACAATTGCTTTTTTAAAGCAATTGATTTATATTTTTATTTGTATTCCTTTGCATCTGATATTCTATTCAAGGTCATACATGTGAACTTATTTTTATTATTAGTTGCAGAACAAAAACATAAATATTCCGACTGAGGACGAGAAAATGTACCGGTTTGGTAAGAAATAGCATGTTTCATGGAATAATTTGACAACACCTTAGTTAACTTTTGTACATACATGTGTATACATGTTTTTATATTAATATAACTACATGTATAACACGTATAAATAGTAATAATGGTACAACAAGTGCATTAGGGTTAATACTACTACTAAAAAAAATATACAAAAAAAATCCAAAACTATTTTAATTAGACAAGGATGGTTTTTATATGTCAACGAAATAACTATTTGTTTTTCGACTAGAAATGTTGTGTCAAAATCAAATCTTTTAATTGTACTAAGGGGACATTCCAAACATCAATATCAAGGATGTAACAACATGTTTAAAAATTCAACTAATCACATTCATCAACTTGAAAATCTCTTTACTTGAAGCAAACCGAGTGTTAGCAACATATATGTGTGGAAATATACACATCGTAAGAAAAACCACAGATTTTTAAGTTTGAAGAAATTACAAATTACTGTCAGTATTTTTTTCATATTTTTTAATGGCGGAGGGAATTTTACTATAAATACTGCTAAAGAAGATGGTGCATTTTTTGTTTTAAATTTAATCTCAACAAACAAAACAAAAATTTGAACACAATGATGATTTGGTGATTAGCTATGTACAAATAACAGGATGTGGTATAATAGACAATGAGACAACACTTCACCAGAACCCAAATGACAAATACGTTAACGGTATCAGCAAAACTCATATAACAAAATCGGCTATAAAAGGCCCAAACCATTTTCAGATCAACTTTACCTGATATAGGTTGAACATTAATTTCTTATTAGGTTCTCATTTGTTAACAAGGAATGAGACACCTGTATATTTACAATCATGTTTTAGCCTGAGATATTGGAGTGTAACAAACAAACTCATCATAGATACCAGGACTAAATTTTGTATATACGCCAGACGTGCGTTTCGTCTACAAAAGACTCATCAGTGACGCTCGAATCCAAAAAAGTTAAAAAGGCCAAATAAAGTACGAATTTGAAAAGGTGTGAGAACCAAAATTCCTAAAAGTTTTGCCAAATACAGCTGAGGTAAAAAAAATCCTTAGTATTTAAAAAAAATCAAAAATTTGTATACAGTAAATTTATAAAATAACCATATCTTTTTAAGATCAACATGTAAAAATAATTTAAAATAGACTTCACACATCAGTTCGGTACAATGACAAATCGATATCACAGTACTCGAAATTATTGAAAAATCATTCAAAGTCAAGTCTTATGTTATAGATACATAATGTTCACTTAAAGTAGATATCATTACAAAAATTCCTACGAAATTTGTAAATGAAACATGTTTAGTTATTATCATCTGGCCTGTTGCTCCTTATTTATGCATTGTAAAAAATTCATACGAATTTGTAAATGAAACACAATAACCTTTTATTTTGTTGCTTATTATTTATGCATTGTCAACCAATCGTTTAAAAAAGATATAAAATTTTGTTTCGCAATAACAATCGTAAAGTATGATTGAACGAAAAGCAAATCTATAAAATATTCAGTGTAAAATTAAAAGTGATAGTAAATACATATATGTTCTTAATTATTTCAATGTTTTTTTGCAGTTACTACCTTGTTATGAATCGTGTTTTTGTATTTACAGTAGAACGGCACATCAGAAGTAAAAGATATTATGAAGATCAGATTGACAATGACCGAAAACCAGTATGTATATTATATAATCCGGTCCGGTCCCGGCATCATTATTTTATTTACAATCATTTCAAATAATGATATGCATCAGTTGATCTTTAATGGGATATAATAGTTTGGTTTTTTTTCATAAAAAAAGACAAAAGTATTACTGATAAGTGCATGGACAATAATAGGGCTCCAGTCCGGTACTCTCTTTGAGTCACAAGGTCATTTTTTTTTAATTGCCTCAGAAGTTTCTTACATCAATTAAATAAAACGGTTTTAAAACATTTGTAAATGTCACAGATCCTTTCAAATGAGGCCAGATTTAACTAAGTGGAAGCCACAATCGAGGAATAGACAAAAACGTAGTCTCGTATTCGATAAAGAAACCGATGAAAGGGATCACGTTATCGTACAGTCAACAACCACGGCTGGTCATTTCGTACCATAAACCTGTCGCATCAAAAAATAACATTAGCTTTGACAAAAGGAGTTCCAATCAGAGCTAAATGACGAGCACTTTTTGTTTTACTGGCGAAGAATTTGTTTAGTACAACAACATATGAATAGCTTACTTTAATAAAACAAATTGTATTTGTATTTTGAAATTGGACTGCAAACAACTTATTCAATATTATGTATGTAATATGAACCCCGTGAGTGAACTTACTAGGTATACAAAAGTGGTGCTCCTTGGACCTTCCCCGCCTGCGGTAAACTCCTTACTTTCGTTTCCGTGTGTCTGTGTAAGATGGTAAAACACGTAGCGATTGCGATTGGGACGTTTAATCCAACTGCTCTTGTATGACGGGTGTAACATTCTTCTTCATTCATTATATATTGATACCCGATTATATTTTCTCTTTTGTTTTCAAATATTTTCTATTCTGTTAACCCTATCCACGCAATCTTTAGGCACCTATGTGGTATATTGTAAGTGTATGTGTCAAATGGTGTTTTTTTTTATATAATTGACAAATAGAAGAAAAAAACAAATTCATCACAGATGAGTTGTTAAATAGATAAAACAGAATACACCAAACAGATGGATTGAAATTTTCAGGTCAGGGATGTGGGAAGAACTGATTTTAAATTCTTAAGCGTACATACAAGAAATAACAGACATTGCTATTTATTTCAGTGAAATATTTTATTTCAGATGAAAGTGTTTGAGAAAAAAACAATGAGAAATATAAAAGTTGGGTAAAACTTGTTAATAATAGCCCTTTTCAGCCTACGACTGTTTTAATTGTAGACTAAAATGAAAATTTTAGTGGTGCCCATCCACAAACTTACTTCTTTTATTTTACATTAAACAGCTGCTTACCACTGGTAAAAAGGTCCTACTAGGGCTGTTGTTTTCAGTAATGGTGGTGTGTCTCTCTGTTTTCGCAACTTTAAAAGTACAGACGACCAGGTAACTAAAGCTTTTTTTTAATATACAAAAGTAACATGAATCTGTTAGTCCAGTACGGACCATAACCACACTTATCTGTTTCGCATTATTATTGACATGATTGATAATTCCATGATATATGTTTACTCGAGCAGTGTGTATCATGTTGTTTAGACAACATAGTTAACATCGGTCGTTTAGACGAAAAGCCAAAAAAAAAAAACACAAAAAAAACCCACAGAAATGACACCTAGAATGTAAAAGTTCAGGGCCTTCATTAATGACCAAACTACTAAGTAGCGTTCAAAAAAAAAAATCCCAAACAACTGTAAAGCAGACAAAAAAGTCATATAAAAACATAAAAGGAACTTCTTGACCTTAAAAATGTATTTGAAAGCAATAATAGCAGACAGTTACAAACCGCAACCACAGGAGTACAAAGTTATGTCGTTTGACACATAAAGAATTTGACGTGCGTTCTGTAATTTAATTACACTGCTGGCTGTAGTCAGATAATATTTTAAAAACATGTATTCGTATGATTTAACGTTTGTCATGTGCGTTGCGATTTTCTCTGACCTACTGCATTAAATATTTTTGTCTGCCAATCATCATAATGTTGTGTAGTGTAAATATTGTGTAAGAGTATCTAAATCAATAATAACAGTATTTGTAAAACAAATTGAAAAACTGAAATTCAACACATATTTCTAAAAAAAATTGCGATGTCAGTGTATTTTTTACATGAGTTTTAAAGTCCCTTTGGAACCTTTCGCCTCTCTTGTGTAGTCATCGTATAGTTTTCCTTTTTAATCGCATTGCTGTCGTAAAAACAACATTTTCTGTCATTTACATGGACATTTTGCAGACGAAACTACCATACATTGGTCTTAAATTTTACAATCTGTAGGCTTCGACTTCTATGCAAAGATATATTTTCTCTTTTTTTAACGGGGATTAATCTTGAACCGCATTAGGCAATTTGAATCCGCCTAATTAAATTCTTTCCTTTTTTAGTGCAGATAATCCAACTTTAAAATTCAAACGAGAAAAGCAGGCCACCGAAAACCCCACTATTACTGAACAACTGACAAACGTTCTAGCTGGTAAAAAAGGACAGGATTTTAACTTTAATATAGGTATTTTCTATGTTATTTCTATATTTAAGTAAAAACGTGTATATGAGAGTAATTTAACTGTGCTATATGATTCCCATTATAATTTACACTGCTTTCCGTTCAAAGAAGGGTTTCACCCAATCTGACTTGTGTGCTGATCCAACAGCAGCTTATCATATTTATTCAATGTTTCTGCTAGGTTTATTTTTTGCCATATCATGGCAATCTATTTTATCGTGAATGTTGCAGATTAAGTTGATTCACCGCCCAACCAACGAGGTTGAAACAATCTAACGGCAGTATTTCATCAACATGTCATTTTAATTTGTCGTCTTTCAGACATTATTCTTATCATGCAAATTTATCGTGATTACGACAATTCGCTAATAGTTAATCAATTAAAATACATTTCATTTAATATGTAAAGAGTGTTAACTTCCTGTGTGTAAAATCATATTTCATTTGTGATACATGTACATGCAACAGTCTCGAATTATCTGAAATTATGAAATTTTCAGTACAGATAATTATTAACTATGAATTTTCAAGTTTAATCCATTTCAAATCCTAAAGGTACCAAACAATTGCATAAAGTTGATAAAAGAAATTTCTATTTGAATTTGAATTTGATATGATTCTTTATTTTCTGGTTTTTGTTTGTTTTTAGGAATGAGAAATGATTTCCGGATGCAAGATTGTAAAGGAACAAATTTTAAACTAACATTTCCTGATATAGATTATGCTTTTTTCGGATATAACATCTTAAGGGGTTATCCACTGTCCAATGGACACGATCCTGGATTTACGTTCCCAATCTTTAAAACAGACTATAGTGAAGGGAAACAAACGTCTGACTGCAGGTACAGCATACCTCATGGACTTGTTGTTGTTCCTGATGTCTCGTGTATAACATCCTTTACTTCTTCTACTGCTCGGAATAAATACGAGTTTTCAAAATCTTTATCAAACACTGCTAATGCCAAAGGTGGTGGTTTTTTCGGTGTCAGTTTTTCTGCTTCTTATGGTTATAAGACTTCAACCTCGGAGATGTCAGCAGGGGAAAATGTCAAAATATTATCAACGGCAAAATGCATTTACTACTATACTGAACTTATACGGGAAAATATTCCTCGTTTCACTCAACAGTTCTTAACATGGGTTAGAAAACTTGATAAATCAGATGACCCACAGACTTATTTAGACTTTTTCCATCGCTATGGTACACATTATCCAACTTACACAACCTTCGGGGCTCGTCTCACATACGAACACACGATGAAATCATCGGACTACCAGAAAAAAACAGAAAAGGGTACCAATGTAGCTGTTCAGGCAAGTTATTCTGGATTATTTAGTGTGAGCGGGGGTTTTAACATGGACACAAATCAAAAGAAAGACATATCTGAGTTTTCTAGCTCTGTTACAACCAGGACTGTGACTGTTGGAGCACCCCCGCCCTCAAATGGTGATGCAATGACATGGGCTTCATCAGTCAAAGAAAGCCCGGTTCCTATGCAGTATGAACTGTCACCAATACATACATTGTTTTCTGACGAATACATGGGAGCATTGGGTGTCAATCACAAGAAAATTGCCGACAAAATGAGAAATGCCACTTCAGACTACTGCAAATATCTTCTAAAACGAGGAATTGTCGATTCATGTGACCCACTTAAACCAGGTTTAATGCTTGAATACACAAGCCTTGCTTACTTTTACAATAATGTTCCGGCCAAAAGCGTGAGCGAATGCATTGATCTATGTGAAAACGAGAAAGACTGTATTGCCATGGCATACTGTACAGAGTGCAACAATAGATATAATAGCTTCCATGTTTGTTATATGTACAACCCGAAGAATAATCCAAAGGGTATGTCAGGTATTTCCAAATTGGGCTCTCAACGATGGGACAGTGTCATTTTTACTTTTAAAATAGAATACTACTTGCAGCTAGATCATACAGCTGTTAGGGGAATATCAAGATTACCTGCTGCCAAAAGTATGAGAGTAACAGATAGCGCGGAATGCAAGTGGTTGTGCATAAGAGACTCGTTTTGTGTAGCGTACACATTTTGCATATGTCCAAAGAGGAAACACAAATGTCTAACATATGCCGAACATAGAATACATGGACTGAAGAACGACAAAGAGTCGACGACTGTCTTCATTACTAGAAACCGTCGTCGTTTGATGGTTAAACCACCATGGAAAAACGAAAATTAAAATAACAAAAAAACACAAGACTTAGTGTACTATTTACCGAACTGTAATTATCAGAAAATAAAAATATCGCATAGAACGAGTTTTATTTCATTAAATTTTTTAGTATGCGAAAATGCAATTTAGTATATAATATTGAACTTTTAACTTGGAGGGCCATTATGTGGTAATCAAAACTCTTTGGAAGAAAACATTATAATTATACAGAAATATTGATTAGTAGATACTCAACACAAATCTGAATCTTATGATTGGTACAACATGTACTAGTCATATCTTATGATAGCATACAATGAATTGTATTCACTTGTTCTCAATGATCTTAGAAATATCATTGTTTAAAGCGAACTCGTAGGAACCGTGACTATACTATACATAAAGTATAAGGTCAATATTCTTGTTTTATTTCAAATATACCGTCAGTGCGCATGATTTGATTTAAATCATGGTTAGAATTAGAGTTATTAGATATAGGAAGATGTGGTGTGAGTGCCAATGAGACAACTCTCCATACAAATAACAATTTAAAAATTAAACCATTATAGGTTAAAGTATGGCCTTCAACACGGAGCCTTGGCTCACACCGAACAACAAGCTATAAAGGGCCCCAAAATTACTAGTGTAAAACCATTCAAACGGGAAAACCAACGGTCTAATCTATATAAACAAAACGAGAAACGAGAAACACGTATATATTACATAAACAAACGACAACTACTGTACATCAGATTCCTGACTTAGGACAGGTGCAAACATTTGCAGCGGGATTAAACGTTTTAATGGGCCCAAACCTTCTCCCTTTTTCTGAAACAATAGCATAACATCACAACATATAAAAACATACGATAAAATATCAATTAGCAGACTTGACTCCATCAAAAAACGTATGATTACACAAAGAACGAATAAATTTGATCTGCGATATCTGAATACAAATGCACAGTTAATTAAATATTAGAGACAAACAGTCATGACCAAAAGGCTATCAAATAAATTCAAACACACTGAGAAATATTTAACCAATCAATGTTCACTTTAGAAAAAAACCGGTTTTTTATAATCTTGAAGTTTATACAAATGTTGTAAGAATAAGTGAAAAATTATGCTCTTTTCATAAAATAAAACGGTGTTCTTCTGAAATTAACATAAATTTTAAAAACAGATAATTTTAATTGTTCATCCGTTTAGATAAACCATGTCTTAGAGGTTCACTTGTTTTCGACCTATATTGAATTTTGTCATCCGATATGTATCGTATTAGATCACTAGCACATTGCGTACAAACAAAAATAGACAATTTCTCATTAGAAGGCCATCAAGTATATGAAGGTTACACTAACCAAAATGTAGGGGCTTTTTATAGCTTATTATGCGATATGAATTTTGCAAATCTTGAAGGCCATATAGTGAACTATAGTATGACAATCATACCACATTGTTTAAGTATGTTTAACAAAAACAGAACGCAGATCTCAGATCGAAGGTATATATTTGTCTCATTGGCAATCTTATCACATTTATATGTAAACCGTATTCAGGATACAGTATTTGCACCCATAGTATATATGTTTGATTGGTCGTTCACTAATCGTAGGCGGATCTGTGACACATTCTTGAATCACCAATGAATGGTCGTTGACTGGGTATGACATAAACAAGTATAACAATAACAAAAACGATCTCCAAGCCAAGTTTAAAAAGGGTGAATCCATTACTGACAAAATTAAACACTTTCAATCAGCAGAACATGTCAAGTGAAAATCAACTGCCATATTCCTTGACTTGGGACAGGCTTTTTTCTAAGAAAATGGTGAGTTAAACCTGGTTTTATAGCTAGCTAAACCTCACAAGTGTATGACAGGTGTGTATAGTTGCTTTTTATTGATAAAATTGGGTAAGCGATGCAACGAATCTGACCTTCATGAAACCTTATATTGAAATAGGTCACCAATCAATTAGTCAATTAAAATTATGCATCACATAGAACGGACCATTACAACATACACATGTTAATAAAACGAATTTACTAAAACTGTTGATTGTAAGACTTCTTAAAAATACGTTTATAGATATTATTATTTAGGTTTGCATTTAAATCGGATATTAAGCTTCAATGTAATATAAATCAACTACTACAAAACTGGTTTAGGGGAGGGGGATGAGGTTAGAGCCAACAGACTGGTTTAACCCCGCCACACTCTGAATGTGCCTGTCTCAAGTCAAGAGCCTGCAATTCTGTGATTGTCGTCTGTTACCGTACTTCATATTTGGTTTTCATTCGTTATTTTGTACATTAATCAGGCCGTTAGGTTTTCGTTTGTTTTATTTTACATTTAGTAATTTTTGGGCTTTTCAAAGCGGACTATGCAGTAGGGTTTTTTCTCATTGTTAAAGGCTGTACAATGACATAAAATTGTAAACTTCTATTCATTTTGGTTTCTGGAAGGCAGCTGTCTCCTTGTCAATCATACTACGTCTTCATATGTTTACATTAAAGACATAAACAAACACGAAAGACACAAAGTACAGATCTGAGAATACTCACAGTTACTGATAGCTATTTCAAAGCCAATAATAACTAATTAATACATATAATGTGTCGTGTTTAAGACTAACATATCAATTAGTACACATCCAATATCATCCAATGAATTTAGTGTGTCAGAACTATACTTAGTGTCATTTTTCTTGTAAGTAATGAGGGATGAAAATATACCTTGCCACGGCCTGTCTGTGGTTTTGTTTCATGTTTTTGTTTGTATCGATCTGATGAGTTAACCTTTTTCAACTGATTTTTATAGTTGATCTTATGCTGTGCTTTTACATGACTGTCCCATGTTAGGAAAAGGGGATTGAGCGCTCGCATTAATGCTTAACCCCGGCACATTCTTTAGATGTCTATCCCAAGTCAGGAGCTTGTAGTTCAGTGGTTGTCGTTGGTTCATATCTGTCATATTTGTTTTTCGTAAGTTGTTTTGTTATAAATTATGTCATTAGTTTTCTCAACTAAATTGTTTCATATTTTTCATGTTGGGGTCTTTTTATAGCCGACTATACGATATGGGTTTTTCTGATTGTTGAAGGCAGATTGTTGTTGCCTATATATGCTTCATTTGAAATTTGGTAGATAGTGGTCTCATTGGCAATCATAATAATTTGTTTATTGATAACGCCATGACAAAAAGCTAAACAGTATACACAACACAACATAGAAAACTAACGACAGAGCAACATGAAAACTACCAAAATTGATCACCCTATTCAAGCTATTTTCAACTGATGACTACAGTATGAGCGTTCTCAAACACCGTCTTGCTAATGTGCATGTCCAAGGCAGTTTCATTTAATGGAGTTCCATTGTATGCCTGTTTGTCTGTGATGCATGTTTACACATTTTTGACTTCTGGATTAAAATTAATGTCATGCTAACTTATAATGTCTATTGGTCACCCAAATTTGTCAATATAATTAACACTATAACGATGACACCAAGTTTACCAATCCTTTTCTTCAGAAAATGCCTGTACCAAGGCAGGAATATGACTGTCAGATTATAACAAGGTATTTTTCATATCAGATATATTATAAGCCCAAGAACCGAAGGCTTGAGGGCTGATACTATATTTCATATTAAAAATGACATGTTATGATCTTTTTATTATATGCTTCAACATTGGAGAAAAATAACAGTTTAATATATATCATTGATCCTTTTAAGTGGTTCTCAAGTAGAAGTTCAAAATGTGAAAAGTTTACGGACGACGGACGCCAAATTCATACATTCGATATGAAATCTTTCTATCATATGCCACAACATAGGAGAAAAACAACGGTATATATATGTTTATATTGACGATAACAAAATCCCAACAAAACATTATGAACACTGTTTGGAAAAGTCCAAATTTGTAAAGATACTTGCTAAATTTTGCTGGAAACTTTGAAAAATGCATTTACTGTATCATGTGTTTGGCATTTTATGTGATATATTTTCCTGTTTCCTAATTTTTTCATTTTCTTTTGGTACCCTACTTTGTAATGTTTTTCTCTGAAGACGTACCACTGAGGTGTATTTTCCAGAATTTACCGAGTAACGTGGAATGCCATGCGATAACCGTACGTGAAGGCATGCGATAATAGCCGGAAGCATGTGATAATTTGTTCATATCAGTCCGCTAACATGGATAAGCATCATTTCGGAAAATATGGAATTCATGTTAATCTAATGCTATTTTCATACTGTAAAAGTTATTGATATTATTATACTGTGAGAGTATACCTTATTTACTCTAAGAATAAGATAAAGTTTATGCGCCTGGATTGATATTGAACCGTGGGCTCATAATACATCTGATATGAAAAATGCCAATTAATAAAGATGGAAAACTCGTTTTATAGCGTCCGAAGCGTTTTTCTGGATTTACCTTCATCAGGAACGCTCAAAGCCAAACATTTGAAATCCGAAGATGTATGATGTGATATTATTGTTGACGAGGTTGATAACGTTTGATTTTCATCTGTATCTATTGACTTCCATCTTTTTGAATTTACCTTTGAGTTGGGTATTTTTGTTATACTTTATTTATCATTATATTGAATTTGAGTAACAAGAGTTGCTACCAAGTTATATCAATTTAAACATATTTCCATGATAGACAAAAGAAAATTCTGGTGTAACATTTTCATTTCACAAGCTTCACTTTCAACTACGGTATTAAAAACTTGTGTCAGGAACCAAAAATATTATCAAATCAGATATATTCTAGCTCTGTGTACGGTCACGAATGGGACTAAAATTTACCAAAAGTATATTGTAAGGTGCTATATGTAAGTGATTTGTATACATTTGCAGAAATCTCTATGTTTGTTGACAAGGGTCCATTTTGTCTTTTGAAAGTCATCATTGACCTAACGAATGACCAATGTTGAGGTGTCTCAATTTAAAAACATATTGCAGGATTTTCCAACAAAATGAACGTATATTTCGTATGCATGAAATACATTATAAGGCCAACACCATTAGAAAATTTTCTTTAAAAATTTTGGATTATCGATTTTGATATAACATGCTTTGGTCATATTCATACGTGGAAATTTCTCTGGATAAAAAAAACACGCGAAGACGTTTCTTTATACTTACAACACGAAGATATTTATATTGTTTGTTTGAAATGACCATAAGTGTTCGGTCTTTGTTTAAAAGAAATAAGATTTACAAAATGTATCTATATTGCAAGGGATCGATAGTTTTAAATTCATTTAAGTTACAATACAAAAAGTATATCAAATCTACACTAAGCCAACACAATATCGAATTGTCAGAAATTTAATAACTATAGATTGCAGCTGTTGAAACATGGCAGCATGCAACATTGTCATTTTTGTTATTGCTAACTTACAATCAATAAAATATATTCCAAAAGACCGGCTCCAATATATCGGTATGTTAATATATTTGTTCAATATTAATTAATAAGCTATACATTGCGAACATAGACAATTAAACAAATAATTCATTGCACTTTAGGTCAAATGACAGGTTATGAACTTGGCAGTAATCTCCCAAAATTATATCGACTGATAACATATATGTAACACCTATGATGATACAATAGCTTAATACATGTTTGTATTATTTAATTAAAGCCACGTTGTTACATCCTTGCTATTCTTGTATTTTGTTGATTATAAATACAGCGACAATACTTCCACATCTTAAGCCCCAGTCTCACTAGACCACGATCGCACCACGCTCACCGCGATCTAAAATTAATTCAGATCGTGGTTAGGTCGCAGTATGAGCGGCATAAAAATGTAAAATTCCATTGACTGCAAGATGCTTCTACGTCCTCATTACGCTTCTACAACGATCGCGCTACGATTATAAGACGTTCTCACCGCGCTTAGTCTGCGACCTCACTACGCTCATCACGTTCTCACTACGACCATACCACGCGTTATCCGCTTGCAACACGATCTTACCCCGTTTCTACCGCTCTTTTAGCACGTTCTTACCACGATTATACTACGTTCATACCGCGATCTTACTACGTTATCAGCAAAAACGTAAACAGCGTGTTCCATATCAATACAGTTCCAATCTTTATATTTCTGATTAATACGTAGATTTCTCTGAAACAATACAGTCATGCCACCAAAATCTACTAGAACACGTGTTGATGTAGAGGCAAAGGGAGTTCTGATAGTAACGAGTTCTAATCCAGCAGAGATGACGGACCGACCAATGCAACATAAATTACAACCTATTGCTGGTTCATCAAGCTCAAACGACGACATCTAGTGAACGATAGCAGAGATGACACACATGTGTCAATATAAGTAGATAAAGGAAGATGTGGTATGAGTCAATGAGACAACTCTCCATCCAAGTAACAATAAATACAAGTAAACAATTCTAGGTCAAAGTACGGCCTTCAACTCGGAACATTGGCTCACATCGAACAGCAAACTATAAATTACAAGTGTAAAACCATGCAAACAGGAAACCTAACTGTCTTATCTATATAAAAACGAGAAGCATGGTTGGGAAAATGGACAAGAAGTCCTTATTACAAACAGACAAACAAAAGCCTTGGGAGATTTCATATATGTTATGTGAAAATGACATTAAGAATGAAAGTCGTAGTATGAAAGTAGTGAGGTCGTAAGAAGAGCGTGATGAGGACTGCAAGGGCGTGCTAGAATCGTACTGTGATCTTGAACAGCGTGGTGTAAACGTAGCATGGTCGTAGTGGAAGCGTAGTTGGGTCACGTTGAGAACATGATGGTCGTAGTGAGGTCGTAATAATGTCGCTGTGAGATCGTAGCGTAGTGTCTCCGAATAGAACCACGCTATTGCTACGCTCTCGCTACGATGGCACAGCGACCTTTGCTATCTTTCCACGACCTAAGTGCGCTCTCACTACGCTTCTACTACGACCTGTTTTCATCACGACCGCACCACGATTGTTTTGAACATGTTCAAAGTTGGCCACGCTCATCACGATATTGAAGACCTCACCACGACCGTGCTACGACCTTACTGCGATCTACAAGATCGTACTACGATCATCAAAATTTGCATTTTTTTCGCAGATCGTAGTGCGATTGTGGCCTAGTGGGACTTGTGTATTATATCTTTTTATATTAAGCCCCATTCCCACTAGACCACGATCGCACTACGCTCACCGCGATCTAAAATAAATTCAGATCGTGGTGATCACTAGGTCGCGGAATGAATGGCATAAAAATGTAAATTGTCGTTGATTTCACGATGCTACTACGTCCTCATTACGCTTCTACAACGATCCCGCTACGATTATACCACGTTCTTATTGCGCTTATTCTGCGAACTTATATACGCTTATCAAGATCTTTCTACGCTCATCACTTTCTCACTACGACCATACCACGAGTCATCCGATTGCAACACGATCTTACCACGCTTTATCTGCGTTCATATCGCGATCTTACTAATTACATCATATCAATACAATTATATTCCTTCTATATCTGATTAATATAAAGATTTCTGGCAAACAATAAAGTCAAGCCACCAAAATCCTCTAGAACACGTGGGCGTGGTGGTAGGGATTGATGTAAAGGAAGAGGAAGCTCTGATAGTAACGAATTCAGATTAAGCAGAGATTTTGGACCCACCAATCCAACCTAAATTATTAATTACAACCTTTTGCGTGTCCATAAAGCACAAATGAACGATAGAAGAGATGACACAGATGTGTCAATAGATATAGGAAGATTTAGTATGAGTGCCAATGAGACAACTCTCAATCGATATAACAATTTATAAAAGTAAACCATTAAAGGCTAGGTACGGCCTTGAACACGGAGTCCTGGCTCCCACCGAACAGCACGTTATAAAGGGCCCCACAAATTACTAGTGTAAAACCTTTCAAACTGGAAAAACAACGATCTGACCTATATAATCGAGAAGCATGGATGCCGTTAGAGAAAATGGACAAGAACTACATACAGACTACGATCTATAGTCAAAGTGGAAGCGTAGTTGGGTCGCGGTGAGAACGTGATGGTTGTAGTGAGGTCGTAATAACGTCGCTGTGAGATCGAAGTGCAGTCTCCCCGATTAGAATCACGCTGACGTTTTCGCTGCGATGGTACAGCGACCTTTGCGATCTTACTACGACCTAATTTCGCCACGACTGCACTATGACTGTTTGAACAAGCTCAAAGTTGGCCACGCTCATTACGATCTTAAAGACCTCACAACGACCGTGATACGACCTTGCTGCGATCTACGTATACACGACCGTACTACGATTATCAAAATTTGCCTTTTATTGACAGATCGTAGTGCGATCGTTGCCTATTGGGACTGCGGTATAATACCAGCAACTAAAATACATTGAGAGATATCATGAAATGTATCATATAATTATATATCGATAAAAGAATTGGCAAACTTATAAATAAGAGTTAAAGTTGTAGCTTAAATGATAAACATTTAGTTGTATCAAAATGTTATGATATAAAATTAAGACACAAAGCTTTCCTGACACAAAACAAATGCATCCCTTTTGACACTCAAAATATTTTATTGGTTTTCTAATTTGATAGAGAATAAAGAATACTAATTTGCCTTCTTGTCTTAATTTTATACTTAAAGATTTGTTTTGATTTCAATTATGTCTATTTAAACATTTTGTTCAGAGTCGGGTATTTCTGGATTTATTGTACTGTATGGTCTTTTAAGGGAGTGGTATTAAAATGTTTTCGTATTAATTGATAAGGCGATGTATAGATATATGTAAGTGGATGCTTTTGTTGATTTCTCTGAAAACTAACCTGTGTCTGATAAAGTGGTGTTTGCAGCTGGTATTTTTTTTTAAAAAAGGCGGTATAATTTCAGCTATTCAATCAATTGTTTGTTTTTAAATATATCTGGTAATGTATAGCAACTGTATTTATTTTTTTCACTTAAGATGGCCATTTCTGAAAATGTCACAATCATATTTAGTAAGATATCATATATTATTGCTGTGAATATTTTTGGGGTAATGATAATATTAGATATTTAGAAGTCCGATATATATATACTGTACATCGACATGTTCAATTGAAATAGAACTCGTCGTTTTACACCTTGCAACAATGTAGACAAGAAAAACAGATACTTTACCTTAACAGAAGAACAATGTTGGTATGTTTATTTCCAAAACTAATTTGTATTATGTTATGCATACAGGGCGCCCATTGGATTTCTTGTAGTTTTGTACGCAATTCAATTCTGTCATGACAAAATCATTGTTGTCTTCAAAAACTATGTGATACAGACTTGTTTTATGAGAACTTATTTTTGTAGACAAAATTCATTTTTGTCATGACAAAAGTCAATTTTGTCTAAAAGGTATGCAAATATAAATTATTTGCATACACAATTGACTTTTGTTACCTGATATGGACATTAAATCACAAAAGTCAATTGTGTTAGATAAGATTTAATTTTGTGAGACAAAATTGACACTTGTTAGACAAAATTGACATTTGTTAGACAAAATTGACATTTGTTAGACAACATTGACATTTGTTAGACAAAATTCAATTTTGTGTGAAAAAATTCAATTTTGTGAGACAAAATTCATTTTTTTTAATTTTTTTTGAGACAAAATTCAATTTTGTCAATTTTGTGACGACAACAAAGTTCATTTTTCTGACGACAAAATTGTGTCTCACAAAAGTCAATTTTGTGTAACAAAACTCAATTTGGTATTCAAATTAGTTCACAGAATCGAAACTAAACTAATTTGCATACAAATTAGGTTACAAAAGTCAAGTCTGTGTAACAAAAATGAATTTTGTCATGACAAAAGTGACTTTTGTCCACTGAAAGATAATTTTGTACGACCAAATTTTAAATTTAAAGTATGCTACAATTTTTTTTAAACTGAACTCATTTTGTTGAACAAAAGTCACTTTTGTCCGTACAATTTGAATTTCGAGAACAAAACCACAAGAGTCCCATTCGGCGCCCGGTAATGCATGTGTACATTTTTTTTACATAATTCCAGGACGAATATATGCATTACTACTAAAGACTTAGGAATGTATAGGCTTGGTAAGATATTTCAACCACACCCCATTTTCTTACCTTTCATATTTACATAAGTTACTGTCTTTTAAACACATCACTTAATTTTTCATTTATGTGCCTTTAAATATTTATTATATTCTTATCATCATTATCATTTTCAATGTTATTTTATTATTATTATTATTATAAAGATACTCCAAACCAATGGTACAGATACTTGAACGAATAAAACTCAATGTTTCACCATACGAGCTTAGTGCAATGTACGTAGACTTCGACTTTGATGAAATTGTACATCGAATATAGCTAGTGCTGTTATTTACTTTGCATTTGCATGGTCAATTTTATATTTAGACTTATGTCATGTTTACAAACATGACAACACATACTTTTGCTGTTTTTTGGTAAAAAGACTTGCCTTAGATGCTTCACAATAAAAAAAAAGTATACAAAAGTTTTAAAAATATCAGAATAACATTTAAACCGTCCACTGGAATAATAAGTATGTACATTAGTCGTTTTGTAAAAGATAAAAATATTCCTCAGATGTTGAAAACAAGTAGACGAAGGATATTTACTCCATACTCATTCTAATATTTCGTAGCTATCTAATACAATCATTATTTTAAACATGTTTAACAATAATGGAACTGTTAATGTTATAAAGAGGTTGAAAGTGTGCTGCAGGAACTAAAAACAAGCATGTGTTCCAACGTGTAATAATAAAAAGTGGGGGTTCCTTTAACATAAAATTTCAGTTTATTTATTGAGACTGTTCATTTTTGCGCAATCAATATTTGATGATAAAGAGATCATCAATCTGACACTGAACAACTACATGTATAAAATGTTTACATTCCCTAGTTACTAAATACTAATAGTAATTTAAAATTCTGATGTATGCATATCAAAATTAGATCTCTGCGACTCATTGCACTAAATATCTCACGTGAAAAATACTTGAAAGATTATTCGGGCTTTTAACTTTCTTAATCTTGAGTGTATTTGATGAGTCTTTGTGTGGACAAAAAGCGCGTCTTGCTTAAAAATGTTACCACTGATATCTATATTGAGTTTTGATTTATCTAATAATCATTATGACATTTGGTTTTTATTTCTTTATATCTAATAAAACCGTCTGTTTTTTCTTCATTGATCTTACGATTAGTTTTTGTCTTCTATCACAGAGCGGTACAACATAGAAAATGGAGAAGCTGAAGATAAGATCAGTAATAACATTATCGACAGAAGGAAAAATGTACGTATGTCCTTTGTAGTTGGTTTTGAAATTACAATGTTTAATTATATCAAATGTTTAATTTGCAAATAAGTCAAATATGATTACGTGTTTATTCGTTCATTTCTTTGCCTAAGGTCAAAATACTGGTCTTCCGTATCCGATTTGAATATCTAAACCAAGAAAAGACACACTAGGAGTTACATGATCTACTAAATGAGCGAGACTGTGTGCGTCAACAGAAAAAAACGGCCACTTTTCGTAAGCCAGTTATTATCAGTTCCTAATCTCTTATTATAATATCACAGGTACACATATAAAGCGTTATTTAAGTAGGGAAGTAGGTGGTATAGTTATCTTAACTTTTAGAGTCATTATAATTTTGCATCTGTTGTAAAAAAAAATAGCCCGAGTTTAATTTTCTTTATACTCAAAACAAACAAATGAAATGTCATACTCTTGAAACGGATTTGTTATAAATATGATTGTAAAACAGTTTCATAGTCACCAACCTAGATACATTAATGAATGCCAAACCAATTTCAAAATGATTAGTTAATATCATTACGTTCACTGGCATATATTTTAAGTGTATATATGGCGATGACCTGGGATCTTTTACATTGACCCGGTACATATTCGGTTGTGAACCTCTAAATTTGAAAAATATGTTAGCAAAATTATCTTATTCAGATTAATGTATAAAAGTCAGTTTTATTGTATCATGTTTTGTTTCGTTGACTTGCTGTCATGCTGATGTCTACTTGTATTTATACTGATCTCCATGTTATTTTATGTAGTGTCTGCTACTACCTGTCATATTTGATAACGTTCAACTTCGAGCTTTTCGGTCAATGGCCAAAGTGAAAGTGCAATTAAACAACAACACTTACCCATTCAATAAGATTGCTGAAAATAATATTTGATTAATTGTGATATCTTTAATTTGGCATTTATTATGTAATTTAAAAAAAGGCGGGGAACGAGTTCGTTTGCCTATAATCAGCATAGTTGTTTGTAACTCCTCAATCATTTTCTCGGGAGTAGAAGGGTCTTTTTGAAATAGTGATACATCCTCAAAATACTTCAATTTACTATAATATTATTTTTTTCTTCACTGAACAGGTGCTTATGTCTTGTAAAAAGATCATATTGGTCCTACTATTTACGGGAATGTTGGTTTGCCTCTCTGTTTTCACAACTCGTAAAATGAAGACGACAAGGTATATCATACTATCATTATCAATTGTCATTTGTATATAGTGAAAGTCTGAATAAAAAACGTAAACATGTGAAATTTTAATCGATAAAAGATTGATGAGTGTGAAACAAAATCGCAATTTACTTTTTAACAGGAATATTTGCTTTGTGTATGTCTGATATATTATTTTGTTCTTTCGATACAAGTCAATCAATTTCGCACTAAAAAGTCCTCTTCATTCTAGAGAAAGTTGAAATTTTGTTCTTTATGATGATACAATAGTATATTTATACTGCTTTTAGCAAGAACGAAACCAGTGCGAACAAAATATTGTAATTCAAAAGTGCTTATTCTACGACTTTTTGTTCGAAACTTTTGCATTTTGTCCTTTTAGCATTGTCCAATTTTGTTTTGTCAGAAAAAAAAATGTTGTCCAAAACATTCTCTTTTGGTCAGTTGCTTTTTTGTCCTTTTTGCATTTTGTTCGAAATTTATCTTTTTGTCCGAAACTCTCAATATTTATCATAGTGTTTGAAAACAAATAATTAACTAGTACGAACTTTAGAAAATTAAAAGAAAAACTGGGCTCACCGAATGGCTATGAGACAACTATCAAACATGGAATGAAGGACGAAGATGAAAATAATACAGACCTTACGGCTCATGGCTTGCGACAGTGATTAACACGTTTATGAGTGCTGAATTAATCAATTTTGAATGCCTTGTTTGTAGTTTATTTGAGTTGTAATAGCGTTGACTGAAGCACATGTATATTTTGCGATTCATCGTAAAATGCACATTAGTCAACACCTTTACAGTCCTAAATAACTAGATAAAAAAGAAACATTCCGTCTTAAATATTATAAGATAATGGTAAAACCATGCAGGTAAATACAAGTGATTGAAATTAAATACACATATTTTATATTCTATTTTTTAGAAATTTACATGTGACGTCACTTTTTGTGGCGTTGATACATTCGTGTGACGCAAAGTTCATAATTCTATTGTTGGTCAACATAGGAGGTGTCCGTTGTTATATATATGTGGTTTATATATTGTAATGTACTATTATATTATTTATTTATGTATGTCTCTGTCCTGAGTGTTCTTGCGTTTATTTGTACTGTATTCCTGTCAGGAAATGTTGTCATTTTAGCGATATTTTTAACATTGCCATATATGATGGAGGTTTGAGCGCCATAAAACCAAGTTGAATCAACCATTTTGTTCATAAAATGTTCTGTACCAAGTCAGAAATATGGCAGTTGTTATCAAATAGTCTATGTACATGTATATTGGCGTTTGTTTTTGTGACAGTTCAATGTTTCTGTTGTTCCTTTGTTTTCCTCTTATATTCAAAGTGTTTCCCTCGGTTGTGGTTTGTGACCCGGATCTGTTTCAGTTAAATCGATTTATGACTATTGAACAGCGGTATACTACTGTTGTCTTTTTTATAAATATATTAAACAATTAAGAGGTCAGTGTACATGTACATTCTTACACAATACATCGTATCGCTATTCATTCCAATCCGGATAAGTTCTGAAATTACAGAACTTTTTCATGACAAAGCTTTTTTATGACTTGAATGTGTGTCTTACAGAAATGGATCATGATCTATCAACATTTCAAATATTCACTTTCTAAACTTTTCCCTGTCTCAACTCATTACTGATGACCCTTATTTCCGCGACACCTGACCGAAACAGGAAGATGTCTTAGTGACTGCTTTTGCTGGAATGGACTAAATAACAATAATGTGATATCTATCAGTGTGTATGTATAATATCAAGTTCTTAATCGTCGCAGATCTTACATCAATATAAAGGAGTTGACGCAAGATTAGCCATCACTACATTGTATATGATCAAAATGATAAAAAAAATGAAAAAACTTTCCAAACGAAGCTACTAATTCGGCACATTCTTAAAAACTATTATTTTATTAAAATGAATGGATGCCTAAGGTTAATATCATTATTTTGGAGAATGTCATTAACAAAAAGTGAATGAATATGTTTTCAGTGAAGGGAATCAAGAGTTGAAACTAAAACGAGAAGAAAAGGAAACCGGAAACCAAAAATATGCCGATCAACTTAAAAACGTTCTTGCTGGCAAAAAAGGACAGGATTTCAACCTTAAAATTGGTATATTTTTTTTATAAACTTCCATGTTACAGAAAATTAATTACATGCGAATGTTATTACAGCAAATGGACTTGAGTGTGCTGGTAAGGGTAGTGTCTTTGTTAGCTTACTTGCTAGCTGAACCATGAAAGAATTATTATATAAGGTACGTCCTTCCTTTCGGACAGAATCAATATTAAGCAGAGAACAAATCATTTGTAGAGACGGTATTTAAACATTTTTAAACCTGTTGTCGGTGTATTTGATTTGTAAATATAATTTTAATCAACAACCTCTGTTTATTCATAACTATAGTATTTACCCTATGCAAACATATAATAATGATATGAATATTTTTTAAATCGATTAAAATCAATGTTAAATAGAATTAAACATGTAAATAATTTAGTTCTAAATGAACAGAGGTTATTGAATGAAATAATAATGACAATTCAGACAAACCTATCACAAATGAATTACTCCGGCCCCTAAAAAAGTAGTACCTTAACTAAAAATAATTTATTCGTTCAGCTACATGTAGCAAGCAAACCAACCAAAGATCCTACATTTACCTAAACACTCAAGTCTATGTGATGTAAGTACCGTGATTTTTTTTTATTTATCCGTGTTTCGTAACAATTTATGTTAACAGAACCATGATATTTTTCAAACTTTGAAATGCATTTTGTATCTTCAGAGGACAAGTAAATAATGCAAAATTTGCATAAGAAAACATATACTATTTCCATTAAAACTCAAGCATCATTATAAAAACGAAGTGTAGAATTTTGAACAGAAAACAGTAACATATTATTCGCCTTTCATTGAAAAACTGAAAGCATTTGGCTAAACAGATCAGAACACAATTGCAAAGTGAACAGGATGTTTATAAAAAGAACAATTTGTCATAGTTTAAAAATTAACATGTCTCGTCAATTTTGTCTTGAGTAACATATACGTAAACCGACAACCATTCACACAGAAATAATTTATAGGTTTTACAAATAACTTCATTTTCTTTTTTTAGGTATAAGAAATGATTTAAGGATGCAAGATTGTAAAGAAACAAATTTCAAACAAACATTTCCTGATATAGATTATGCATTTTTCGGATATAACATCTTACGGGGTTATCCACTGTCCAATGGACACGATCCTGGATTTACGTTCCCAATCTTTAAAACAGACTATAGTGAAGGGAAACAAACGTCTGACTGCAGATACAGTATACCTCATGGACTTGTTGTTGTTCCTGATGTCTCGTGTATAACATCATTTACTTCTTCTACTGCTCGGAACAAATACGAGTTTTCGAAATCCTTATCGTACAATGCTAAAGTAGAAGGCGGTGGCTTTTTCGGAGTCAGTTTTTCAGCATCGTATGGGTACAAAACTTCAACTTCTGAGATGTCATCAGGAGAAAATGTTAAAATAATATCAACGGCTAAGTGCATTTACTACTACACTGAGCTTATTCTGGAAAATATTCCTCGTTTCACTCCACAGTTTTTAACATGGGTTAAGAAACTTGATAAATCAGATGACTCACAGACATATCTAGACTTTTTCCATCGCTATGGTACACATTATCCCACTTATACAACCTTTGGGGCTCGTCTTACATACGAACACACGATGAAATCATCTGACTACCAGAAAAAAACAGAAAAAGGTACAAATGTAGCTGTTCAGGCAAGTTATTCTGGATTATTTAGTGTGAGCGGGGGTTTTAACATGGACACCAATCAAAAGAAAGACATATCGGAGTTTTCTAGCTCTGTTACAACTAGGACTGTGACTGTTGGAGCACCCCCGCCATCAAATGGTGATGCAATGACATGGGCTTCATCAGTCAAAGAAAGCCCGGTTCCTATGCAGTATGAACTGTCTCCAATACATACATTATTTTCTGACGAATACATGGGAGCATTAGGTGTCAATCACAAGAAAATTGCCGGCAAAATGAAAAATGCAACTTCAGACTACTGCAAATATCTTCTTAAACGAGGACAAGTCGATTCTTGTGACCCACTCAAACCTGGTATAATGCTGAAACACACAAGCATTAGTTTCCACTACAACAACGCACAGGCAAAAAGCCTTAGCGAATGCATTGATCTTTGTGAAAACGAAATAGACTGCCTTGCAATGACATACTGCACAGCCTGCAGCAGAAGCAGCTTATACTTTCATGTTTGTTATAAGTACAACACAAAGAATAATCCAAAGGGTATACATGCGGCATCCACATTAGGCGCAAGAAGATGGGATAGTGTCATATTTACTTTTAAAATAAAAGACTACGTGCAGCTTGACAAAACTGCTATTCGGGGAATATCAAGATTACCTGTTAAGAAAAGTAAAGCAGTCACAGATGCAGCTGAATGCAAGTGGTTGTGCATCAAAGACGCATATTGCGTGGCGTACACATTCTGTAAATGTCCAAAGAGAAAGAGTAAATGTCTAACCTATGCCGAACATAGAATACATGGACTTAAGGGCGATGCTCAGTCGACCACTTATTTCATTGATAGAAATCGTCGTCATTGGATGGTGAAACCACCATGGAAAAAAGGAAATAATTAACAAAATCGAAAAATTAATCAAATGTTTAACCGACTCAGTCATATGAATATGAAATATAATTTTTGCAGAGTACATTTTTTGTCTTGGTTGTTTTTGCAAACTACATTTTTGAAAGTGCAATATACATTATCTTATTTCGGACTTTAATTGAATGCTGTATGACTAATTTTACATTCATCTAATGTTCATATGAGTATATAAAACTAAAAAGACATAACAAAACGTACGACGATCAAAAATTGAAAGCGGGATGGTAAAAAATAAACAAACCAAACAGACATAAAACATTTTCAAACACTACACACTAACTTAAGATTGTGCAATACAAACCCTTCAGAATCTTTACCTAATTAGTCTTGGTTTAGTATTTAGTAGTGTAGTTACCATAAAGGCAATGAGGAAACTGCTTTACCAAATTTTTACCAAGAAATAAAATTGAAAAAACTGAAGGGCGATTATATGGATTTTATTGTTTTGAGTGACGACGGTCCAAAACAATTGACTATCCTCATATATACCGCATTATAGAGTTAAAGACAAAGTAAAATAACAATTCTAACTTTGTTATGACCAAAGTTAAAACAAATGTCAAGTTTAAGGAACGGACATTTAACATTTAGTGGGAGCCTCAGTGGCCTAGTGGTCTAAGTAGTTCAACTACTGTATCACTAGCATGTTAACAGTGAGGTTGTGAATGTTAAACGTACACGTGTTAGATGCACCCGACTCTAATCGTAATTTAGTGAGGTAGTCAGTTTTCCTGTCGAAGTTCTGTTGTTCTCCGCGGGCTATCCGGCTTCCTTCATCAATAAAAACTTGCCATGCGAAATAGTCAATAGTGCTGAATTTCGCGTTAAACACCAATCAATTAATCAAGTTTCAAAACGATCATTTCGGGGCCTTTTATAGCTGACTATGCGGTATGGGACTTTGCTCATTGTTTAAAGCCGTACGGTTACCTATAGTTGTTAAATTCTGTGTCATTGTGGTCTCTTGTGGAGAGTTGTCTCATCGACAATCATACATTTTGTACCACATCTTCTTTTTTTTATCCTATTGTATAACGACAAAATGAATAAAATGAAAATTTGAACTTTAAAGATAATATAGTGTACCGTTTTGTAGACTAGTCATGATCAGCGTTCCTTTAGGAAATCAATGGATTCCTCTTCATATTTAATTGCTCTTGTTTAAATATCAGGCTAATTACATAGTCACTTTAGTTATATTGTATGCATGCATCTTATTAATTCCTGAACGTATTAGGTTACAAGAAAAACATTTAAAAATCTAAAATCACCAAATGTGTACAACAAACATGTTTTGAACTGAACATGATTCTGTCAGTATGACCTGTTTTGATCTAAATACCGAATGGAATGAAAATTTTATCAAACATAGCTACGTTAAATATGCATTCGAAAATATAAAAATTCCACATATCTGGATATCATGCAACAAATATAATGTTATTATTATGTTTAACGACTGCAAAATATAATCTTTCACGACTATAAACATAAGGAGACATGGTCTTACTTAAAAAAAAAAAGACAACAAACACCAGACAACATATTAATTTATTATTTTTCTACATAGTAATGACTCGAAGAATAGAGTGATGTATAGAAATGTTTTTCTTTAGAATTTTCTTCGTCCTGCAGTTCAAAAAACATTGCCAGGCCAGGGTACAACGATTAATTACGCTATGGGGAGTTACGTATTCTATAACCAGACCCTATCTTAACATACTCTCTTTTTCAGATGCAAATTAAATCGTCCGCCCTCCATTTTGCAAAACTTTACTGGATTTATGAATTTGTTTTCGTTTAGAATTCGATAAACCACGAGAGTTTACTGGGGTAGAGAATTACAGTCATCCTCTCTAACTTCCCCCTTCCGGCAATAACATCAAGCTCAAGGAGGCATCCGATTGGTTGTGTTGGTTGTAATAATACGCACCATTCTGTTCGTTATGTGACTTTGAAAACAATGCCTTGTGTGAGTGTGAAGAACCACATGGACCAGTTGCAACAACTATTCAATTGGTCCTTAAGGGCCAAATGAAAGGCAAAATTTCTTCTAGTAGACAGAGTTGCCTTTCATACATCTCTGACACTTAATTCAACAATGCCAACTGAAAAAGTTAAGATCTAAAGAAATAATGATACACATCACTATCAAACATATAACATAACTAATACATTTTAGCCATACATTTTCCCCTAAAAGACACAGTTCTGATAGTTTACATTCATAAAACTGACAGGGACTATATGTATAGACAACCAATATACGAGTGACCAAACAGGTCGTTTTTGAAAAAAAAATCTCATTTCTTCTTTTTCTATTGAGGCCTTTGATCTTCTCTTCTGTATTTTCTCACTTTATTATATATGAATTATTAAATATTCGAAAGAAACCATCAGATATAAATTCAGGAATTCGATATACCAGATAAAAGATAACCCAAATCCATTGAAATCACTCGTAATATTTCCAATGACTCCAGATTACCTTCGTTATACAAATGAAGATAAATTGTAAGACAAACTAAATAATAATCATAATAAAAAACAACAAATAGTAAGTTTGAATTTTGGCAATTTTTTGTCATGGATTTATTAGGACAGTTCAACTATATATCAACCGGCCTATGAATTTGCATTCATCGACAATGTATCATTAATGTCCAAGATAAAAACATAGAAGGGCAACCATCATATGTTTTCTCCAAATGGCAACTGGGCTACCAGACGCCAACTGTAATAAATTCAGCCATTCAGTAAATCAATACATTCAGATCATATTCTGTCCAATCCATGACGCTTCTTTAACGATATCTGAAATATACAACAGAGAGCAGAAAATATTCTCAAGGGTGGGATAGGGTGGGTTTTGTGTTCCTTCAGTTGAAATCACGCAATGAACAAATCACGAAAAGCATGCAATTTTATACCAAATAAAAGCGGGAAAACCGCTTACGAAATTATGTAGGTAAATAAAAGACGCTCAAGTCCTTCAGAATTAAAGAAAAGATAACTCTAGTTTAGCAGACGATAATCTTAATTTATTAAATTGATTTAATGCTTAATGATTAAATCTTAATAACACCTTAAATGCATGTTTGAAAATATGTAGTGTGCAACAAACAGAATGTGGAATAATTGTCAATGAGACAGCAACCTAGCGACAAAAATAAACAAACGACATGTGCACGCTGAATGGAGAAAAGGAGATGCGAGTTTCCCTCAATGATACAGCATCCCAGCAACTACAAATATATATGAATGATGTATTCACTTCGCTGATGCTACCACTTGGTTTTTGTTTACTTTTCTACTGAGAAAAACTATCCGCAATGAAAAAGCCGGTAGTGATTAAAGTGGCATTAAACACCCGAAAAAAAGCAATACAAATCAGGGTTTATTTCAGACGGGTCCTACATCTTTTTGGTTTGGCAAACAAGAACCGGTTGAACGGATTTTAAATTGACTGAAATCAATGTTTTGCAAAACAAAGATGATACTTGGATAATGACTGATATATTTGTCGCTGGACATGAATCAGCTACATCAAATTCAAATATTTCATCAATACCTTGTAGCATTGATTCATTTGTTGAGAAACATATTGCTAATGTGAGTTATATGCTTGTCAAACACAAGTATATGACTAAAAAGAATAAGTAGACTTAAGAGAAAGGTAGGAAGGGTTAAGCATCAAATAAAGGGCCTGCCTTTATAGGTTGTTGTGTCCATTTATGTGGAGATCTTTAACTTCAAATTTTATATCTAAATTGTTTAAAGTTTAAACTTTTTTTATCTACGATTTTTACGCTGCTTAATTCAACAATGCCAAGTGAAAAAGTTAAGATTTAAAGAAATAATGAAACACATCACTATCAAACAAATAACATAACTAATAAATTGTACCCATACATTTTCCCGTAAAAGACACAGTTCTGATAGTTTTCATCACTATCGGCTTTTTCATTGCGGATAGTTTTTATCAGTAGGAAAGTGAAAAAGAAAACAAGTGGTAGCATCAGCAAAGTGAAAACATCATTCATATATATCTGTAGTCGCTGGGATGCTGTCCATTGAGGGAAACTCGCATCTCCTTTTCTCCATTCAGCGTGCACATGTTGTGTTTATTTTTGTCGCTAGGTTGCTGTCTCATTGACGTGTGTCAGAGATGTATGAAAGGCATAGAATCTTAACATACACAGTCAGTCTAGCACAGCTGTGCTTTTCAACGACATGTGTACTTGGCTATCGAATGATGCATCCAAATAATGACTGCGCGATATATTCTCAGAAATTTTGCAATCCTTGGACATAAACCACACCCTTTTGTAGTAAGAAAAAAAATTCTATATATAAAGGCGTCGTCTGAAAGTTACACATAGTTTGCTTATATAAAGTTTAACTTGTAAACAATTTAAATATAAAGTTTCAAATTAAAGTTTTCAACACAAAAACCTATAAAAGCAGGCCCTATATTTGATGCTTAACCCTTCCTACCTTTCTCTTAAGTCTACTTATTCTTTTTAGTCATATACTTGTGTTTGACAAGCATATAACTCACATTAGCAATATGTTTCTCAACAAATGAATCAATGCTACAAGGCATTGATAAAATATCTGTATTTGATATAGCTGCTTCATGTCCAGCGACAAATATATCAGTCATTATCCAAGAAGAGAGTAACATGTATGTGTTGCAAAACATTGTGTTCAGTCAATTTAAAATTCGTTCAACAGGTTCTTGTTTGCCAAACCAAAAAAAGATGAAGAACACGTCTGAAATAAACCCTGATTTGTATTACTTTTTTTTTGGGGGGGGGGGGGGGGGGGGGGGGTTTAATGCCACTTTCATCACTACCGGTTTTTTCATTGCGGATAGTTTTTATCAGTAGTAAAGTATAAAAAAAACAAGTGGTAGCATCAGCAAAGTGAATACATCATTCATATATATCTGTAGTCGCTGGGATGCTGTCTCATTGAGGGAAAATCGCATCTCCTTTTCTCCATTCAGCGTGCACATGTCGTTTGTTTATTTTTGTCGCTAGGTTGCTTTCTCATTGGAATTGGCAATTATCCCACATTCTGTTTGTTGCACACTACATATTTTCAAACATGCATTTAAGGTGTTATTTCATATATAATAAAGTGAGAAAATACAGAAGAGAATATCAAAGGCCTCAAAAGAAAAAGAAGAAATGCTATTTTTTTTCTAAACATATGTTTGGTCATTCGTATATTGGTTGTCTGTATATATAGTCCCTGTCAGTTTTATGAATGTGAACTATCAGAACTGTGTTATTTAGGGGAAATGTATGGCTAAAATTTATTCACTAGCAAGTCATCACTGATGTTGTGAGCACGGGGCAGGTGAACTCGACCCCAACCTTAATTAGCTAGGATTCCTATAAAAGGTCCGTGGTTCTGTCCGGGCACTCCAGCTTCTTCCATCAAAAAAATGACCACCACAGTTGTGTTGAAAGTGGCATCAAACGACAATCAAGCAATCAATCAATAGATATGAAATATGAGAGTTTTTATACATGATGGAAATGTTCCCATTACAGTTATTTGGATCTTGTTTTTAATATTTATATAAATTTATCTGGTTACATTTATGATTTATTGCATCTCATTCTTGCTTAGGAAGAGTGCGTATTTACCACATATTTAACTGGTTGAGCGCTATCGCACCTATTATAACCTATATGACTTTATCTTAGTTGTATTCAGAATCCATTTAAACCACAGTGACTAATTAATTTATTTAGAAATACACATTGAGGCCAAGTGTTTGTTTGACTCTTTTAGTACAAAATTCATACTGGGCTAATAGAGAACTTTTTTATTCTTACTTGTAACAAGAAAACAAGTTCGGTGATACCATGTTTTCTGTTTATTTTCTTAAAACATATTATGAGACCTACCTTCTCACAATTTATTTCAAAATTCTATCGCATAGAATTTTGGTATGCACACTAATTGGTTTTTTCATGAACAAACTAACCAAATGTAGGCAATTTTCAACGACTTATAGCTTAAAAAATAGCACGGTGATCTATACTTTTTATTATGTTTGTGAAAAAGTATAGTATAATGATTATCTTACTTTTGGCAAATTATAAGTCTTTGAAAATTCTGTCTAAAAAATATACATTATGCATGATCTACCTTAATAGTATAAATTTTCGTAAATGGTGGAACGTTACCTACATTGTAATTGTATAATTTTGTTATATAATTTTATTATATATTTTTGGTTTAGGCAAAATGGTTGTGGTAGACATGCATCCAATTTGCCGTTTCAAAATCTAATGCACACTGGGTATTATTTTCAAAAGTATACACCAAAACGTCGTGATTTGTTGAAAACGTCCAAAACAATGGAAATTCAAACAATGACGAGACCTTATTTTCAGTTTGGGGTACAAACAATGAAATTATCCATGTCCATTGTTTTCATATCGAATACATATGAGTGAACAATTAGGTATGACCCCTCCCCACTATCCAGAGACACATGTAACTACGCGCCCCCTTTTTATTATTTCCTGTGTCCTGAACAATAATAGGATACTATGAATCATCATTTTCATAGATAATCAGATTTGGAGTAAACATTAAGTCAGTACTGTACTTTGATTCAAAAGTAACTGTTCTCAAAGCGCATTATTTTTCATTTCTTTTTGTATAGAGATTATGAATGTTATATTTAGTTTGTTCGACTTATATTAGCGCAACCATAGTGTTTAAAAGGAAATGAATACACGTAATCTTAAAAATACCGAAAATGTCAGAAGGAAGAAACCAATTACCAGTATACTTGTTTATACGATTTGACGTCAGACATAATTGTACTTTTAAGTACATGCACTTCGGAACTCGTTATAAAGGGATTAAAATAATATGCACGTGGCCATCGGATAAGTTTGCATTGAAGATAAATATCTAACAAGGAAAATGTAACCTTATCAATTGATAGCATAACATTGTTTAAAATCCTTTTCCGCGTATTCGGACATTTATATAAAATTGATATTGTTTAGTAATTTAAAACCATAGTCTGTAAACTTGAACGATGGCAAGCGTGAGTATTTTTTTGCAGTAGTATAAAAAATGCTTAATAATTGTATCTTTAAAAAAAGAATTTTATTTTATCTTATTTTTACATTGAGACTGTTTATTCAAAAATCTATTTGCAGCCTTCGTTTCCTTCATGTCGTATTCACATTTTCACGAAGTAAATGCGTCATCAAAAACAAGAAACATTACCGTTAGAATTTAAAAGTTAAAAAAAATTGTTTTTATACATGACACGGTGTAAGTTTTACTCTCTCTCATCATTTTCAATAGGAACATCTTCTTAATTTTATATTGGGCTAGAATTTAATGTTTACTTTAAGTTTATCTTAATATTCGTACAGTCAAATGCTTTCCAATATATGCAAATCTGTGTATAAAAAATGATTCTTGATTTGTGTGTCCGTGAAAACAAGTGAATTCGAATCTTACCCACTGAATATCATAACCATGGAATTTTTCAATATCCTGAGCGAGATCTAACTTTTTTCTTATTAAATTTTGGTCAAAATGAATTAGAAAAAAACATATTGACTTTACAATTTAGAAAAAAAATAATGGCAGTCAAAAATAAGACACAAGAGCACTTTGATACTATTTGGAATGCATTTTCTGAATTATTTTTTAATTTATAACTCAATTCTACAGATATTCATTGTCAAAACTAACATAAATTATTATTGTATCTAATAGCACAATGTATAATGTACTGAAAATCTAACAGGATATGTTTAATCCTTCCTTTTTTATAAAATTCTTTACAATTCTCGAGTGCCACACAGTGGTTCATAAACATTTAAATCTAATTATATTTTCTTCCGTTTTTTTTTCTCCTTGTGAGGAGGGACTTTAGGTAGCACATGTTGACAAGATACATGTATATGAATTTAGATTTATATTGTATATATTAAGATACAACATTGATTTTGTAAAATCTCTACCGCGCAAGCCACACTGCGCACCTTTTTGGAGAATAAGCCGGCAAACGAGCAAAAATAGTATATCGATCAACACAAAACCAGATAATCTGTTTATTGTTCTATTACTGATATTTCCCACCGCTTTTTACCACCACGTCGCTTCTAGGCTGTTTAACCTGACGGAAAAAAGCTTGATAACGTCTCCCCTCACACATTGTAACGTAGCTGATTACTTCTACTCGTGGTGACGTCACTAATGATGCTTTGTATATAGATATAGGAAGATGTAGTGTGAGTGCCAATGAGACAACTCTCCATCCAAATAAAAATTTAAAAAAAAAGAAAGTAAACCATGATACAGTGGAGATCAGTTCTAACCTCTCATTAGAACTGTCAGAATAATCTGTCATAGAACTGTTCTAACCTGTCCTAGAACAGTTCTAGCTAGAACAGTTCTACCCTAGAACTGTTCTAGGTAGAACTGTCAGGATCAGTTCTAGGTAGAACTGACTAAATCAGTTCTAGGTAGAACTGTCAGGATCAGTTCTAGGGTAGAACTGTCTAAAACTGTTCTAGGTAGAACTGACCAAATCAGTTCTAACTGTAGAACTGTCAGCAGAACTGACCAAATCAGTCAGGACTGAAGAACAGTTCTAAATGACGTCACTGCAGGAAGGGCACTTTAGAATTTAGAAGAAAGAATCAGTTCCAATTACTTTACTATATATAATAGCGGATTTTTCTATATTTTTACTGATCAAAATTTACATGTACAAATATCGAAGTGGATAGGAGGTTATCCAACTCATCGGAGAAATATTTTTATAAGATTGCAAATGAAACATCATTATTTACGTTTCTTCGTTCCCCGTTTTTAACAGTCTCTTCATAAATATAACTCGGCATTTAATTCATGGAAATTTAATCTTAATTTACCTTGTTTGCCTTGGATTTACATTCATGATTTAGGATTCTGTTTTGACAAATGTTCAAACGAAAATTGTACAGTGGATGGATTATGGGATTAATGAAATCAGTGTTGTTAAACGTAAAAAAAACTACATGTCATTGTGTATGTACATTTGCATTAGCTCGTTGCCAAACTTATCCATAACGATTATGAATAATATCTGGGAGTCCTGAAAGTCTGAAAAAATATACTCGATCTGAACATAAATGAAATATTTGCCACTGGACGTTAGGCTACAAACAAAACCAATCATTGTCCTTCTTCAAATTATATATTAACAGTATAGTCAGTAATACTATTCCAAGAAGAGAACTTCTCATACATGTACTTTTCATTTTAAAATAAAGTATATGAATCAGTCATGTGAGTGTTGGATTTTGCCGTTAAATAGTTTTGTTTAAAAAAAACCATCATGAACTATACGGACTTAAACAGTCACTTTTGTGACGGTTCAATATTTAATAATATAAGTTTGGATGTAACGGGTCTTCTGACGTTATTTTGTTATCAACACCCATAGACATAAGTTAGGCATGTGAACGTAACAACATCAACGTTTTTTTATGGTTCGCCAAGGTTTAAACATTTTGTTAAAATGAAATTTAGAATTAAATTATAAGAAATGACTGTAATATTTTTTCTGTCTATTAGAAATAACGTAAAAAATGTGGTGCACACTGTTTAAAAACCCGCTACGCACATTTATCAGTGTGCACCAAATTTTTTTATGTTATTTCTTCACAGACAGAAAAAATATTACAGTCATTCCTTAAATAGTAATATTATCGATACAGAGAGGAAATAATGGCGCTCTAAAATGATGTGGATAAAATTTGGTGTCCTCTTTATCATTCAATATCTGTTCTGACTTAAAAATATTATTGGTTTACAATGAAGCCATATATATTTACATGATAAAGAATATATAGATATAGGAAGATCATGAAGATGTGGTGTGAGTGCCAATGAGAAAACTCTCCATCCAAATAACAATTTAAAAATAAGTAAACCATTATAGGTCAATGTACGCCTTTCAACACTGAGCCTTGGCTCACACCAAACAACAAGCTATACAAGGTCCCATATATTCAGTTTTGGTTGATGCGGTCAAATAAATTTGTTATTAAAACGACTCAGTCTGATATATATCGAAACTTCTGAAATTTGTTAACAATTCAATATTTTGAATAAAAAGAGGACACACTGTCATTTGAATTATACAATCCATCGTGATCGGTTGTTGTCTGCTCTATGGTTGGGTTGTTGTTGCCCAGACACATATTTTTGTTCCATGAGTCAGTCTGAGCTATGAAAACTAGCTGATGTTTTGAATAAAAGTAGGAAATGATGGCACTCTCAATCAATGCGAATTTTTTTTGTGGTTGTTGATTTCCAATATATTGCAGTTATTTATAAACTACAATCCCTCTGGACCTAAAATTATAACTGATGTACTGTCCAACTATATAGACTTGCATAAAAAAAAAAAAAATATGGTAATGTTTGGTTGATGCGGTCAACCAATTTATTACGTCGACTCAGTCTGAAGTATGAAAACTACTGATATTTGTTTACGATTCAATACTTTGAATAAAAAGAGGATATATGCTGGCACTATAAATTCATGCGAACAAAATTTTGAGGTCATTGTTTTCCAATATTACTGTAACTTGTATATTATAGTCCCTCTTGACCTAAAATTATAACTGAATTACTGTGCAGCTATATACTAAGCAGATTTGTAGAAAGAAAGAGCAAATAAGGTCAGTTTAGATTGGTGCGGTCAAAATATTTTATTACACGACTCAGTCTGAAGTATGAAAACTACTGATATTTGTTTACGATTCAATACTTTGAATAAAAAGAGGTCATGCTAGCACTTTAAATTCATGTGAACAAAATTTTGAGGTCATTGTTTTTCCAATATTGCTGTAACTTGTATATTACAGTCCCTCTTGACCTAAATTTATAACTGAATTACTGTGCAGCTATATAGATTTGCAGGAAGAAAGAGCAAATAAGGTCAGTTTAGATTGATGCGGTCAAAAGATTTTTGTATAACAGGTCCGTCTAAGGTATGAAAACTACTTGTAAAAAGATATCACATTTGTTTACAATTCAATATTTTAAATAAAAAGAGGACATGCTAGTACTATCATAAATTGAGTGCAAATAAAATTTTGAAATCATTAATGTTTTCCAATATAATTGGTATCCTTGCCTAAAGATAATCTGGATTCCTACAGTTTGCAGCTAAATGTATATAGATTTATATGATGAAATCAAATATGATCAGTTTAAGTTGATAGTGGATCAATGGCAGATCCAGAGCGGTGGGGGACCCCTTTTTTGACGATCAATGCATTTGAATGAGGACATTTAGTTGGACCCCCCCCCCTTTTAAAACTGCTGGTTCCGTCCCTGGTGGTTTGGGCCAGAATAACATTTTACACAAAGATTAAGGTCAGATAATTTTTTTTATGTAAAATGAGCCATCCTGACTCCCCAAATGACAAATGTAAAACAATTGAAATAAAAATGCCCCCCCCCCCCGGCCCCTTTTTCCCAATATTAACGGCTTAATCTATGTTCAAAAATGAAAGAAAAACAAATAATTTATGTAACACATCAACAAAAGAAAATCACTGAATAACAGGCTCCAGACATGGAACAGTCACATACATGCAGAATATGACGGGGTTAAACATGTTCTCTTGCCGACGAAAAATTTGAAATAAAACCGGCAAAATAGCAAAACTCTTTATAATATTAATCGCCATTTTGCCGAAGCCTTTATATTTAGACAAAGAGTTCTTAAAACATATAAATCAATTCTAGACGTAGAATTTATAAATCAATATTTGCCGTCGGATTTAAAAATCAATTCTAGCCGTAGAATTTATAAATCAATTCTAGCCGTAGAATTTATAAATCAATTCTAGCCGTAGATTTTATAAATCAATTCTAGCCGTAGAATTTGTAATCAGAACTGTTCTAGAAGTAGAACTGACTAAAACTGTTCTAGAGTAGAACTGTCAGGATCAGTTCTAGGTAGAACTGTCCAAATCAGTTCTAGGGTAGAACTGTCAGGATCAGTTCTAGGTAGAACTGTCCAAATCAGTTCTAGGTAGAACTGACCAAATCAGTTCTAGCTAGAACAGTTCTAACCTAGAACTGACTAAAAGGTGTCAGGCTGACAGTTCTACGTACTGTCCTAGAACAGTTCTCCTGACAGATTCTGACAGATTTAATGAGAGGTTAGAAGTGATCTCCACTGTACATGTACATTGAAGGTCAATGTACGGCCTTCAACACAGAGCCTTGGCTGACACCGAACAACAAGCTATAAAGGGCCCCAAAATTACTAGTGTAAAACCATTCAAACGGGAAAACCAACGGTCTAATCTATATAAACAAAACGAGAAACGAGAAACACGTATATATTACATAAACAAACGACAACTACTGTACATCAGATTCCTGACTTAGGACAGGTGCAAATGTCTATATTGCTTATGTCACAAAGCCGTGGTACAAACAATGAAGGGATGTATAGGCGAAGGGAATGACGATAAGAGTTGATATCATTCCCTCTTCTTGTGACTGCTAGAAGCGATATGCATGGTTATTTCTAGTAACCCCACAATGATATTCTTTGGACTTATCCATTCGGGCAGGAAAACCCTTGCTACGGATAGGTGTCCGATTGGTTGTTTGAATTGTTTTAAATTTTGTCATGCCGGATAAGTTTAAAGAGCACTGTAAAACAATATGTATGGAAGGCCGTACGATGAGATTCAGTTGCTTAAATTCTCGTCAATTATACTGTCTGATAGATACTTGTCTCTTTAACCATCGGATCGATATCACATCTATGGCAAATATTTTTGCCCCTTATTAACTTATTAATCTCTGCATGATTTGCCCGTGAGTTTCATATTTATTCCATTGTCAAGAAACTTCATATAGTTTATAATATATGTTATTCAACAATAGGATTATTAGTTTAACGCAGCCCTAATACTACCACAACGGCATATGTGTCATCATGGTTGGTGACGTCGTCCTGTTCATATAAATTACATGATCTATATTCGGTCAGGATTAATATTTCCAATACGGACTGGCAATGAATCCTGAATTACATGTAAACATATATTGTGCATGGAATTCAGGATTCATTGCCAGTCCGTATTGGAAATACATGTACTGGCCCTATATTCACATCATTGCCAGTCCTTATTGGAAATATTGGCCCTATATTCGCATCATTGCCCGTATGTATTGGAAATAATGGCCCCATATTCACATTTGATATATGCAATACAGCATTCAGAACAAGTTTGTATTAAAAAAGTTGGATTATTTAATAAAAGCGTTATAAACTGGCTATTTCTGTATTTGCACTGGTATAGATTCTCGGGCAGCTGTATTAGCCCTCGACCCTACGGGTCTCGAGACCAATACAGCAAACACTTAATCTATACCAGTGCCAATACAGAAACAGCCAGTTAATAACACAATATTATATTATAACATTATGTAAGGATATCTTACTAAGATAATGCGATATATTATTAATGAAGTATTTATATATGAGGTATTTCAATAAATTTATACGCTTGAAGTCTTGAAATTGAAGAATAATAAAAAAAAAAAAAAAGGTTGCATAGGCATTTATTTGAATAGTAAAGAAAAAGCGGTACGTTTGGTTGAATCAATACTCGATAATACTGACTAATATACGATGATTGGAGGTTAAGATAGGTTCTCAACAAATGTATATGCAATATATCAAGTTTACATTTTCAAGAATGTTAGATAAGTAATGAATAGATTCATCAAATTCAAACACGAAGAAGTATCGTAGTTTTAGAAAAAAAAAAACTTTTGCAATTACATGTGTTGTATCATTTTGGAGTTCGATTGTCTTATATATATTTTTTAGTAAAACACATTAACGAAATGTGGTTTACAGAGTTAAATCCCTTCTAAGATAAGGAAGTTCCTGTCGGCCACAATAAATTAACACATTCTCAATTATTGTTAGAGGAGATTGATTATGGGAATGGCGAAACTGAGGGGTCGGAAACCTAAGAAAAGGGATGAGTGGAAAAAGGCATATCCGTAGAAACAATTAAGCGACTTTGGTCCCGGGACACAGTAATCGTTCTTTGTCTTTCGTTGTCTACAGTCCCTAGTGTGAGCAGTGTAATACCCGCATTTTTTTCATACATCTTCCCCCATTTATTTATTTATATTTAATGCATAAAATTGTAAGAGTGGGGAGAATTTATATACAAATAAACAAATATTGGGTCTTAAATTTTAAGATAAAGTACCGTTTTGATCCAGTTTGAAAGGTCAAAAATCAGTATGCCTGAAGCTGTTAAACTTAATAACTGACCCCTTTAGAATAAAATTATCCATATTTTGAGTTAGAGCTGTTAAACAAACGTGTTTGAACACGAATTCCTAAGGGTTAATAATATTGTGTAACTTTTCTATAATTTCTTATTATTTGTCCACAAGTAGTATACATTGTAACATTGAGAATGGAAATGGTGAATGTGTCAAATAGACAATAACCCAATCATAGAGTTTACAAGAGATGAAGGCCACCAATGGGTCTTCAATGCAGTGAGAAACTTCCGCACTCGGAGGAGTCCTTCAGCTGGCCCCTAAACAAATATAGCTGTTACCATTTCATTGATGGTCGACGTCATATTAAACTCCGAATTTTACAGAAAAAACTTAAATTAAAAATCATATAATACTAACAATGACAAGAGGCTCCTGACTTAGGACAGGTGCAAAATGCGCAGGGATTAAACATGTTTTTTGAGATTTCACCCCCTTTTATACCTCTAGCCAATGTAGAAAAAACAAACGCACAACAAAACGCATAGTAAAACTCAGTTTAAGAGAAATCCGATTCCGATGCCAGAATAGTTAACAAAAGAAACTAAACAAAATGACAATGATTCTTAAATAAACAAAGGACTACTGGCAGTTACTGACACGCAATCAGCTCCAGACCTAAATTAAACTGATTGAAAAATTATGTCTTCATCATATGAAGTATACCAAACTCCCCGGCAGTTCCAGTTCCGATCCGCATACGAGCCCGAATACTACTCTACACTAATGGAGTAAAAGAAAATAGTTCCAGAACGGAAACGATCACTGTTTGGAGTTTGGAAGTAAACTTCACTGTAGAAGTCTTTTTTTGGATAGAGCCGGTGCGAATTTGTTTTATTTGCGTTATTTGTCTAAAAGAAGTGCAATACGACATAACTGTATTCTCAGGCCTTTTCATTTTGGAGTACATGTAAGGCAGGAAGTGGGAGTAAGAGAATTACGTTTTAGGGGAATACAGTGGCGGGTAGTGGGAGTAGTTGGTAGGGAAATGGGAAATATGCTCTCCCCTGTCTAATCCCTCTGGTCAGTCGCATCAACTAAATTTGGTAGAGGACAAAATATTTTTTAATTATGCATGTTGATATGCAGTCTTTATATTAGTTTATGGATGAACGTAATGGGAACAAATACATACGTTAATACACATATGAAATAAACCCATGCCGGGGTATAATGAATTCCTTAATCGTACACGGGTAAAATAGTTAGAACTGATAGTGCTTATGTTGACATACATGTGGTATATATAGTGGCCTCGAACATCACTGAAAAGACTTTTATTGTCAAAATGCGCATCCAGTGCAGTAAGATTGGTACCTTTAATGTTATAACAGTTCATTCTTTGGACTTATTCATGGTACTTTTGATCTTAACTAAGTGAATTGAAATGACAGTATTTTAATGGCACTGAGCATAGAGTACTTAAGATTTGAAATTAGTGAGGAAGAGTGTAAAATTCTACACAATAATAAAATTCCTTTAAATATTATATATTATTACAAAATAGAAAAAGTCGCTCCGAAAACTTTATCATTATGATATTTTATCTTGACCGATTTTCGTAAATTGCACGAAGTTTTTCACTGCCAGTCTATTAGCAATTATAATGTTATTTTACGTATTTCTTATCATTATTTTCCAACAGGTACTTAGCTTATGGAACTGTATAGCAATTTTGTTCGTCTGCTCAAAATTCCTACAGAGCACAGGAAAGGCATGTGAGTACATTATTTGAAATAAGTACAATACCTAAAATTAGTGCATATTGATTTAAAATTAGTACAATTTGCGAGTATGGTCTCAAGTAAAACAATGATAGTCCATCGGAAGGGGACGATAAATCATGGCTGACCATAGTTAAGAGTGAGCTATATCTCTTGCACGTTAAAGACACCCTTGAAGATTTCGAAAAAAAGCAGGCTAATGCCGCTACAAGGCATCACTCGCACCCGAAAAGTGGAAAGGGATTGATATAAGTTGCAAAACTTGTTTTATTTCCCAATCCAGTATAAATAAACATGTTAAAATGAAAAAAAAAATTAGCAAATATTAACTTAAATTGAGTACATTAGGTGTTGTCTATTTTTCTCTCCTCAACACATTCATGGACAACAGAACAGATAATCGTGATATTTTATAATCCAAATTATTTATTTAGATAACAAAAGATCGAAAGTATTGTTTTTTTTTACAAATGCAATTATTTTGGATTTAGCATGTATAAGTTAGGACAATGTTTGTGTTTAGCATATTAAACAAATTCAGGGAAAATAAAATAAATCAAACACCTAATATAGTGTCTCTAGACTTTCGTGACATTCGAGATCAAATTTTCACAGTTTAAGAGGCTGTCCAAGTAAATATCAGGCAAATCCTATGATATGGGTGGCACAACATAATTCTTTTCCCACTTAATTTTTGGTTCCAATGCAATGTTTATATCATACAAAGGATATATATGTCAAAGATATTTTTGAATCAACAATGGATGGCTCAGAAAATGATTTTAAAGTTCACTAACAATGCAACAAAATTTTGTACAAAATGAAGAGTTATCTCCCCTTTTCAATGAATTTTCAGTGCTTTCTATGTATTTTTTTTCTCTTTATTTGTTGCAAATAATATAAAAACACAATATTACTTTGAAAAAGAATGAATTTGTGATATGAAATAGATGAAAAAATTTTGAAAACAAAATATATCATGTGCCATCCACTGCCTGGGTTTTCCATGGACACCCTCTTAATTCTTTTCACATTTTCGGTCCTTACATATAACGGTAAACTATCTCATATGTTCATGCTTTCAATCAATAAATTTTATAAAACCAAAAACTGAAAGAAAATATTTTCCAGTCGTTTTTTAAAATTAGTTTTTATCAATATGTTTTAAACGATATGGGGCGTGCTGCAAGTTTCCTATAACAATACATGGCTAAGTAAAGTTTTTCAATATTTTTAATTGATGTATCGGAAATTGGGTTTGTCAAGATAAAGGTATTAAGACGAAATAACTTAACATTGAATTGCAACCTCTCCCTTTTTGTTATCGTTTCCTAACGATGTATTGTAAAGAAAAGTAGTTATAGAATAAAATAATTAAGACATAATCAACACTAAATTTATCAAGTTTCCTGTGTTAGTTCCTCTTCCGTTAATCAGGAAAGAATCCTATGTAAATAAAATAAATAATTCAATTAAGTATCAACACATTTTGGAGAATTATTGGTTTGCCCAGTTCTTTTTCTTCTTATTCCTCTTCCGCCATTCTCACAAAATGGTTCTTTTCAAAACCAATGTTGCTAATATTTTTGTTGTTTGTAATAGATTTATGTGATTTGGTCTCTAGCATATCTGTTCGGGGTTATTAACATTAAATGATATTTTGTTTTACAAACTAGCAATATTCGGAATAATCATGTAATAATCTGCTACACAAAGATATAATGGAAAAATTTTGACTGCATCTTTAGACTAGCCATTATAATTGTTGGTTAATCATGACACCTGAATGCATCAATATTCAACTGGATAGCTTTAAAAAAAATCCCACCACTGATAGTTTGGTTATCAGGACAAATATTCCCTGTGTTATTGTTCCGGATAGCCGTACAAATACTAACAACACTATTATATTGGCTAGCAGAAGAAATAGTTGGAAAATTATGAACTATTTTCAAGACCCAAAATTAATACTTATTCACTTCTCTGCTACATCAAAACTAGAACATGTCAAATTGATTTCTTTTGCTGTTTCAAAATAAACCATACCCAATAAGATGGCTATATATTTTATATAAAATTTGTTTAGCAATATGGAAATTATTTTATCTAGCAGTTTATTTTTAGACTTTAGCAGTTGTTAAAGAATAACAAATGATTAAAGCCATGTGCGGTCAAATAGCTACATTGTGTTTGCGACAATACATTGTATAATATTTACCATTATATTAGTATCGTCATGTCTTAATCATAAACAAAACATATGTTTAGTACATATTTGTGTTTATCATAAACATAAGATAAATTTGGTATCGCCATGCCTAAATCATAAACATAGAACATATTAAATATCGTCATGTCTTAATCATAAACATAGCACAAATTTAGTATCGCCATGTCTTAATCATAAACATAGCACACGTTTAGTATCGTCATGTCTTAATCATATTAAATAAAACACATGTTAAGTACATTTTTGTGTTTATCATAAACATAAGATAAGTTTTGTATCCCATGTCTAAATCATAATTATAGCACAAATTTAGTATCGCCATGTCTTATTCATAAAGATACCACACATTAAGTATAGCCATGTCTTAATCATAAACATAGCACACATTTAGTATAGCCATGTCGTAAACATTACATACGTTTAGTATCATCAGGGTTTAATCATTAAAAATAACATAAATGTTGTAACGTCATGTGTCAATTATAAACATATTAAGATAAGTTTGGTACTGTCATGTCCTTATTATAAACATTACATGAGATTTGTATCGTCATGTCCTAATCATAAACATAACATAAAGTCAGTACAGTCTTGTGATATTCATAAACATGACATAAGTTTAATACATTTGTGTGTTAATCATAAACACAACATAAGTATCCATCATATCTTTAGATTTTAAAATATTACGATGAATATCGTCATACCAGAATCATGAACATAACATAATGATTAAATTTTGGATGTAACGCGTCTTCTGATTGGCTGACGTCGTTTTTGTTTATCATATCATAGACACAATTGTGTCATGTGACCATGACGTCATCAACGTTTTTTTATGAATAACGCCGGTTTAAAAAAATTGAATTTAGAATTAAGTTATAAGAAATAACTGTAATATTTTTGTCAGTTTATTCGAGATAACATAAAAAATGTGGTGCATACTGTCAAATAACCCGCTACGCGCGTTATTCAGTGTGCACCACATTAATTATGTTATAAATGTCCTCATAGATGGAAAAAATATTACAGTCATTCCTTAATTGTGAATAGTAGCATATCCTAGTCATAAACATAACGTAAGTTTATAATCGTCACGTATTAATCAATAACATAACATAGGTTTTTTTATTTCCATGTTTTTATCATACACATAACATAAACAAATTATTTTTAAATCATAAACTTACTATAAGTTACGCGATGTCATGTCTGATTCATACACATGGCATACATTAAGTATTTGCATGTCTCAATAATAAACATGATACGATATTTATAGTTGCTTAATTCTATTATTTTTATCATACAGTGAGCACAAAATCTTATCAAACTACTACAACACATACAGCAGATCTGAATGGAATGTCAACCCGACCTACGACTACTTTCAAGGAGGGAATAGATAAAATATCAAAGAAGGGGAAGACAGAGTCACCATTGTCCAGTGTAAATACACCAAACGTTTATTCATTAGAAAATGCACATGTAAGTGACAAAGTATTTATCCCACTAGCGCCTCATCAGCACCATAGTAATGCCAAACACGGAGAGAATAATAATACAACAATATCAACAGCTCGTACAACGTATTCCAAAAGTCATCCTTACAATAAAAACAAATCTACAATCAGTGAAAGGTCCACAATGTCCAAAACTGATCTTAAGTCGACATCAACATTAAAAGATATCAAGCCCGCAATCTCAACAACCGATCTACACGCTCTCAACAAACTAAATGGGATAACGACGCCCTTTTGGAAGGATGACTCGTTACGAAAAACTAACATCGTGCCAACTCAGGACCCGTTTGTTGCACAACCAAATATGACTGTTACAGATTTGAAGCCACAAAAGAACAAAAATGAACAAAGTGTTAGTACAACTATCCAAGCAACCAACATTGAAACTACGACAAAACCAAAAATGACAGAATCGACTAAACTTGGAGTAACCAGTACATTATTAGAAACTGTCACATTTTCTGGTGAAAGGTCAAGTATTAAATCTAAAGACACGTTTGTAAGAAACCCGAACGACGCTGCGATTAATACGCCTTCCACTAATAGTAACAACCCTATTGAGACGACAAGATATTCGAATATGGAATCATTTAGCGATCTTCCAACAAAGAAGTCCATGGGAGTTACTACAAACTTTGAAGAAGCACCAGATGATTCAAGTGTTCCATTTTTGGAACAAGATAGAAAAGTAAAAAATGAAGAAAATGAAGAAAGCTTTAAGCAAACTACACTCGAAATAAACAAAGAAATTCAAACTAAATCGGAAATAACAAAATCATCTCTACTACCAAGTACATTACCCAAACAAGTCACGTCTTCTGGAGAAAAGAGAAATTTTAAAACTACAGCAACGTTAGTAATAAATAAGAACGATGATACGAGTACTATGCTTTCCAGTTACAACACCACACCTATGGGGACGACGCATAATGTATTTTTGAGCGACACCAAACCATCCATGGGAGAAACAACAAGTTTTGAACACACACAGCACGAAACAAGTGTTTCATTTTTAGAGCAAAATACTAAAAATAAAATATCCGGCAATGAAGAAATCATTGATCAAACTACATTCAAAACAAACGTCGAACTATTGAATAGATCGGAAATGAAACAATCAACTGAACTTCCAAATATATCATACGAACACTTCACGTCTTCTGGAGAAATGGGTAATTTAAAAATTTCCGGCTTTTTAGGAAGAAACAAGAACGATGACACTAGTAATAGTCCTTCCAAAAGTAAAACGACACCAATGGGAACGAATATTGAATTATTTAGCGACACCAAGACACCTATAAGAGTAACAACAAGCTTGGAACATACACAAGCAAACAAGATTATTCCATTTTTAGAGCAAAATACTGAAATTCAAAAAAACGAAAATGAAGAAAGCTTGGAGCAAACTACATTCGAAACAAACGTTGAAACTCGGACTAGAATAGAAATCAAACAATCAATTTTTACTCCAAATAAGCCATACGAACATTTTACGTCTTCTGAGAAATTGGGAAATTTCAAATTTACCGCCACGTTAGGAAGAAACAAGAACGATGACACTAGTATTAGTCCTTCCAATAGTAAAACGACACCAATGGGAACGAATATTGAATTATTTAGCGACACCAAGACACCTATAAGAGTTACAACAAGCTTGGAACATACACAAACAAACACGATTATTCCATTTTTAGAGCAAAATACTGAAATTCAAAAATCCGAAAATGAAGAAAGCTTGGAGCAAACTACATTCGGAACAAACGTTGAAACTCAGACTAGATTAGAAATCAAACAATCAACTGTTACTCAAAATAAGCCATACGAACATTTTACGTCTTCTGAAAAATTGGGAAATTTCAAATTTACCGCCACGTTAGGAAGACACAAGAACGATGACACTAGTAATAGTTCTTCCAACAGTAACACAACACCTATAGGGACGAAAAATGAACTATTGAGAGACACCAAAACCTCCATGGGATTTACAACAAACTTTGAACACACACAAGACGATACAGGTGTTCAATTTTTGGAGCAGAAAACGGAAATTGAAAAATATAGAGATAAAGAAAAGTTTGGTACTACCACTCTCGAAACAAGCCACAAAACTAAGACTTTATCAGAAATAAAACAATCAACTCTACTACACAGTATACTATCCGAACATTTTACATCTCCTGGAGAAAATGAATATTTGGAAACCTCAAGCGCGTTAGAGATACAGAGGAAATATGCTACGACTAGTCTTCCTTCCATAAATGACATAACGCCAGACTATACAACTTTCAATGCTACAAATGATAAAATATCAGTTACAAATGAGGATTTACGTTCTTCTGGCGTTGATGATGATTTTAATTCATCCGGTGATATAGATTACGTCACAACTGCACAAACGTCAATTGTAAATTGGAATGTCAAATTATCTAACGAAGAAATAAAATCTAAAAGAAAGAACAGTACACCTATCAGAAGTATCAATTCAAATGTCGCTACTACTACCGAAGAATTCAATACTATATTTGTAGGGGAAAATGGTAATTCTAATACTGCATCTCGATTTTTCTCTAATCCTGCAGTTAGTCGGTCAAAATCAGTTATTACCTCTACTCTTTCGTCAACGCTTTCAAATCCGAAGCCAACACATATTATTTCCTTACCAATTACTAGTATACCAACAACTGGAACCGGTGTCAGACGTACTCTTAAGAAACATAACGTTTCACACTTTAATATACAATTTGAAGTCAAACAGGAAAAAACAATTATTACAACTCTTGCATCTAGCACTAAAGCAACTGAATTGGCTCCTAAACTTGGTTCTTCAAATGCTTTATCGCTTTCTGCTATCAAATACTATATATATATCCTTATCATTTTCATTATGAATATTTTTATTACATAAATAGTTTGATGAACAATTTTTCAAGTCGTCGTTTAATCATTCATGTACATATTATATATAACAAAAGTACATCATTCGTACACACAAGTCAACAGGTTCATGTATTTCACATCCAATTTTCTATGGTTGATTGTTTACAAAGCAAAAATAGTCGGCATTCACCTCAAAGTTAACCAAACCTTTAAACAGACTTATCGAGATGGGATTTAGTTACGATACCGCTGTCCAGTCATCAAAATGGCATCATTTGGTGTTAATATCGATTCACTCATCATGCTCCTAGAGTCTGTGCACCCGGAATACACATTTGTCTAAAACAAGTTTTTGATATGACACGGGTTATGTTCTTCTCGTATAACGTAGGATGGTATGATACTTAACTCCATATAGGGATGTTTTGTGCATTATTTTCATACGATGACGGCATAATCGTCCAATCAGTTTGAGGTCTGAAGCTGGCAAATCAGTACATGTAACTAGGTGATAGATTTTCTCGCTGGGTTATAGAACCACCAGTCACCTTCAGCTGTTTATGCTCACCAACAGGTCTATAATGTAGCGAGAGGCGTCCTTCAGCTGGCCCCTAAACCAATATATACTAGTTCAGTGATAATGAACGCCATACTAATTTCCAAATTGTACACAAGAAACTAAAATTAAAATAATACAAGACTAACAAAGACCAGAGGCTCCTGACTTGGGACAGTCGAAAACATGCGGTGGGGTTAAACATGTTTGTGAGATCTCAACCATCCCCCTTTACCTCTAGCCAATGTAGAAAAGTAAACACATAACAATACGCACATTAAAATTCAGTTCAAGAGAAGTCCGAGTCTGATGTCAGAAGATGTAACCAAAGAAAATAAACAAAATGACAATAATACATAAATAACAACAGACTACTAGCAGTTAACTGACATGCAAGCTTCAGACTTCAATTAAACTGACTGAAAAATTATGATTTCATAATTCCCCATTTCCATTCTCAATTTTACTGCAATTTTTTATTACCTCTATGACTGCTATATCTATATGATTCATTTAAGCAAAACACGTAGACACAAATATGTTGTTATTTTTTATATTGCGGGTCTCTACCAAAAAAAGTGTATGGAGGTGTGCATATGTAAAACGAGACGAAATAAATCATTAATGCATGATATGAAAACAAAAACGTTTAATCCCGCTGCAAATGTTTGCACCTGTCCTAAGTCAGGAATCTGATGTACAGTAGTTGTAGTTTGTTTATGTAATATATACGTGTTTCTCGTTTCTCGTTTTGTTTATATAGATTAGACCGTTGGTTTTCCCGTTTGAATGGTTTTACACTAGTAATTTTGGGGCCCTTTATAGCTTGTTGTTCGGTGTGAGCCAAGGCTCCGTGTTGAAGGCCGTACTTTAACCTATAATGGTTTAATTTTTAAATTGTTATTTGGATGGAGAGTTGTCTCATTGGCACTCACACCACATCTTCCTATATCTAAAATCTAAAGTGTTTGATCATTAAAAATGTATAACTCTGACATAACGTAAACTTTTGAATTTTTGGAAAAGTAGGGCTTTTCTACCTCAGGATTTTGTTAACCTAGCTGTATTTGGGAAAACGTTCAGGAAGTTTGGTCCTCAATGCTCTTCAATTTTGTACTTTTTTTTTGCCTTTTTAATTTTTTTAGACTCGAGCGTCAATGACGTTTCTTTTTCAAACGAAACTCGCGCCTGGTGAGAAAGGTACCAACCGTTAGACTGATTCTGTTCTGTTCTTTTTTATAATTTGATATGGAACCACAACACTAGGTTCAACCTAACCTTGTTTTCTTAAAATGTACTGTACCAATTAAGGAATATGGCAGTTGTTATCTAATAGTTCGTTTCTATGTATGTATGTTATTGTTATTGCACTTCATTTTTTCTGTTGTTCTGTTGTTCTGTCGTTTTTCTTGTATAGTTAATGTGTTTCCCTCAGTTTTAGTTTGTAACCAAGATTTTTTCTCTCTCAATATATACAAAGGTATTTTAGTGTTACCTTTATCTCATGTTTATTTGGATATATACAAAATATCATCAGCTTGTTGCGTATAAAATTGAGAAGACAAAAAGAATCTATTATTTTTTTATTGTGAACAGCATGCCTCATTTAGATATATGTGTAGCAATATAGTTGAAAAAAGACAGACTTTTCTGATATAATTTTTTTTCTCAGAAAACACGAGCAAAAGATCTACTTTAAATGCAAACTGAAATTAAGAATTTAGTGTTCATCTCTCGATGTGAATTAAAATTTAGAAGTGCAAAACTGTTCTTGAATATCAGCGAGACAATTTACATTTAAAATAACATGAATAACGAGTCATTCTATTGATAAAAGAGGGACGAACGATACCAAAGGGACAGTCAAACTCATAAATCTAAAAAAAAAAACTAAGAACGCCATGGCTGACATGAAAAAGACAAACAGAAAAACAATAGTACACATGACACAACATAGAAAACTAAAGAATAAACAACACGAACCCCACCAAAAACTAGGGGTGATCTCAGGTGCTCCGGAAGGGTATACAGATCCTGCTCCACATGTGGCACCCCTCGTGTTGCTTAAGTGATTACAAATACGGTAAATTATCTAATTCGGTAGGTCACATTCTTGAAAGGAAAGGGGATTGTAGTTACGACGTAAGGAACATATCCGATATCATTTGTGAAACGGTTATACCATAACGGTCAACCAACTCGTGATGGCGTCCGTAAAATTTACGAAGGGATGATATCACTTTCACCATTTAGAACTCTTGGTTTAAAAGCTTCCTTGTAAGCAGCAACCCTCTATCAAGAAATTCATGATAGGAAATGCTAGCACGGGAATATCGTATCAATTGGGAGATGTATATCCCGTATACAGGTGCTGCTGGAATGTTGCTACTTAAAAATGGAAAGTTCACAATTGAAAAGCTAAAATCATCTCTTTTGTCGTAAAGTTTTGTTTTCAACCGACCCTGATTGTCAATTTCTAGATGTAAGTCAAGATATGAAGCCGACTTAACTGTATCTGTAGCATCCTTTATCTCTAGTTCGATGGGACAGATGCATTCTACATAGTCACCAAATTTTGAATTATTTAGTGAAAAAACATCATCTATAAAGCGGAAAGTAGAGTTAAGGGATATTACTAACGTCTTATCTTTCTTCCTAAGAAGTTCCTGCATGAAATCAGCCTCATAATAATAAAGAAACAAGTCGGCAAGTAAAGGCACAGCTTGTTCCCATTGGAATGCCGACAGTCTGTTAAAAACACGTCCTCCGAACATAACAAATATGTTGTCAATCAAGAAATCAAGCATCTTGATAAAATCAGTTTCAGAGAATTTGTTGTTTGAATCAGAATGATTCTTTACAAAGTAGGATTTATCCCTCCCTAAGACAAGATACTTGTATCTACGTTGGTCATTCTTTTTATAAAGCAAAGTAATACCAACTCTTTCAATTTGTCTTTTAGTTTGGAATGTGGAATGCTAGTGTAAAGAGTAGAAAAGTCAAATGTTTTAATATTGATGAGATGAAAGAGAGTTAGAATGTATGTACTCTAAAAGATCTTTGGAAATTTTAAGTATCCACATCTGATTCACGCCACCTCTAGAATAGGCAGTTTCACAATAACTTTGAAGCCCGTCTTTGATTGCTGATAAAATATATGTTAATAATTTAGAAAGAGGTTTCGTGGAGCACTCGGATAACTTGTATAAATGTTGTCGACTTGATCTCTTTGAGAATTTCCAATCAATCGGATCAGTTTATTCAGATATGAAATTAGGTCTTTGACTAATCTGTCATCATATGTTAATTTCCAATTCGATATAGTGATCTGTCTCTAAGGCATCACGTGTCTAATTAGATACAATGGTCATATCTTAATATTTTAAATAATAATTCCCCAACATGTCATGATCTCATATTGAAATTACGTAACCGAATTAACTTCCAATTCGATATAGTGATCAATTTCACATATTTTCACTAAAATGCTGTCTCTAAGGCATCACGTGTCTAATTAGATACAGTGGTCATACCTTAATATTTTAAATAACAATTCCCCAAATGTTATGGTCTCATATTCAAATTACGTAACATAATTATATAACGTATCTACTTTAAATGGTTGAATGAATCTGATTGCTTCGTCAGCTACAAATAACCTAGACGTTAATGTTATTCAGTCAGACCGAAACAAATAAAAATATACAAAACATTATATTTTTCCGCTGGATTTTAGTTACATAATCAAATGGTATGTTTACATAGTAAAATTTAAATGCTAGCATATAGAACTTTCTAGGTTTTATTTTATTTAAATTTTATTTTCGCGATGTTGTTTTTGTCGTGTTGGACGATACAATTATATGTGTTAGAGTAAATTTCTACTAAATAAATATTTTTGTTTTCGAAAAAGCTAGTCAATCTACCGTCTTTTGTTGGTTTTTCTTCCATTAATTTGCATTCCATCTCTTTTGTATCATCGCAGATGACGTTTTGCACTTGACCAAAGGGAACACCCTTCCAAGATATTAATTACTTGAATACGGTTAAAAGCCATCATGGTGTTTTATGTTTATTTGGATACATACAAAATATAATCATCTTGCTGTTTGTAAAATTGAAAAAAAAGAATGCATACTTTTTTTTATTGTTAACAGCATGCCTTATTTGGATATCAGTGTAGCAATAAAGATGACGAAAGACACACTTCTCTGGTATAACTAAAATAAACACAACACGAGCAAATGACCTTCTTTTAATTAAAAATTAAGTGTAAATCTCTCGAGGTGAATCAACATTTAGATGTGCATAGCTGTTCTTGAAATCAAATTTATTTTCAATATCAGCGAGACAATTTACATTTATAATAATGATCATTCTATTGATAACTTGTATAACTGTTGTTGACTTGGTCTCTTTGGGAATTTCCAATCAATCGGACCAGTTTATTCAAGTTATATCATAAAAAAAATCGGTCTTTTATAATCTATTGTTTGACTAATCCGCCATCATATGTTAATTTCACACCAATTTCACATATTTTTCATAAAATGCTGTCTCTAAGGCATCACGTGTCGAATTAAACACAATGGTCATACCTTAATATTTTTAATAATAATTCCCCTAAATGTCATGGTATCATATTCAAATTACGTAGCAGAATTATATTTCGTATCTCCTTTACATTGTTATTTGAATCTGATTGCTTCGTAAGCTACAAATAGCCTAGAAGTAAATCAGTCAGACCGAAACAAAACAAATTATACAATACATTATTTTTTCTGTTGGATTCTAGCTACATAATCGAATTGTATATTGACGTAGTAAAGTTCAAACGTGAGCATATCGAACTTTCTAGTTTTTAATCTATAGGACTTTGAAATTATATCGTTTGATGTATATTTATTTGTCTTCTATATGTGTTATAAATTAAAATTTGGCGATGTTTTTATTTTCGTGTTGGACGATGTAGTTTTATGTGTCAGAGTAAATTTCTACTTTATAAATATTTTTGTTTTGAAAATGCTAGTCCATCTACTACAGTCTTTTGTTGGTTCTTCCTCCATTAATTTGCATTCCGTCTCTGGTGTATCATCGCTAATGACTTTTTACACATGACCAAAGGGAACATCCTTCCAACACATTATGTACTTAAATCACGTTAAAAGCCATCATTGTGGGTTATACAATAAAAAATGAAAAATCTAACACGAAGCAAGAGGGTTAACATCTGTTCAATATTGAAGCTGTGACAACATAGTTCATTCCACAGACGTATTACAGATTGAAAATGATGGCTGGTGGTTTTGTTTCTCGAGTATGGTAATAGGAATCAGGTGTCATGTTCTTTTAGTGTTAATCCACTCTCCTTGGTATTTGGTAACGGTCCGGTGGTATGTCAACTAGATGGTGTATTATGTAGTAGAGCTTGGTGGTCTTTATTATCTGCCTGCATTCTTGTTTTTCGAACCATTGCAGGGCACCTGTCATCTAGGTTATTGTACTGGTGGTTATATAGGAGCCGTTTCTATGTAATTATTTGATGTTTTTGAAAAACTAAGGATTTTCTTATCCCAGGCAAAGATTACCTTAGCCGTATTTGGCACAACTTTTTGAATTTTGGATCCTCAATGTTCTTCAACTTTGTATTTGTTTGGCTTTATAACTATTTTGCTATGAGCGTCACTGATGAGTCTTATGTAGACGAAACGCGCGTCTGTCGTACTAAATTATATTCCTGGTACCTTTTGATAACTATTTTCCGAGTTGTTGAATCTCAAATGATACAATCATACTCCATAATTGGTCTCACAAGTCTGGTGTAACATTGTGCAATGATCGCATTTTTAATTTTAGCTGATATTTTCCCTCAAGAAGAGTTAAAGTTGTATTTTTTTTGTTTTTGTGCCTATGTGATGGTTCCATGGTAAGTTGTGGCTGATATTAAGGCAGAACTATTGTGTGCTCGTTGCTATTTCTAATGTATTTCTGTTTACAGTGAAACCTGTTTAAATCGAACCTCTTCGGGACTTATGATTTTGTTATGTTTTGACCAATGTTCGGTTAAATCAAGTTGACAACGCATACAATTTAATATGAAAGTGCTTAAGAACACGTTTGGTTGATGCAGGTTTTCGGTTTACGCCGGATTCGGTTTAGCCGGCTCTTTCTATGTATGGTGTTGTCCTTGGGAATTGGATTTAGTTTTTTTGTTACTCGTAGTACCTCACATTTGTCAGGATGAAAACCACATATTTCTGAAAATTGTCAGGATTTCTGGATTAAGATGGTGTTCTCCTTTTTACACATCTTTCTGTAAAGTAAGCATTGACCTGTGAATAGTCTAGCTTTAGACGTTACTCTAGGCAGGTCATTTATGTTTTCTAACTTCTTTCTATTTAAAACACCCTGTTGTGCTCGGCCCTGAAAAGAAACTGTCTATCCATTGAAGTGTATTCCCTCGTATAACACAGTAGCTGCATTTGATGTGGAACTTTGTCTAACGCTTTTTGGAAGTTTACCAGTACATATCATAATACATATGATCCCCATTGTTGAGTCCATCTGCTAGATCTTGTAATTTAATTGCAAGCTGGCTTCATATGATCTATTATTGCGGAAACCGTGCTGATTTTCAGATAGGACGTTATTTACCCAAAGGTAAATGATGATGTTACTTTGCAGTTTATGTTCCATCATCTTGCTACAAATCAACGACAGGGATACAGGATGACACGTTGATGCCTTCTTTCTGTCTTAACCTCTATCTATTGATCTTGTTATTTGCATTCTTTAGTTGCAGTAGTGTCCCTGGTATTGTGTCAGGACTAGTTGCTTTATTATTGTTGATGTTTTTTTTAATTAGTTTGTAAACTCCAGCTTGTTGCACATTTAATTCTGATATGAATGAGTAAGAACTGTTGCCATTTGTCGGACTTCTCCTCCTAGTTCTGACGAGAAAACCGATGCAAATTGTTCATTTTGTATATTGGCTTTTGTGTCATTATCACTGTGTAATATGCTCTCTTTACGTACGTTTGCCTTTAATTAAAAATCCAGGACCGTTTTAGGGTTATTAACTTTTTCATTCTTTTTTTCTTTCCGATAGTATCGGTTTTCTTTTTCGCCACTTGTTTAAAAATGTAAGTCAAACTTGTGCTTAAAGTTATTAATTTTTATCTATGCCGTAGTACTGTTCTCTAAATTGTTATGAAATGAGCATTTCCTTTATAGTTCATATATCTTATTAACCAAATAATAGTTGTGGATTTTCTCTAAAGTTATATGAAGAGAATTTTGGAAAATAAGTATTTTTTTTCAAATTATCGATTTAAAAAAACATAAACTTTTTTCTATCCTGTTAAATTTAAAGCATTTTGGTAACATATAAAAAGACAGTCTAAAAACAAAACATACAAAATCAATCCATTATTTTTGTAAAAGAAAACTAAAAACAAAGGATAGAAAAAAAATAAAAATCGAAATAATAAAAAGACGTATACAGTCACATCATTTAAAACATTAAATACAGAATCGGATCTTGATTATTTGGGTTCTTTTTGCTGTATAAAAAATCTGTGATTAAGAGTTTTTCACAAAAATTTTGTTTTACAATTACTGTATCATGTTTTGTTGCAGATCATTTTGTCAAATAAACTAAATTATTTAAACGAAACACCTTTTCAAAAGAAGAAGAAAATAAGATTGTAAAAATCTAAATTTGATATTTAGTTTTTTATGTTCAAGATGGGCATGGTAGAGACACTAATTGCATTAATTACCGAATGATAATGATAGCATATGTTCCATATCTTTGATTTTTGATACATCTGGAGCCTGGAGAGGAACACATAATATGTTGATTTTTTCAAAAAGTGATTTTTTTTTATATTGGACATGGTATCTGAGAACATGTATTTGCCTACTATTTGTATGGTTCTATTTATATTATTAATAATTTGTGGTGGATCTTCAGAATCATAAGTATTAGATTTCGTTTAAATGTCGAAATTGTTTCTCAGTTTAGAAGACATTTAATGGTTTTTAGTTATGACAATGCCTGCTATGATGCTTGGTGGCTTGATTAATTTTTTGAAAATATCTCCTCCAAAGCTGGTCAAAGCCAAAAAAAAAAAAGATTAAACCACTATGAACATAATATCAAATGTAAAGAAGTCATCTGATAAAATTTCGAGTGCATATTATTAACATCTACTTTATATGTCTAAATATCTAAACAGATTTACGATTCAATAGTAAAAAGGTATTGCAAACATATTCTCATTTTAATTTATTTGTTATTTGGATACAAATATAAGTGATCCCTATACCATGTATACAGTAAGGTAGTTTTGTTGTTGTATGGAAGTGTACGTAGTAATTAATATTAACTGTTAGTTCACACAAAGGACAAGGTACGATAAGGCCTGTTTTGCCCCCCCCCCAACCCCCCCCCTTTCCTATTTTTTTAATTTTTCGAATTCTGTTTTGGAAAGCTACTTCTTATGTTAAATTATTCCCTGAGGTTCGAAGTTTGTTTGGATAAACTACAAAACAACTAATTTTCGCAACTGGGTGAGGTGAGGGAGTAACTTTCTGTTATTGTTCAAATATTGTAATTATGATTCATTTTGCAGGTGATTTTTTTATTCTTTCAGTGCCTGCCCCAACGTGACCCAGGAATTTTTTTTATTCCAATGTCATAAGAACTGTTTTACTGTCTAAATCACCATAATGTTTCCGGGTCACGTTGGGGCACGCTATTAAATTTTAAGACACAATGGCCAAAAATCGTATTTTTTTCTTCTTTTGACGTTTAATAAATCTAAATGTAAAATCTAAAATAAAAAAAAAGGAAAGGGAGCTCACGTCAATAGATATAAACAATTCACCAAAGTTTACTATTTAAGTGTTTTTAAGTTAATGTCTGACATGTTGTCGTCGGACCGACAGACATACGAACAACACTATACCATAATACATCCCGTAAACAGGTCTATAAAAATGAGAAAACCCGATTCTGTTTTCTCTGATATACTTTATATTGATATAAAGATTCAAAATTTATTAAAAAAAAAAACACTTTCTGTTTTACAGTTTCATAGTAAATAAGTTGTAGAAGGTTGTTTGAAGATTGCGGCATATTCAACTTTGAACATCCTTTTCAGGTCTGCAATCCATATAAAAATCTTTAAATGGGTATATATGACAGTCAATTCAATGAGACAACTACATCGTATCTAGAGAGGTTCAAATGACAAAGCAATTATAGGTAGCCTTAAAAAATGAGGGAAACTGTCCTTTTTTGTTAAAAAAATATTTAATATTCTAGTATAACGTGCTTCTTTCGCTTCTTGAATAAACCCATGCTCGAAATCCAATAAAATTGGTTTGCACATGCGTATATTGACTACTGCAGATTAATGAATTTATCAAATTGGCATGCATTAACTTAAAACACCCAAAATTCTTAAATAATGCACATGTTGTTAATAAATCGTTTATAATGACTGTTATGTGTTGCAATTCGAAATTGACATATTTGACCTAGATACGACAACCGTTCATGCTGGTTGTTCAAAACTCCTATCTAAAAAATCACATTGCCATTCGTTTGCTTGTTTACAAAAAAAAATTGAGATTCATGGAAGAGCATACACAAGCTCTCTACACTTATACCATGCATTAAATATATATTATAATTTGATTTTTTTAATTTAAAAAAAAACGAAGGATTTTCTTATTCTAGGCAAAGATTACCTTAGCCGTATATGGCACATTCTTTTGGAATTTTGGATCCTCAATGTACTTCAACTTTGTACTTTCGTCCCTCACTGGAAATTACCTTAATTGTCCTTACTAGGATCGAAATAATTAATGCAGTTTCGCTCGGGCAACAATAATCTTGAAGATAATGCCTACCCATGTTAAAACTACAATAAAGTTAAGCTTGCATCAATTATTTCTTAAACAAAAACGGTACCATTTTTTCTGCACCAGATGCGCATTTCTACAATCATTGTCTCTTCAGTGATGCTGGAGACAAAAATAATTTAAATTTCAAATATTATCAAAAAAAATAAAAGCTATAAAGAAAAAGGGTCAATGATATATTTACACTGTTTTTGGTCTTATGTGTCTATTGGGCCATTCCAGTTAATATCTGCTAAAGGGGGATGGATGGTCCTTTCTGAGAGGTGTAAAATTTATACATCTTAGGGGTGAAATTTTCGGCTTTTTCATCTGACACATACACTTATACGCAAAAATGTCTGAGGGTCTTGAAGCAGTAAATAATTAAAAAAAATTACATCTTAGGGGTTACAAAAAATACCTATTTCAGATCTTAGGGGTGCTTTGGAATGTAGACAGTTTCATGTCATGCACTATCTGGTATTGTATTTAAAATTCTGATGGGTTCAATCCTTGCAGTAAAAAATTCTGATAGGTCAATGTTTCCCATAAAAGCCCATCCATCCAATATGATCAGAAACTCTACATCTGAGGTCTTAATTTATAGATCTGATAGTTAGTTTTTCATGATTTATTTTCTGATAGGTATGAAAAAAAATCTCCTCATCCATCCCCTCCTGTCAGAAATTAACTGGAATGGCCCATTATTGTTGTACTTTTAACATCTTTATACTTTGATCATGTTCCAACTGACAACAACACAATTCTCAATCTAAACACCCTAATCTGTTTGGTTTGAAGCTTAACCTATAGCACTTATTCCCACGTGAGATTCACCTTGTTGTTTCTTTTTTCTTTATTCTTTTTTTTTTTTTTATTTTAAACATATTTTATTGATAATCACCTTGTTGTTTCTTCATTTTAATGATGACTTTGAATTATAAAGCAAAAACCATTTAAATGCCCTACTTCGTAATACTATCTCTCATATAATGATTGTTAGAAATGTTCTTAAAAGCTCTTGAAACTATTTTATTGAAAATGCATTCAACCCGACTTAAGTAAATACATAATTGATCAAAACTAATGCAGTACATGGAGTTCATATAATTGTAAAATCACTAAAAACCGGCAATGATACAGCTCTATTTGAGGTTAACCATTATGTCCTTTTATCAATATTATAATAGACTACAAATTGTTTTATTTTGCTTATGAAAATATGTGTCATCGTGAGAATAACTTTCATCCTGTTATGTAAATCATTAAACGTAAGTTTACATTGGCAATTTAGGTACATAATATTGTAATGTTACATTTTGGTGTATAAGGACAGAACAATTGAAATGCAATACTTGTCTGTTCTGTGAAAGCACAAATAATTATATTTTATGTAACCCAATGAATTTATCGAGCATGTCTCTTGTTTTTAACTTTTTTTGTCAGATATTCAGAATCCACTAGATTTATCCATGTATTGCACACAGATATTTTGCCCACGAAACCCCTCTTTTTCTTCCATGATTTTATAACATATTTTTCAAAAATCCTTTATCAACATTTCAGGTAGTCAGGATGTTTTTTTTTTTCTGAGCACCATGCATTTTGTCTATGAAAAACTCGTCAGTGACGCTAGAATCAGAGAAATAAAAAAAAAGTTCAAAAATACCCTCTGTTGTATTCTTCTGTTTAAAACCCTACTTTTCGATTCTTTCCATAATTGTTTTAAATATATTTCAAAAGTCCTTTTTGAAAATCCTTGTTACTTTTCCATTTTTGTTGAAGGAAAAAAGAAAACAATGAATGTTGAATGTTTACAAAAAAACTAGAAAGAATCATTGCCCAACAAATTTTCATTTGATTATATCTAGAATACTAGCGCACAAAACAAGAAATGTATTACCTCTCTTTATATTCTAATATTTGTATGATTCGAGGCTGTTTCTATTTATCTTTAACCATGTTATCTTATAAACGTGCACATTATTAAAAAAAAAAAATTCATATATTGAATTTGTATTTTTTAAATGTTCTTTTATGAAGAGGTCCTTTCTTTTATGAAGACTAAACCATAAAACAATTCCCCTAAAATTTTGGATATAACTATTACCTGGACCTGTATTTTAATGCTCTTCAACTTTGTATTGGTTTGGCTGTATAACTTTTTTCATCTGAGCGTCACTGATGAGTCTTATGTTGAAGAAACGCGCGTCTGGCGTATTAAATTATAATCCTGGTACCTTTGATGACTATTAAGCATATATACACATGATACATACAAAATATATTGTTACTTTAAATGATATAATAGTTGGTTCCGCTAACCGTTTTGATAAGCAGTTATTTAAAATGTTAAGTATAGCAGAGATATAATTGGATGCTGTGGAACAATATTGATATTATATGTTTATGTACAATTCAGCAAGGATACATTTCACTTATACGTCAACAATTTATGAAGTTGTACTTGCTCGTTTCTGATAACTAACCTTAAATTTTTTTGGAAAAGTTATGATGTTTTTACATGAAATTGTATATATTTTGATATCTTATCAAGTAGTTGCATGTAAAAAAAAAGTCGGATTTACCGAAAATGCATCTGAACTAGATAACATTTACTTCAATGAGGCAGTGATATTCCAAATTAAGGGGAACATGTTAGAATGTGTTATGCAGTGTAATCATGTGACAGAATGCATGTCCGTTTCACATTCAAATACATCAAATGAGTGTATAGGTTTAAGTGCAGGATATGTAAATGGTATGAAGGATATCAAAGGATATCACAGTGATGGGTGGACCTATCATTTAATTTTAGACAGTAAGAGGCTATGTTACAAATAGGATAATATGTTTTGCTTATGTTATGTTATATCGTTTTGATTTATTGGTGTTTGATGTTTGGCAAACGTTTGCACCTGAACATATAGATTTAACAACTGCTACAAGTGTGTTACGATATTTCTCCACTCGAGACAGTTAAATTTTTTTTTTTTTTTTAAATAATTAAATTAAACTGTTTAAAGCGGAGAAATATCGTAATACACGAGTTATAGTGATGGAATCTGTTTCTCTAATGATTTTTATCCTTCCTTTTCAATGATTGGCAGAAAATTGTGTTCTTTATATGTGACGTCATCAGGCATGGTCGCCTTTTTTCGTGACTTCACAATAGAAAATTCAGTTGAAAACAAGAACATTTGACGTCATAATTAAATTTCGACCAATCATTTAATATTTGCCGAGAACAGACATGTCTCTAGTGAGGAGAAATATATTTCTCACACCGATCAAGAAATGTGAAAATAGCACAAAAAGTAGAGAAAATAAAATGACTAGTAATATTAAGAACAATATTTATATTTATAATGATAATAACAAATTGTGTACCTGTTGGTATATTGTTTCGATTTATTAAAGTTTTATATTTTGCAAATTTGTGCACCTAAACAATAAGATCCCAAGAATAAAAATGAAGTAGTTATAAAAAGAGTGATATCTTAATGATAATATATATGTTATATTTTGTGTACTGTTGTTTGTATGTTGTTGTTTTTTTCAACTTTTTTCAGCTATGGCGATGTCAGTTTATTTTCTACTTATGATGAGTTGGAATGTCCCTTTGCTATCTTTCGCCTCTCTTTTCTATGATTTTTCTAAAGTTTTTCAATACTTAAAATCCAAAAACATGAAATAAATCATAAATAAAATTATAATTTCACAGACAATATTCTTACTATGCGTGTATCTTATATTTCTATATCGTTGTAAAACAACCTACGAAATGTTCGAGAGAAAATCGTATTTTTCTTAAATCGATCTAGTTATTTAAAATTTTGTATTTCTACTTTTCTGACACACAATGTAGTATTTACATGTCATTCCTTGCTCAACGTATGCTTAAATTGAGTATATTATTTAAATCAATTATGTCAATTGCCGTTTTGTTGTTTTGTTTTCCCAGAAGTTATATAGGACAAGAAAACTGACATGTTTGACACCTTAACTTAATCTAAGAAAAAATAATTGGAATATATCTCCAGACGATAAGCTTAAAACAGCAATTTATACATGTTATTTTTTAGCTACTTTAAAGCTTTTTATTAATATTTTTTTTTTTCAAAGACAATTCGGTACATGTTTAAATGTTTTTATGAAAACCCCGTGTTTCATCATCGCTGTGATAGAGGGTTAATTTGATAATATTGTTTTCTGTATACCATTATATTCACAAATGTTATCGGAATAAATTTGTAAAATTTGTAAAACTTGTAATTCTAAAAAATAAAGTGAAAAAAAACCCACCATACTCTGAATGTCTGAATGAGTTTTTTCATTTTTGTTTAAGGGATTAAATTATATCAAGTATGCGGACAGACGTTTAAAGGATAAAATTGAATGTACAAACAAAGGCAACAGTAGGATACCGCTGTTCAAAACTCATAAATCCATGTACAAAAAACAAAATCGGGGTAACAAACTAAAACCGAGGGAAACGCATTAAATATAAGAGGAGAACAACGACACAGCACTAAAATGTAACACATACAGAAACGGACCAAGCATCAGACAAAATCCCACGAAAATAACAAATATAACATCAAAACCAAATACATGAATTTGGGATAGACAAATACCGTGACACGTCTTATTGCAATGTGAATTTACACTCAAAAATAAGAGAAAACAAACGACGCAACGTTGAAATGTAACACACACAGAAACGAACAATACTATAACAATGGCAATATTCCTGACTTGGTACAGGACATTTTTAAAGGAAATAATGGTGGATGAATCTGGTTTTGTGATATAATAATAGTGAATAAGTGGTTTGATATAACTATCAGTATCTGCTAGCTACTATCAATATTTTAAGCGGTTTAATTTAGTTCAGCATTGTTAATTTCACATGGAAAAGGGGGGGATGCAATGATTCAGAAACTAGCTCTAATATGATAAATAGATGTAAATAGAGTTCTCTTTGTATTGTTTTTCCCTCGATTGAAATAAAAGTTTTTAGATTAATCAAATTTAATGAGATATAAAAATCAATTATTATAAAATTATATCAAGTCATTATGATACGGGTGTAAATGGAGGATGAATAAAACCCTTTTTTTGGGGCAAAACTTATTCGAATCCTGAATGATTTAAAATTGACAAAAGTGAAGTCTGGCTTACTGAATATAGATAGTGTGTAAACCAAATTATTCTCAGCAGATATTACTCGCTAATATATGTTAATTCACCGAGTTGCACATCTCTATTTATTGGTTTTCTGTTTCAAACGTATGATGCAAGCTTAATGTTTAACTTGAATTTGTATTGATGATTCACTTTTAAATGTTGGATGAAGAACTAATGTCTACCAATTTGATAACAAACACATATTTTGTATTGCAGGCCGATGTCCAAAAAGAAGTGGTTACGTCTACAGTAAAATGATTCAGAGTTGTTATAAGATATATGGTAAAAATATTGCATTACAGTCTGCAGAGTATGACTCAAAATGTGGTCTCGAAGGAGCGGAACTGATGAGAATAGATTCTGAAGAGAAACAGCTTTTGATTGCTACATTTATTGGTAAATATCTTATGTTTGTATCAAAAGAATCATGCAAAGACAATTTTACCTGACCTTGATAGATTTCTAAATTTTTCTTCTACATGTTAATTTTTTTTTCTTTTTTAGATAGTTTCTTTTTTTGGTATGTTTTATCCTTTACAATATTATTTTGAAGAAACAAAATAAAACGCTATCAGTTTTATATATCCAAAGAGCTTCTTAACATTACACTTCTTCAGAAAGACTCCAATGAAAACATTTGACAGCAAGGAATGTTATTATTACTCGTGGTAAATCAATCCACGAAAATTGGAACCTACGAAAAGAAATGAATCATAAGTATCAGTAGAAACGTTTTGAGCTATTTATCCAGACATGACCAATACCAATTACCAAATTCCTCTAACTAAAGGTAAACTTTCTTTGAAGAGTTCGAACCGTAGACTCGTAGTCATTTCTTTATTAATCAACTTCCAAATTTATAGTAAAATAAGTGATAAATCATGGCAGAACCAAAACACTAACTAACCGTCAGAATTTGAAATAGCAAAATTTTATAATTTGTCTCTTTTAATTTTTCTAATGAACAAATAGTGGAAATAATTTTTTTGGGAAAAGAATAGATTGGTAAAGACGATCTTTCTTTGTAACCCATGTATTAGCAGAACTACTGTACATGTATCACGTCAGTGGGGGTAAACTCTTTTCAGAAATGTTTAACCATTGTTAAGGTGGTATGGGAGTCTAAAACAAAAATGATAGAATTTGTCAAAACGTAGTATCTATTGATATATGTTATAAATATAATAAAAATGATAGGTCAGCGCGCATTTTCTCAAGCTACAGGACGTGACAAAATGACACATTTTGTATGGAGTATACAGGAAAAAACACCATTTTGTGATTAGAAACTAAACAAAATGATAGAATTGTTAAATACTTAAGGAAAAGATAGCTTTCAGAAAATGCTTTGAGAATATTAAAAGGAAAGATAGGGACACCGTACGTTTTTTCCGGCTAAAATACAAAATAGGAAAATTCCATGTAGAATCCTTCAGTTAATGCACTGTTTTAGTGTTACCTCCCCTTAACATGCCAATTTAAAAAAAAATACAAACAACCAAAAATAATCAACATTTGCAAAAATATTAATATTTATAAGTTATATTCTTATAAATTGGTTCTTTTAAATGAAAATTCATATTAAATATCTGCATTCCTGCATCAAGGTTTGCTAACTTGATAGAAAATCTGGACCTTTGATTCTCTGTTTTTTACATTCCAAGATGGAGGAAGACACCCATATCACCTTAAGCGATGGTCCAGTTGTTTTTATTGTAGTTATGATTATGCTTTCTCCATCGAAAATCGTCAACATATGTCTTCCAAGGATCTGCCTAGATTGCTTATTATACACAACCCTCTAAAACAGAAATATAAACATATCGACAAGCTCTTTAATTTCACTTTCAGATATATGTATGAAGTTCTGTCACTCTGTGACCTACATATCAGTGCATACGTGTATTCCATAAGTCCCGGTGAATTTGATATCATGGAAACTACAGAAAGCTTCTATCTAAATGTAATATTGATATCGACATTGATTGACAACTTTAAACAAACATCTATTAACAAACTTTGTCAGCATTTTCATTTTTCAGTATCAAAGTACCATCAGTCTCATTACATGACTTTTACATATGTTTTACATTCTTCATTAACATGGATGTGCTCTTGAAACGCATTTTTTGTATGAAAATGCAAAGTATAAAACTCTAAGACTTTCGGTTCCTTTTTGAGTGCAAAGTACCATTTCTTGAAGTTTTAATTGTACCTTGATTTTGTCTTAATGCAAAACAAAAAAATGTATGCGATTTAAACCTGGTTTATCTACTGTTCCTTCTTATCTATACAGGACGAGTTTTGCTTAACGTTTGATGACATGTAATGATTTACATTTTGTCGTGTGTTCTTTATAAGACCATTAAAAATCATACCAAAAATCCTTGTTTCAAATTTCAAATAAAAAAACAAATACTTTTGTTTAATTAAACCGAGATATTTTGGAAAATCAATCTTATTGTTTTGTACAATATTTGTAGATCATTTTGATGTTACTAGTTGGATACTGTTCCAAGGATCACATCTAATCGCAGAAGAGCATTGGCGATACAGTGATGGATCAATCATTACTCACTTCAATTGGCATTCAACACAACCTGATTCAAGTGGTAACCCAGGTCAGACTGAAGTGATTGGTATGAAAAAGTTTGATGGTTATAAATGGCATGACCTATGGTTGCATGATAAAGGCGCATTTTTATGCGAAAAAAGAATTTTTGATTGACCGAATATTTCTATTTATAATTTTCGAAAACAAACAATACATGATTTTAGAAATATCCTCTTATTGTGACAACATTGGAAATTGTTTTGATCAGCATTTTTGTTTTTATATGTTAAATATTGTTACATTTTTTTCATAGTAGAATTAAAATGGTTAATACAATGGAAGGTTTTCTCTTTTCCGCGCTACAAATTGTTTTATTCCTTAGTGGATTTCTGTTTAATCTTCATCAGAAACACTCAAAAACCAACACTAATATTTATTCCACTCTGTGATTTTCATTAATCTGATATTGATAATCTGTCTGTTAATGTTGTTAATGGACACAGACAAAAAGACAAAACATCTTGGTATTAACAACATCTTTGAAGAAAAACAGATTGTACATTCAAATTATTCATGAGCATAACATAATTTTAATGTCTCATTTACCATTTGTGTTATATTACAAATCCCAAGAAACTACCAAAGCCAAGCTTATAATTTAAAAACTAGATCAATAAGATGTCCATTAGAAGTTTATAAAGAAAACAACGCATCCTTATTTCATGATTATAAAGAAAGCAAAGCATCTACAACAATTAGGAATAACCAAAGCAACAGTATTATAGTTGTTTGGGTTTACATACTAGATGAATAACCAACATGATATAAGTAAATGAAATATATTCAGAATACCGAATATTTACAGCCATACACCGACATCAAACTAATTAGATATACAAATCTTCAATTAATACAAAATAATTCCAAATGATAGTATTGCACGTGACTGTTGCAAATCAGGAATCTTGTGAAAAGTTGATCCATGTTTTTTTAATGCATTTCAGTCACAAATATTACATATTGACAGATGCTTAATACTTGAATATTATTCGTAAGGAAGCAATGTTCGTGCATTTCGTAGGTATATGTCAATTACAAATTTTGATACATTCTCAACAGGATTATAAGGGCGATTTTGGAAAACCCACGAAATAAAATATTCAAGAAATCTTCATTCTACGAAAAATAGTATCCACAAACAAATATGAATCAACAGCAATTGTTTTTTTTACTTAATCACAATTAGCTTAGACACGATGAAATTCAGAGCCCGGTTTACTCCATAGAACTCCAGTTTATTTTCAAAGACCTTAAATATTGATTTGATTCTTTATGCAGTTGGTTTACTATCTCTTTGACGTATCATCAACAATTTGCCGTAACAGATTTGAATGCATTCGTGGTAATCTCATTGTTCATTATCAACAATTTGCCGTTTCAGATTTGAATGCATTCGTGGTAATTTCATTGTTCATTCCCCAAAATACAAAACGACGTCACGTCATTGGTTGAATTTCAATTGCTTGTGACACTGTAAGCCAATCTCAGCGTTTTGTTTTACGATTTTGAAAATATATTCCAGAATGAATTATATTCTAAAACGGCGAATTCGTAATCATATTTATCAATACTGAAAATATGAATCCAGGTCAGTTAGTATAGTGTCCTTTCTAATAACAAAGCACCGAGCATAACACACTTTATTGAAGTCGAGTTTTAAATTGTAGAAACTATTTTCTGATTACGCAATGCTACAATTCTTAACAAGAGCGTATTGAAAGATTCACCAATAATTCCTTTTTTGAAGGCTAACTTCTTTCTTTTTTATTTAAAAGTACAATTATTTCTTAAAATTGATTGATGTTCTTTTAAAAAAAAAATTGAAACGGTTAGTATCTGATGTACATGTCTGTAGGATCATTAACTAACAGTTTTGTCCTATAATTACAAAAATAGTTCAATAATAACAATATGAAAGGGAATTTAAATTGATGTGTAATTTCGATTTTTTTTTATTTCATGTAGTTTAAAAGAACTAGTGATGAATCATGCACATTCAGCACTGTTAAGTATTGTCAAATAATGATAAATTTCGTTTTTATTACTTTCTTTCTAATGTAAAGTATTCTTCTTTAAATCTTCTATAAAAGAAACCAACGTTAGATTCATCAGAAAACTATGAAAAATTAAACACTCACCTCGTTAAAAAAGCCCTACAAAAACAACATAGATTGGAAAATATCTAATGAAAAAGTACATATCAAGTTTAAAATGCAATAATTTCAACAACAAATACCAAATGCCTACACATTTTTAATATATTATCATTGATATGGTGTAAATATAAAGCAATCGATTTAAAACTTTGAATTTGTCAAATAGTAAGTATTTTGTATCCTAAGAATATGACACCTTAGCTATATTCGGCAAAACCTTTCAAATTTTTGGATCCGCAAAGCTTTAGTAATTCGTACTTTATTTAACCCTTTTTACATTTTTATTCGAGCGACACTGGTGAGTCATTTGTAGAAGACATGCCAGTCTGGCGTACAATTTTTTTTTGCCTGGTAACTAGTATGATATTCAATCTGTTTTTAAATAAATCTTACAACAAAATACACGATTGAAAAATATCAAATTTAATATTATGCTTGTACAGATGTTAATAGCTTTAGTATTGGCAAAACTAAGAAATGGACGCCGACGTAAGAGAAAATAAATCGAAGTTTTAAGCACCGTAGCCTGACCTCAGGACAACCACTGAACTGCATTCCTTCACTGCTAGACATGGGTTTATCAAGTTTCCACCAAAACGTACTCGAAATCCAGAAGGCATTGTCCCAGTCGCAATGACCTAAATGAGGCGAGACCATGGTATGGACATGCTCTTCGACAAGAAGGGCAATAAACAGAACAATAAGGTCATCGTGTACATGGTATAAGTTCCGGAGGAGACAAACGGTAGCTTGGAATTAAAACTTTCGACCAATAACAATGTTCTAAACGCGAAATAAAAAGATTTCAGAATTTTCAAAATTTCAGATTTATATATGTGTTTATGCAACGTTAGTAGTAATTCGAGGGGAAGACTTTCGTACAAAGCAAACGTTACGCCACACCACATTCCAAAGTAATGCACATGTTTCCATTAAAAATTGAGTTCACTCAGGTTGTTTATCATTATGAATAGGGCAAAAACTGGGCAAACATAAGTCTTAACCTTCTATTAAAAAATCATGATAGAATATGCAAGCTCTGGTAAATCATATCTACTTGGAGATATATAATAAATTCGCAGGCTTCTTAAAAGGAACACAGAGAATCCCTACCAGCCTTCGATATACCGATGTGGACGTTATTTCATGAACCTACCAATTGATAAAAATAAGGAGATGTGGTCTGAGTGCCAATGGAACAACTCTCCATATAAGTAAAAAAAAACAAACAAAAAAACGCGGCCTTGGCACAGACCGAACAGTAAGCTAAAAAGTCCCCCAAAATGACTAGTGTTAAACAATTATGTTAAAACACGTTAAATTCTTTCTAGAAATCTATGAGATTTATATTAAAAGTTTATATCAGCAATGGTTCGGAAAAGTTCCAAAATCAATGCCTATCATCTATTGTAATAGAGCTATGACTCGTGGATACATTAATTATATACAAAACTGCAATGTTAGCGCTTTCAAGCCTACATTTCTCCAAGATATGGACCACATTTTAAAAACCAAAGCAAAAACATTGTTTAAGTTATTTCCCTTTGACAGATAGAATATGTAACATTGGCGATATGAATAAATATAAAAAAAAGGAGAAAACTGTCCACCAAAGTTCAAATGAAGTGGTTTTAAGCAGTTATAGACAACCGTATGGCCTTTACTAATGAGAAAAACACATACCGTATGGTAGACTATAATAGACTCTTTTTTTCCATGTATTTATATTACCGACCGACCAAGGGCTGTCAAGGTCGTTAAAAACTTTCATCGTCGTACACGCATTTCAATTTGTTAATAAATCTTTTTTTAAATCTTTTTTTTTAATAGTTGTTATCGTCATTGTCACATTATTTTTATTAGACCCCAGACAAATAAATCCATTTGATTTTTTAATATTGTTCAGAAATTGCATATAACCAGGTTCTCAATCTCAGACTGGATTCTACGGTTTCCAAAGTAATAATGAGTATTATGTATAAAGTGTATAACCATGTGGCTTGACAACAAATAGATAATTTGAGAAAAGTAGGTAGGGAAGTAGTAATGCATTGAATTACAGGTTGAATATAGTGCAAAGGAAGTTTATTATTCAGAGGCATAGTAATAGAATGTAATGATTTAAAATATATTGTTTTTGAAATAACACATGATCAATATAATGTGGCACCAGTACAAAATACAATATCATATACGTCGGGCTTTAGAAAAATCGCGCGTGTATTGTGCTGTAATTCCATATTCAATCAGATTAAAATACAGTGTTATATTGTGTCCAAGCTTTACTTACAATGATCTTTCACTTCGTTTTAATATGTGTTTTAGTAATTACCACAACAGCCACAGACATTTCAGCTATCAAATTATTGAATTGATATTAATCCTAAAAAAATCAGATAACTTCGAAAGTAGTTTTTTTTTTAAACAGAAAGTAGAACGGATCGTTTGCAGATCCTTGCAAGCATGGACATATGATATGTGTTTTGATCTGATTGGACATTTTTTTGTAGGAGGATACCAATATTTATTCTTCAGACATTCATGTAAAAAAAACGTTTATCTGATTAAAGAGAAAATTTAAGTATTCAAGTGACCAGCAAGTGCTTACTCTCAAGGAATACGTTATCTTATCTGTATATGACAAAACCTTTCGAAATTCTAGGTCTTTAATGTACTTTTACTTCGTGTTTTATTTGACAATTTTAAATTTGTTTTTTCGAGTGTCAATGATGAGTCTTTTGTAGACGAAACGTGGGTCTGACGTACAAACCTGTTATCTATGATTAATGTTTTCCTTGCTGAAAGAGTCAACCATAAAACTAGATAGGACGATTCGTCACATTTGATAAAAAAAAAAGGATATTCACCTAAAATCTACAACTGTCACTAATGACTTCTAGGGTCTTATTTGTAAATTTGGATGAAAAGTAAAATAACAAAAATATCGAACTCCGAGGAAAATTCAAAACGGAAATTCCCTAATCAAAAGGCAAAATCAAAAGCTCAAACACATCAAACGAATGGATAACGACTGCCATATTCCTGTCTTTCTTATGTAGAAAATGGCGGATTAAACCTGGTTTTATAGATAGCTAAACCTCTCACTTGTATGACAGTCACTTCAAATTCCATCATATTGACAACGATGTGTGAACAAAAGAAACAGACATAGTAGGTAAAAATAGGGTGGAAAAAGTCCATTGTTGGTTTGATTTCTGACTCCTTTGAGGCATCGTTGCGTTCCTTGTCATTACTGCGCATGCATGTACATGTAACGCGCATACACATACGTAATCAACGAATTTATCTTATTCGGACCTGTAACTTTGTTAAATGCAGGCATCAATAAAGGTATTTTAAAGATCACAGGAAACGATTTTTAATTTTTGTTTTTATTTATTAGCTATAAACTTCTTATTTGTTTTATTCGAAAAAAATAAGAATTATTGTCAAAATCCGTATTTATATCCATAAAACCCCCTCCGAAAGTTCTGTCAGTATCGGTTGTGTTCATGACTTACTTCCCTTGAATTGAATCTTTTGTCTTCGTCATACGTGCCATAGCTTTGTTTACAGCTGATCACCATGCGTAGTATACAACTGATATAAAAAAAATTGTTAAGTATGTCTAGTTCCGGAGCAAGTGATGTTGACGAGTTACGAGAATTAGGAATTAAAGGTTCGTATGTGCATCCGTATCAGTATGAACCAACAGTTCTCCCGGGAAGAGTTATTTCCGAGTCGGAAAGTGACACTGACAGTGATAGCAAGTTGGATGCATCGGACGACGATATGCCATTGCCGGGATTAGAAACAGAAGTAGATGTCATTAGCTTATGGTAAATCAGCCTTTCCTTTTATTTAGTTCTGAAAATAATTAAAAAAAATTGCGTACTGCAATGTTAAACAGTTAAAACGGAGTCGGGGGGGGGGGGGGGGGGGTGGGGTGGGGGGGTGGGGGGGAAGGGGGTATTGTTGTTGTTTTCTCTTCGTAAACAAATGCGGCTAAAAAGTCATTTTAACTTATGCTATAGTATGTCTGTCAATATGCCAAATCAAAATAAAGTTTTTTACTAACTTAGTTTCTTTTGGATTTTTTTTTACAAGAACGCAAATAAGGCTTACAGACCAGCTTGTATTAGTACACATATAGATCTGTAAAGTGATGTACATGTACATTTGTAGGCGGAAATAATATAAAAAAGAAGATGTGGTATGATTGCCAATGAGACAACTATCCACAAAAGACCAAAATGACACAAACATTAACAATATTATAGGTCACGGTACGGCCTTTTAAAATAACATTCATGTACCTTGTCCCATGGGTGTTCATACTATTAAGAATTCATCATAACTTTACAATTTCCATTGTAAAAGCATGCACATGACATACAAACATATATAATCTTGCTCACACACGCATAACTTAATTATAAGCAGGCGAGATGGCTCATAATTTTCCCAAAACAAGAATGTTTACTAAAAACATGTGCAAATACTTGTCAAAGAAGTTGGCACTCGTCTCATCCAATATAACTCTATATTCATTGCAACTCTTTTTCTGATAGAAGGCCACTCAGCATGTGTAATGAGTATAGTTGTATCAATAATTGGCATTTAAATCTTTCATGCATGTTTTTAACAATATTTTATTCTGAAAAGAAGCGTTGTGTACGGTGTTTAGCTGACCACATAAACCCTTCTGTACAGTGCATAGTTAAGTTGATGTACACCGTAAACAATAACAAAATTTTAATGCTGGTTTATATTATTACCCAAAAAGTTTCAAGGAATGAGTAATCACAGATAGGCAGTATTATTGTTAATTATGAATTTTGCCCTGTAATAGCTTTCTGTCAGGTAAAACACATAAATGTCTCGACAATTGTATCAAAATTGAAAGTTGGTGTTGACATTCACAACTATTTGCGCATTTATTTTACAAGGTAATTGTTCTTATTAGAATATAAAAGTTGTCTTATAAATTGGAAAAAATCGATGAGAAAATTATTTTGGAGCAGGAATTTCAGATGTTGTGTACATGAACATGTATGTACACTGAATGTTCATAAAAACAAAACAAAAGATTTTCATTACTGTGTCAATCGATCATCCCTGCTTGCATGGCTAGTACCTATATCAGCTGTACTTTTATGAACGGTGGTCATGATCATAGTGAAAACACAAGTGAATGGATTAAAAAAAGGAGCTAGTGTCGTCATCAGTGGCGGATCCAGAAATTTTCATAAGGTTGGACCTGCTTCGGTCATGTTTTGAACAGTGATTCCCTAAATAAGCAAACCATTTTATTCATAGAAAAGAGGGGACCCAGCCCCTCTTTTTTTTTCATTCTTTATTTCTTTTCTAAATATGGACCCATTATAATTTATAAGGATTATATTTTATCAATAAATTTCTTTTTGTATTGTTAACATACTTCCTTTTGGTTAATGTTTTCTTCTTGTTGGTAATATTTGTCTCCCTGTAGCTAATAAGTCATTGAGGCCAGTTGGATACCAGGCTCTTTTTTTACCCTGAGTCCCTGACAAATACTTAATCAGGTTCTTGTACCCTTATTTTGCCTTTGTTTACCTTTTTCCAGAACAGCAATTAACATAATTGTTTTATTTGGTTCTCATAGGTGTTCATGTAGCAGATGTTCAGCAATGCCAACAAGGAGAGAGTGCAAATGTTGCAGGAATACTAATGTTGTGGACAGTAAAGTAGAGGAAGCTGACTTGAAATGTATTACAGAGCATGAAGGATTTCAAGTAAACTGTCTGAACCAGTACGTTTTAGAGACAACATATTATGAATATGTTCAGGATAATGGACCATTAGAGGACAATGCCATGATTCATGAGTAAGATATTTTCAAATACAACTAAAAGTCACAAAATAATGAATAAGGTTTGGCATTTACAAAATCAAATTCATGATTCTTTGAATTTTTCTTAAGATGATTAATTAACAAAAATCAACAAGACCAAATACATGGATTATATTTTCAAAGGCAAGTCAGCAAGGGGCTGTTGGTTCTCTAGATCTGCTCAATTAACAGAATGAGACAATATATTTATATTGACGTTTTATAGCAATATTTAGACCATGTAAATAATATCAATTCTGGCCCTTTATCATGTTTATACAGTAAGCTTCCTGTAGGTACAAATGTACCTGTCCCAAGTCAAGATATTGAAATTTATGGGTTTTTTGCTTGTTGTTATATTTCATTTTATTTCTGATTTTGGTACATCATATAAAAAGATTAATCGAGCTGTTGATTTTTCCTGTTTGAAGTATTTTAAATGTGGGTATATATATAACTGGTCCCTTTGTTATCACAATGCATGCAAGTCAATGATCTACATTAAAGGCTGTACCCGAACCTACATGTTTAATTTCTGATTTGTACAAGTTGTAAATGCTTGGCTTTTGCTAGGGAGTTGTTTCATTGGCAGTTATACAAAATCTGATTTTTTCATATATACAACATTGTCAAAAACAATTTCACAAGTAATAAAATATACAAAGTACTTGATTAAACATGGTTTAGAAACCCCCAAAATGATTAAGTATACAATTTACATAATTAACAATAATGTGTCCATATATAGTACATGTACATATGAATGGCCCTATTGCACTACTATTTCTATGTTTAGTGACAAAAATGTGTTTAGTGGTCAAAATGTTAAACTCTAAAGATCATATCATAATTATAAAAAACATGTGTACTTAGGTTCAAGTTGATTGATTTCTTAAAAACTACCTTGACCAAGAAAATTTACCAAAAGCAAGACAGATGCACAGACCAAAAGTACAAAGTATCCCTAATTAGGACATTAAAAAATTTAGTGAGTTGGGGGAATAATTATCATTAAAACTTGTTTCATTTTAGGACTTATCGATATTTGGCTTACAGAAGGTTTGTAAGATGTGTTTGGCACAAACTGGGAAAGAAAAACAGAAGGATTTTGCCATCATGTGTTGTTACCGCCATTAGAGGTGCATTTCCATCACAGGAATACTGTGGGTTCAAATATCCAAAATAAAAATATAAACACTTTGTGTAGGAATTTGTTAAAATTATTATATTATTCTGTTGTCATTTAATTCAAATATAACTTATAAAAAAAGAAAATGTGGTATTATTGCCAATGAGACAACTATACACAAAAGACCAAAATGACACAAAGATTAACAACAATGGGTAACCGTACAGCCTTCAACAATGAGCAAAGCCCATACCACATAGTCGGATATAAAAGGCCCCGATAAGACAATGTAAAATAATTCAAACGAGAAAACTAATGACCTTATTTATGTAAAAAAATGATCGAAAAACAAATATGTAATACATAAACAAACGACTGTTGTACAAGCTCCTGACTTGGGACAGGCACAAACATAGATAATGTGGTGGGGTTAAACATGATAGCGGGATCCCAACCCTCCCCTAACCTGGGACAGTGGTATAACAGTACAACATAAGAACGAACTATAAAAATCAGTTGTAAAAGGCTAAACTCATCAGATAGGCCAAAAATACCAGTGGACGTGGCCAGGTACTTATACATTCCTACACAAAAAGACAAAATGAACAGATCTGAGAGTACTCACAGTTATCTGATGGCTAGTTCAGATGCCACTAACAAGAAATAAAAAAATCATGCATCTAAGACTAAAGACTTGTTTGTTTTTTTAAATTTTTAGAAAATTTTTACAAATTTATATTTTGAAATAGTTTAATGAATTTTTCAAAAGTATTTTTATCCCTGTGCTCAGTAAGTTTTGAAGTTTGTCAGTTCAATATTAATAAGTTGAAATATATATTGTTGTTTCTCTGACACATTCCCTATTTCCATTCTCAATTTTATGTATGATAAATAAATAAATTAATGTTTATTCCAAATTAAATCTTCATTTGTGGTTATCAAAAATGTCTGCCTTGGGGGGATGAGGTTTACTGTGTGATAAAGGAAGAGGTCGGACTTTATCATCACGTCTTCTTTCTGCAATTGCTTCACTGTAGCTCTTTAGACGCTCCCTTCTGAACAGCAGATCCTGGAATAGTTCTTGAACATAACCTGTAAAAATAATAAAATGTTTATCTACAAAGTCTACAAATTATTCTTCATGAACAGATATCAACAAATTTGCACTTGAAAGAAAACAAGACTTTTTTTATATTTCAACAAGTAGAAATACATAGAAAAAAGTTAGTGATGAAATTAATTTTTACATATATCAAAAGGAGGATGTGGTATGATTGCAAAATGAGACTACTCTCCTCAAGAGACCAACATGACACAGAGATAAGCAACCTCAGATCAATAAAGCCTTCAACAAGGAGCAAGGCCCATACCAGCTAGTCGGCTATGCCCCATGATGTCAAAGAAAATACAATTCAGAAGAGAAAACTAATCACTTAATTTATGTACTTTGAACAAAATAATTAACATATTACACAACATCAAATAACAATTGAATTCAAAGTCAATAGCAAACTAATGAAAATAAATGCTCTGCAGGATGCAGCTTGATATGACCACAAAGGTGAAACTTTTGAACAGTTGGGGTGGGTATGGACACAACATTTAAGCCTGATACAGCTCTAAATTTAGATTGAGATTACATTTTTGACACAGCACAGGTTTCTGACAAGAATGAATATGGTCAAATTCATTATTGAACTTTAAATTTACCCATTATGGTCCAATATCCAAACTCTAAATACAGGGTTAGATTCAGAATATAAAAAAATGTCCCAGAATTCCAAAAAATATTTTTTTGCACCCATTTGACCTCAATGTTGACCAATTTGATATAACATGGCCCGAAAACCAAAGAACCCTATCAATTCAATATTTGTTAAATTTTGAACTCTCTCAACCTTTTGCAGACTAATTTGAAAACAAGACCCAAAATTACAATTCTAAATATTCATTTGGATTCGACATATAAAAAAAAACCAATAATTTAATTTCAGATTAAATTCAAAACAGTTTAATTTTTGACCATTTTGACCTCAAAGGGGACTAATTTGATAAAGGGGCCCAAAAATCAAAATACATCGTTAGATTCAGAAAACCAAAGAACCCCATATTTTAAATTTTGTTGAAATCACAATAAGCTTCATCTTGGACTTTTTGAACCTTATTGTACACTAATTTGAAAATGGGACCCAAAATTACAAGTCTCTATATACATGTACATTACAAGTCAGCATATCAAAAAACCACAAATTTGATGAAATAAAAAATGTTTAATTTGGGACCATTTTACCGGAAACTTTTAAAAGGGACCAAAAATCATATATCTAAATACATGGTTTAATTCAGCAAACTAGAGAACCCCATATAATTTATCTTTGTTGAAATCACACTTAATATCATTTTGGACCCTTTGAACCTTTATGTAGACCAATTTGAAAACTGCACCCCCTCCCCCTCCAAAAAATCAGTTAAATTTGGCATAACAAAGAACCCCAAAAATTCATTTTTTGATGAAATCAAAGAAAATTAAATTTTGGACCTCTTTTTGACCAATTTAAAACAGGCCCAAATTCCCAAAATGAAAGAACCCAAGAAATCTGGAATAAAATCCCCTTGAAATTGGTAAAGAAATAAGCAACTTATAAGTGTAAGAAAAGTATTCTTTTTGGAACCTAGTTCCAAACCTGCTGGGACCATAGTCCCCAAAATCAATCCTAACCTTCCTTTTGTGGTTTCAAACCTTGTGTTTAAATGTCATAAAGATCCATTCACTTTTAAAACTAAAGTGATTATCCAGAAAAAAAGTGTCTTGGGACAACCCTGATGCCAGATAATAATAAAGTGGTACCAATACATACAAACACAAAATACTTTTTGATAGTTGTATAAAAATCATGCCTGTAATAGATGTATTTTAAAAAGTTAAAAATATATTTACCATACGTTGCATTAACCTTAACTTCCTTTGCAACACCTTTACCTTTACGAGCCTTTGGATAGGAAACTCTTAATTGTGCCGTTCCAGTTGATGTCACTGCCTGAGGTCTTGAAGAATTTTCATTAAAATGCATTGCTGCCAAGTAGATTCTGGAGAAAAAAAATATATGATTACCATGTCTCCCATACATGTACATTTTATAGCAATAGTTTTCATTGGACATTGACAAATACTATGAAGGGTTAGATTCCGTGTTCTACCAGTTTGTAAAGAAGAAATTTTGATTTCTGACTTTTTCATGACTTTGTAATTTATAATAAAAATAAACAAGAAAGTCACATTTTGTACATCAAAATCTTTTTGTCATAATTAATGCCTATTATTAGAGGCATAAGATAAGTATAAATAGGTAAATTATTTATGTTTAACATAGGGAATATACTATGACTTCATGTTTACAATTAGATATTATTACCCAAGAAAATGTTTGCAGACCTTTTCATTATAAATGTTTTTTTTTATAGCCAACCTATTTATTATTGGGAATTTAATTTAATTACGGGTAATAAGTGACATAAGAACAAAGATAACTGTATTGTATTTATTTCTTGGCCTTTGAAAAAAAATAAGATCTTTTCTGTACAAATATCTGTTCACCTAGCTCAGATACAGGTCACTAGGGGTACTCAATTTTAAATATATTTAGAGTTAAGATTATCTGGAGTGAATATGATTATTACTAGTACTTTAAGATTGAGTTTTATTATTATCGGTCGTCCCACTGTCTATATCACTCTGTTCAGCTCTTAATATTATTCCGTATTATGTCTTTGTGACGTCAAATACGTTGACCCGGCCTTAATAACTTTGACCCGGACATATCAGCGACGTCATAATGTTTGAACCGACGTTAATAACTTTGACCCGAACTTATCAAGTCATCTTTTGTGTGCTGGTGAAACAAAGAAAACACTTCTTAAACACGCAAATATAGCCCGATAAATTGATTATCAGATTATCTGCATATTGATAATGTAAAATATCAGCTGCTTGACAAAATATGAAGGCTTTTTGATCTCGTTCGCTACGCACACTCGACAAAAAGCTTCATATTATGTCTCGCAGCTGATATTTTACGATATCAACATGCAGATAACCTGATAATCGGTACTTACCTTGCCTCGATTTTTGCATGCTTGAAATGCACAGACTTTGGTGCAAAGAAACACACAACTCTATGGTAGGACTCCAAACTTGATGTCTTTTCTGCAGGAGACAGTTTCCCAATATCCTTCATTAAAGTTCTTTCCTTTGCAATCTTTTCAATTGCTTGATACACTTTACAATCTAAAAATTCAAATATCAAATATACAGAACAAGTATAAGCATTATTTTTATTTTTAATTATTTGAGTGATTTTAAAAGTCCAGGGACCGTAACTCTGTACAAAATCATTACATGGGTACAAAATTTGAACTTGATCTGTAACTCGTCATGATAACAATATATACCAATCTTGTACTTGAAACATGACATAAAAAAGGAAGAACACTGATTATTTGTGTTTATGCTCTAGATCCAATGACCATAACTCTGCTCATCCGGGCAAAACATAAATCAAAATTAATGTGTAATTAGTCATGATAAATATACATCAAATATCAAGTTAAAGCTTCAAGCATGCGGAGAAAAGTAGGTAGGGGAATATTTAATTTTTACATTCAATTGTCATTTGTACTTTACCTTTTTTTATCCATTCTCTGTCATCAAGTGTGTCATGAAGACAGTCGCTTGACAGTGAAAGTATTCTGAGGAAACATAACTTCATTTATATGTTTCACTCTGTTTCATAAAACATCCTTTTGACACAAGAACTTTCAAATGACAACAAATATAAAGTTAACATACTTTGAGTTCTGCCACTTAACTATTTCCTATCAATCTATTTTATACATCACTTTATCTTTTCTCTGTGTATGAGTATTCAATTTCCTAATAATTAGCTAAATTGAAAGATAATAAAAACAATTTTTCTCACAGCATTAAATCAATAAACTTCTACAAGGCGATTGCATTCTATTTTACTGACAGAACAACTCAAAATATGTGAAAACAAACTACTGACATAAAACAGTACAACACAAAAGAACACAAAAACCAAAAACCAAAAATTACAATGTGACTACATTTAAAATAGTTCTGATCTTAAACAATACTTTCAATATATATAAATTATATAATTTGATCTTCAAAGAAAAAAAAAAGGTATTCGAAGTAATGAAGTATGTTAGAGCTAAATACATCTTTTTTTACATAATGCATTACTTTCGTTATTTAAAGTTTTTGATTGAAAAAAAGTCATACATTTTTTGGTGATAATATTATTTATATACTGGTAGACAACGACCCTATCAATAGATATAAGAGAGATCAAATGTACCCAATAATATAAGTGCCCATTGAAAAACACAACCTTGGTCTTGCTTTGTTTCATAAAAAAAATTATGAAAGTAGATACAAGTATGTTGTCTTAGGGTGGAATAAATCAAACGTTGTAAAAAAAATCACTATTATCAAACCAAAACACTTTTTGAGACTGACATTGTGAAGGTACTTATATTTTGATTGACAACATATCTGTTTTGTTTGGAGAGTGGGTTTATTTAACAAATAATCGGCATTCCAATGGAAACCAATTGTGACCCTCTTCTAGCCGACTTATTTCTTTATTGATATTAGGTTGACTTCAGACAGTTACTTTTTGAAAGAATGAGAAGAGGCGAGCGATATCATTTGACTTCACGTTTCTCTATATGGATTATGTTCTCTAAATAAATAATTCAACGTTTGGTGACAATCTTGAACGCATTTATTCCATTGAACTTGAAATAAAGGATACGAAAGATACAAAGTTTGCCTCACATCTTGACATGTTGTCTTAATGTACGTTTAACTTGGCCATCAGGGTCGGTTGAGGACTAGACTTTAAATGGAAACTTCTAAACAAAGCTTCCCAATGTGCACCTTCAATTTCTTTCACGCAAATTTCCAGCAGAGTCTGAATATAGCGTTGCATTTCCTATCAACATCATTTTGAAAGAAGGTTGCTGCTTACATGGAAGCTATAAAACCAGGATTTTCTGTAGTATTGGACAGGATAAAACTTGACTCATGCCAATTATTCTGTATTTAAAACAATAATAAATTCAGCATATTTTTTTGAAAAGTGCAAATTTAACAAAGAATAATAGAGAAAAATCAATGGTGGTATTACACCTTCACCGAAAAAGACGGATTTGTTCAAATTGTTGAAGCCACAATTCCGTCCTCTTTCACTCGTATATGTGTTTTACCGAATTAGACCTATCATTAGGTTTGTTCTTACACGATTAATCCGACAGGTGTCCCTTCCAGATCGCATGAGTTTGAATATTCCGGTGGTATCTTTCACCTCTCTTTGGTTAATTCCAATATCTAATATATGCATATCGAAAATAAACGAGTGTCTACTAATACATATGAAAAAATAAAAGTAATGAATGCACTCGTCCGTTACCAACATCTAATTATAGAACGACACAACAACTGCATGTCTTTCTACGGATATTTTGTTAGACAATTTTGCAATTGCGTTTCATGATTTGCATGTACACGTAACGATCTGCTAATTGTAATATTTGAGGCAATCTTATTTTATTCTAATTAGGAGCATGGAGATACATTTCTTTATCTAAAATATACAAAGCAATACATCTGGTATCCCTACTTTTCATTTGCAATGAGATACATTCGTTTGCTGGATTATGTTTTTTTACTGACGACGTTTGGCAAAATTAGAAATACATAAAGAATTGAAAAGAAACATAAAATGTGCCATCTCACAATCTGTTGTCTTGTAAATACCAGAATGTTTTTATTGATAACAATATGAATCTAATTATCGCCCATAAATAATGCATAATAAATATGAGGCTAACCGTAAGCATACCTTATGCATACGTTAAGTCGCTTAATTATTGCCTCCTAGGGTAAAAATATTTATGAAGTAAGTTCTGTCTTTAATCAGTTTTTTGAGCAAGTCGATTAATGATTTAAATGCCTAAAATTACCATAAAAAAACGAACGAGCTCATTGAAGTACAAACAATAAACCGAAAACAAATATGATAAACAGTTACACACCCCTTAATCTGGGACCGAGGTCTTACAACACAAGAACAAACCATGGAAATCCGTTGAAAAAAGAGTAACCAGATCGATCCACTTAAACAAAACAAAACCACAAAGTACAGATCTGAGTTATTGAAAGCTAGGTGAAAAATAATCAATTAAACCATCAATGTAATAATTATTTTGAATTTAATATTTTGAAATCTAAATCGCATCGTCAATACAATAAAATACCTGATAATTAATTGGTCAAATAAGGCCTTTGAAAATAGTAGAATTAATTACTTTTGGAGTGTCAAAAACTCGTTGGAAGTACTTGATAAATTGCATGCATATATTGGTGATTTTGAATCTGTTCAAAGTTTTAATATGTCTACCCTATATACCACTTTAAAAGTGTCCTGTACCAAGTCAGGAAGATGGCCATTGTTATAATATTGTTCGTTTCTGTGTGTGTGTTGCATTTTAACGTTGAGTCTTTTGTGTTTTCTCTTATTTTTGAGATAAGACGTGGCACGGTACTTGTCTATCCCAAATTCATATATTTGGTTTTGATGTTATATTTGTTATTCTCGTGGTGTTTTGTCTGTTGCTTGGTCCGTGTCTGTGTGCTGTTGCGTTTCGGTGTTGTGTCGTTGTTCTCCTCTTATATTTAATGCGTTTCCCTCGGTTTTAGTTTCTTATCCCGATTTTGTTTTTTGTCCATGGATTGATGAGTTTTGAACAGCGGTATACCACTGTTGCCTTTATTTGCCTCATATTCTTATTAAGAAAAAATTCACATCTCTAATTAAATGGGCATTTAAAAAGTCAGAATGCGAGTACATATGTTCAAACTCCTTTAGGTCATTTTTTAGTAGCAATAAACAAAAGAACTATGTCAATTGGACATGCTTTGATACTTTATATGCGCTTGAATTTTTACATGATAACATCTTTGTTCGCTTTGGATATTCCGTATATCGTCAAGTTATTGGAATTCCAATGGGGAATAACTGTGCACCACTTATTGCGGACCTGTTTTTGTATTGTTATGAGTTACAATTTATGACTTAAATTAGCAAAGACCCATCGAAACAAGATTTGATACAAAAATTTAACAATACTTTTAGATATTTGGATGATATATTGGCTCTCAATAATAACGACTTCCGTATGTATACTAAAGAAATTTATCCTGTAGAACTAACTTTAAATAAAGCTAATACTAACAATGACCACTGTCCTTTCCTCAATCTTGAAATCTATATCATTAACGGGAGGCTTAATACAAAAAAATATGATAAAAAAGATGATTTTCTTTCCTATCGTTAATTATACATTTTTAGATGGTGACGTTCCCTTGTCACCATCTTATGGTGTTTATATATCTCAACTTGTACGATTCGCTCGTGTATGTAACAACGTTTTAGATTTTAGCGAGAGAAATTTATGTATTACTGTTCGTTTTTGACAGAGAATAGTTTGTGCAGATTTATATGGCTTGTCTCCCTTCCTTCGCGCTTGGATAATAATTTTCAATTCATTGATGAATTTTGAAGCATGGATATTGAGGAAGTGTATACAAAATATAGTAAGATATTAATTTATTTCAATGACAGATTCATGCGTATTGCGATCACCGGATTTTTACCAGAAAGGCCACGCGGAGTTCACTGCATACGAAATACATATCGGCAAATTGTTTACTGTGAGCAAACAATTAAAAACAAAAGTAAATTTCTTCTAAAATTGGACAAATTATATAATTTTTTTGAGAAATAAGTATATGTTACATAAGTGTTATGAGAAAATGCAGCCATTTAGTATACAAATATTTGCATCATTTTTTATTTTAATTTGCATGACTTTACGTATATAAATCTGTTAAATGTGACCCATTACATCAGCCCCATAATAAATATTGCAAATAAGTCATAAAAACTTCACCTAGATTTATATTTTGACCCTATATGAATCTTTGCAAAAAAATTCCTATGACATATATATATGATAATATATATATATAATGTCTGCAAATAGCAACAATCAACATTCAATCTATTTAATCAGTTAATAAACTGATACAGTTACTGAATTAAAATTATATAACTGTCTAAGAATATAACTTAAACACGCTAATTAATACATTTAAAATTCTTAAAGAATTTAAATAGAAATACGCAATATTTCGCTAAACAAATTACCTTCATCAGGCGTGTGCATCTCTTTAGGAGAAATCAGATGCATGACAAAAAAAAATTGTAGCTTGAACTACACAAAATTTGAGTGAAAGGTTAACATATTCATTGATGTTCTGTAAAAAAATATGTTTGTAGCTACAACTACATAAAGTTGGAGTAAATGTTTAACATATTTATTGATGTTCTGTAAAACATATGTTTGTAGCTACAACTACATAAAGTTGGAGTAAATGTTTAACATATTTATTGATGTTCGATTAATTGTATGGATTTCTATAAATTAATTTGTATGATTCCAAGATTATTATTTAGATTTGTTTTTAAATCTTTTTTCGTACATGTATCTCTCATTGAGTCCATCAGGTTCAAGAGTTCGTAACTGGTGCATCCAACATCCCTCTCTTTTTTGTCTTCCTTGTGTATCCCAATTTGGTTTTTCTCGATGATTTGAAATGTGACGTTTTCAAAATCATGCCCTGCTCTTAAAAGATGTCTTGTGATTGGGTAGTTTATATGATAATATATATATGGCGCCCTCGTGGGAAAAATCGTTGACTATTATTCAGACGTTTTATATATATATATAGAGACCAGGTGGTCGTGTGGTCTAGCGGGACGGCTGCAGTGCAGGCGATTTGGTGTCACGATATCACAGAAGCATGGGTTCGAATCCCGGCGAGGGAAGAACCAAAAATTTGCGAAAGCAAATTTACAGATCTAACATTGTTGGGTTGATGTTTAGACGAGTTGTATATATATATATATAAATATATATATATAAGAAAAAGTTAAGTAAAGTCCGTATGATTGTAACATATAAGAAAATTATTAAAAGATAATAACGGTTTCAATGCATCACTTTTTTACTAGTACTTTCACTGCTTCCGCAGATCTTCAGGTGTATATATAAAGGTCTAAGAATATAATTAAACTAATTAATTGATACAATAAAAAGTTCTAGTAGGTTTTAAATAGAAATACGCAATATTTCGCTAGACAAACTAGCTTCATCAGGCGTGTGCATCTCTCAAGGTTAAATCGGATGCATATGATAAAAAAAATAATTTTGCAGCTCAAACTACACAAAAATTGAGTAAAAGTTTAACATATTTATTGATGTTCTATACTTTAGACTTTCAATTTCCTGCTATACTATATGTTCAATCATTTGAATATTAGGCATGCTTTTGTTATTCTATTAGACGAAGCATACTTAATAATAACACCACTTAACTGGTGCTAGGGACTGTCCTAAACTTGCAGTGATTTTTTTTAGCTCCGTTTTTAAGGCCTCACTGTGACTTTGAGACAAAGAACACCAATTTAAACAATGTTCCTTTGCTTTTTGTGTGCTTTTTGTTTGGTCATGGATGGATACCCCACATCCTTTAATTTTCTATTCGAGTATACAAAACAGTGGTTGCGATTTTAATTTGCTTCAACCACATTATGAGGTAACCTCCTCATTGCAATCTTCGATGCACTGGCAGTTTATTTTATATATTTTTTATAATATGCAGCGGAACAGTTACAATAACATATTTTGAGGTAAAGTTGCTTTTGATAGTCAGATTTCATGGCAAATATTTTAAGTTCCAGACAAGAAGAATATATTACCTTTTTTAGCGAGAAAGCGTGTTAAGCACCCTTTTAAAAGGATTACAGTTTTAATGAAATGGTCTTACAATATTTTCTTACTAGTTAAAAGTAATTTTATTTAATTGAAAGTAATGTGTAGTGTTAATTTTTATTAGTTTGATAATCATAAACAGACATTCAATGAAATGGATTGAACAATTTGATAGATTGGTTTTGCATATTTCAATTTTCTGTTTTAATCAAAACTAAACCCTAAAATATTTCCCCTAAATGTAGCTATTTATTATATAACTATTAGACTAAACCTGTAATTTAAAGAATATACATACACAGAAATATATTGTTACTGTACATGTTATAATATTTGGTTCCGCTAACTGTTTTGATAAGCAGTTATTTAAAATGTAAAGTATATCAGAGATATAATTGGATGCTGTGAAACAATATCGATATTATATATTTATGTACAATTCATTAAGGAATATCATCACATATGCATCGTCAGTTCATGAGGCTTTATTTACTCACTAATTGGGACTATCTTATAATGTTTAATATATAATATGGCATTTTTACATGACATTGTATATATTTTGATATCATATCAAATAGTTGCATGTAAAATAAAAGTTGGATTTACCGAGAATTCATCAGAACTTAATAACATTTACTTTAATGAGACGGTGATATTCCAAATTAAGGCGAGCATTTTAGTATGTGTTATGCAGTGTAATCACATGACAGAATGTATGTCAGTTTCACATTCAAAAACATTCAATGAGTGCATCGGTTTAAGTGCAGGATATGTAAATGGTATGAAGGATATCAAAGGATACCACAGTGATGGGTGGACCTATCATTTAGTTTTAGATAGTAAGAGGCTATGTTACAAAATTAAGATAATATATTTTGCTTGTATTTTGTAGCCTTTGTTATATTGTTTTGATTTGTTGGTGTTTGATTTTTTGCACCTGAACAAAAAGAATCCCAAGCATAAAAAAGACTAGTAATAACAACAAAAATATAAACTAGAATGTCACCCGCACCACTGTCACGGTTACTGCAGCCATTTTTTAAATCCCAAAGTCAAATGCAATATATATGTATATGCCAGTAAACATTTCTGAAAAGTATTCTTAAGTTTGGACCATTTTGATTTTTTTTTGTATTTTTTGCTGTTTCCGTGGTAACGGTGACCATTTCCAAAATATTAATGACAGGTGTCACATTGGTACATGGGAGGGAATGTACCATCAAAGTTTCACTAGACTTGACCTACAATTTTAATAAAGGAAATCCTACTTTAAGGTTTTATGAGCAATTTGACATATTGTGAATTATTTTCAATGTATTGACAGCCATTTTTGAATTGACAAATGAAAATGCCACATCTACATGATCTACACAGACCAGTTGACAATTCTGTAAATATTCATGTCGTTTGGGGAGTTTTCGATTTTTTGAAACTTTTGCATGGCAACAAAGTAGTTCCGAGGTTTGTTAAAATCATCCAAAACCTGTATATAGTGGACATCTACATTGTATAAAAAAAATTAATGATTTTAAGTTCAGGCAAATTAAAAAATTCACCAAACCCCAACATGTAATTTTTTAACATTTTAAACGGTTTCCATAATATATTTGTTCTAAGATTTGTTTTTAAACCTTTCCATACTGTTATCCCAAAACATGAAATTAATAATATTTGAATAATATAAAAATCACAGAAAATAGTTTTACAACAGCAATGTATGTATCGTATATTTTTTATATCGTTGTGAAACTACTTTTCTGTTTGTGAAATACATGGGTCAGTTTTAAAATTATTTTTCGAAGACCCGGTAATCATAGATAATTTGATATCATGCTAATTAGTTGTTTAATGTTCAGTTGTTAAAGTTTAACACAGATACCAGGTTTACTGATGTATTAAGCAAGACTCGCGGTTATACTGCATAAGAAGCGAGAATGCCGAATACCAATTTAAAGATCATAAAAAAAAAAATCTAAATTTTCGAAAACAAATTGTGCCAAAAAGTGTTAAGGCCATCTATATGCCTTGGGAGGGAAAACATAATGTTTATTTTATTAATTTTAGTTACAAAAACATTTACTGAAATGACCATTCCATTGGTATTTCATGTCAACTCAGAAGTGCTGGCTACTGGGATGGTGATACTCTTGGGGACGATACGTTCATCAATAAAGGCACCGACGCAGTTGCTGTAAACTAACCTAAGATACCAATCTAGCGCGTTCTGTCCATATAAGACCCATTAGTTGAGCTCGATCCAAATCTATTACGTAGTTCGACATTGTAAAAAAAACCGCATCAAAGTTATTAAGTGTATTATCTTAACTATGTGAGGAATTATAAAATGTGTAAAAAGGGATTAATGATAGATGTAAAGGGAGATATGGTTAATAGTTCACATAAATATTTCATGGAAACTCGAGACCATCGGTTGTTAAAGACATGGCTACGTATTTGCATTAGAATAATGATATGCACCAGGTTGTTTAAAAGATAAAACAGAAAATACCAGTCAACAGAAAATATTTCTCTTTTCTTTAGACTCCAAACCGACAATGTTTGGCTATTATAGTGGATAGCGAAAACAAATTTGGTAACATCTATTTTTTAAAGATGCTTGTATCTAAACCTCCCACGTTTGACGTGAGTAAACCGCTGCAAGACCACGCAAGCACACATGTGTATATAATAATGATATCTACGTTCATTATCACAATGTCAAGTTATAATACATAAAACTTTATAAAAGATGTAGATTCCATTCGAATTATTTAAACAATATGTGTTATATAAATTGCATTAGGTTATTATACTTTTTTCTCAAATAAACGAAAGAGATTAATGAGGTGCATAAAATATACACTCAATGGATTTGGTAATAACATTGATTCACTCATAGGGTCTTTGCATCGGAAATAAACACATCAATTCTAAAACCAGTTGTTGGCATGATACGGATTATGTTCCTCTCATATATTTTCTGATGGTATGATACTAAACCTATGAACCTAAACAAGAGGGAGTGTGCTTGATTTTCAAAGATGAAGACATAATATTTCGATCAGTGTAATTGAGGTCTGGAGCTGGCATATCAGTAACTGACAGTAGTCTTTTGTTAATTTATGTATCATTGTGCTTTTGCTTAGTTTCTTTTGTAACCTACTCTGACATCGGACTCGGACTTATTTTAAACTGAGTTTTACTGTGCGTATTGCTGTATGTTTGGTTGTTCTACATTTGCGAGAGGTATAGGGGAGGAATATATAGATTTACTAAAACATAAGAAACAGTCGTAGTAGGTGAAATTATCATTTTTAATTTAAGATACAAGGATTAGGTCGATTTATTTTCTGAAAGCATTGTATTCTTTTCTTAGCATGTTTTATATAAACAGTTTGTGTAATCATTATAACATAATTGAAAATGTTTTAGCTTGAAAACGTTCAAAGTGACTGTAGGATGTTTGCTGTTCTTGTTTTTATTTTTTTATTAGATATACGGAATCCTCTGCTTTTATCCATATAGTACCATTACACATGTTGCCCGCTCACCGCTACTTTTCAGAATCTTATAAAATCCTTGTTATTTTCATAGTTCTGAAAAGAAAATAGGAATCAGTGTTATAGGTATGAAAAGTATAGAGCTATTCATTTCCCGCCACATTTTCACTGGCTTATATCTTATGAACCTGGGCACGAACCTTTTATTTTATTCTGTTGTTTTTTTTGTCTGTTATTTATATTCTATCAATTTATAACAGATTTTGCTAAAGCTTGGTATTTTGAAGCAAATTAGAAAACATCCTTAAAATTGTAGTTTAATCTTGAAAGATAGATCAATATCGAAACAAAGTTACATTGTAGTAGCAATCATAATGATTTGTTTAACTATGTTCTTTGTTATTCTAAATGTAAATTAAAAAAAAAATCGTTCGCTGAATATTTTTTTTCTTCATTTTTGTAAAATGATTGTAATATATCATTTCTACGGAGAGAAGTTGAAGAGATACAATTAACTGTACAAATAAGAAATGCATTAGCACTATGAGGTTACTTCCGATATCTGCTATCAACTCGCAATCTTCCATTAGGTTCTATTTGGATCAGTGTTGTTAATATTGCATGGGGGTAAATGATTTAGAAACTATCTTTATTCGGATTAACATATGTGAATGGAGTATTCTAGGTATTGTTATTCCGTCGAGTATTTATTGTTTTTAAACTATTTATGTAGGGGTAATGTCAACCATTGATTTTTATTCATAAATCACTGTTAACATGGCAAACTATTTGGTGAAAAACTAATTTCTACAAATTTACTAACACAAAAATACTTTGAATTACAGGTCGATGCCCAAAAAGAAGTGGTTACGTCTATAGTGAAACGATTCAGAGTTGTTATAAGATTCATGGTAAAGATACTGCATTGCAGTCTGCAGAGTATGATTCAAAATGTGGTCTCGAAGGAGCGGAACTGATGAGAATAGATTCTGAAGAGAAACAGCTTTTTATTGTTACATTTCTTGGTAAATATCTTAAGTTAAAGGCGGGTAGAGTAGATAATTTGTATCAAATGAATCGTGCAAAATAAATTCTATTTATGAAAATAGGAAGATGCGGTATGCTTGCTAATGGGATAACCTTGATAAAGTTTTTAATTTATCTTGTACACCTTTAGGTTGGGTTTTTTTACTACTATATTTTTACGTTTTAGTCCTTTACAATATTATTGTGAAACAACAAATTAAAACGTTATTAATTTGATGCGTCCAAAGCACCTTCTTACATAACACTACTTAAGAAAGACTCCAATAAAACATTTGACAGCACGGAATGTATAGCTTGTAGATTCATTATTACTCGTGGTAAATCAATCCACGAAAATTAGTATCTAAGAAAATAAATGAATCACTAGTATAAGAAGAAACGTTATGAGTTATATATCCATACGGGACCAATAATATTACCAAATTCTTCTGAGGTAAACTTTTTCTTGGAAGAGTTCGAACCTTAGTTTCTTAGTCATTTATTTATTTATCAACTTCCAAATTTAAAACAAAATATGTTATAAATCATGGCAGAACCAAAACATTGACTAACCGTCAGGATCTGAAATAGCAAAATGTTGGTTTGTTTCTTTAGATTTTTTCCAATGAACAAATGATGGAAATTAATTATTTGGGAAAAGAATACATTGATAAATACGTTAATATGTGTATTTCCACAATCACTGTATCACGTTATTGGGGGTTAAGCCCTAACTAAGATGTTTAACCATTGTAACGTGATGGTCCAGTGGTTTTTATTGTTGTTGTTATGATTAGGAGTTCTCCATCGAAAAGCGTAAAAACATAAAAACATGTCATCCCAGGACCTGCCTTGATTACTTGATGACATAACCCTCTAAAACAGAAATAAAAACATATCGACAAGCTTTTTAACTTCACTTTCAGATATATTTACGAAGTTCTGTCACTCTGTAACCTATATGTCAGTGCATACATGTGACCCATAAGTCCCAGTGCACTTGAAATCATGGAAACTACAGGAAATGGATGATAGGCTGCTATCTTGATGAAATTTTGATATCCACAAAAATTGACGACTTCAAACATTTACCCATAAACAAACTTGATGATTTCAGCTTTGATATTGTCAGGTTATTAATTTTTCAGTATTAAAGTACCCTTTGTCTCATTGTATGACGTTTACATATCACTTTTAATACGTTAAGCACGTGTGTTTTGCTATTTTACGTTCTTCATTAACAGGAATGTGCTCCTGACACGCAATTTTTTGTATGAAAATGCAAAGTATAAAACGCGCACACTTTCGACGCTCCCAGTTTCGTTCCTTTTGGAGTGCATACGATTCCTTACAGTTTTAATTTTACCTTGATTTGTAAATTCTGAATGCATAAAAAATGTATGCGATTTAAACATGGTTCATCTACTGTTTCTTCTTATTTTTACAGGAGGAATTTTGCTCAATGTTTGACGACTTGCAATTATTTACATTTTGATTCCCCCGCCGTAACGGAGGGGGCATTAAGTGTTACCCTTGTCACAAATCACAGATTAAGCTTGAATTTGGATGGCGTCACTTTTACCGTTCATGAGTTATGCCCCTTTATAAGCATAAAAAATGCTGAATTTTTCGTTTCCATTTTCTAACTTTAGTTTGTCTCATCCGAATATTATGAATCTTATACAAAATGCTTATAATCACAAATCACAGATTAAGTTTGAAATAGGGTGGCATCACTTTTGCCGTTCTTGAGTTATGCTCCCTTTTAAACATAAATATTGCTGAAAATTGCTGAATTGTTCGATTCCGTTTTCTTAATTCAGTTTGCCTCAACTAAATGTTCTGAAATTTATACACAATGCTTATTCCCACAAATCACAGAACAAGTTCGAAATTGGGTGGCGTCTCTTTTTACCGTTCTTGAGTTATGCCCCTTTGTAAATGGAATACTTAATCTGTCGTTTCTTGTCTCTAACTTTGGTTTGCCTCAACAAAATGTTATGAAACTTATACACATTGCTTATTACCACAAAACATAGAACAAGTCTGAAATTGGGTGGCGTCAGTTTTACCGTTCTCGAGTTATGCCCCTTTATAAATGGAATACTTAATCAATTGACTTATGCATATTTACAAGCGGGGCATCTGAGGCCCATATACACATTCTCAATTTATATTGTGTACTTTTTAGCTTCAAAACCAGGTTAAATCCACCATTTTGTACATTAGGAAATGCCTGTACCAAGTCAGGAATATGACAGTTGTTTTCCTTTCGTTTGATGTGTTTGAGCTTTTGATTTTACCAATTATCAAGGGACATTCCGTTTTGAAATTTCTTTAGAGTTCGGTATTTTTGTTGTTTTACTTTTTAAGAGGGCAGGCTCATTCACAATCGTATCAGAAATCCTTATTTTAAATTTCAAATAATAAAAAAATACTTTTCGTCATTTAAAACCAAGATGTTTGGAAAATCAATCTTATTGTTTTGTACAATATTTTTTAGATTATCTTGATGTTACCAGTTGGATAATGTTTCAAGGATCACATCTAATCGCAGAAGAGCATTGGCGATACAGTGATGGATCAATCATTACTTACTTCAATTGGCATTCAACACAACCTGATTCAAGTGGTAACCCAGGTCAGACTGAAGTGATTGGTATGAAAAAGTTTGATGGTTATAAATGGCATGACCTATGGTTGAATTATAAAGGCGCATTTTTATGCGAAAAAAGAATTTTTGATTGACCGAATATTTCTATTTAAAATTTTCGAAAACAAACAATACATGATTTTAGAAATATCCTCTTATTGTGACAACATTGGAAATTGTTTTGATCAGCATATTTGTTTTTATATGTTAAATATTGTTACATTTTTTTCATAGTAGAATTAAAATGGTTAATACAATGGAAGGTTTTCTCTTTTCCGCGCTACAAATTGTGTTATTCCTCAGGGGATTTCTGTTTGATCTTCATCAGAAACACTTAAAACCAACACTAATATTTATTCCACTCTGTGATTTTCATTAATCTGATATTGATAATCTATCTGTTAATGTTGTTAATGGACACAGACAAAAAGACAAAACACCTTGGTATTCACAACATCTTTGAAGAAAAACAGATTGTACATTCAAATTATTCATGAGCATAACATAATTTTAATGTCTCATTTACCATTTGTTTTATATTACAAATTCCAAAGATCTACCAAAGCCAAGCTTTTAATTTAAAAACTAGATCAATAAGATGTCCATTAGAAGTTTATAAAGAAAACAACGCATCCTTATTTCATGATTATAAAGAAAGCAAAGCATCTACAACAATTAGGAATAACCAAAGCATCAGTATTATAGTTGTTTGGGTTTACATACTAGATGAATAACCAACATGATATAAGTAAATGAAATATATTCAGAATACCGAATATTTACAGCCATACACAGATATCAAACTAATTAGATATACAAATCTTCAATTAATACAAAATAATTCCAAATGATAGTATTGCACGTGACTGTTGCAAATCAGGAATCTTGTGAAAAGTTGATCCATTTTTTTTAATGCATTTCAGTCACAAATATTACATATTGACAGATGCTTAATAAAGGCAACAGTAGTATACCACTGTTCAAAACTTGAATATTATTCGTAAGGTAGCAATTTTCGTGCATTTCGTAGGTATATGCACTAGTAGCCCGATTTCAGTCTGAAACGGTCATTTTGGTCTGATCACATCTTGATTGACTGGATTTACCGCTAGAGAAATTCGTCAAGATATTTCAGATCGTTAAGTCGCCATTCAGATCGATAGCCTCATCAGGTAAATCAGTTCGTTAAGGCGTGTCAAGACGGGAAAGACTGAATCGTCTAGCGGGTTGTTTGGATCCGTTAAGACCACGTCAGACCAAAAAAGACCATGGATACAAAGTTACGTCAAGATGTTGTCAGACCGTGTCCAGTCGTGTTCAGATTTTAATCATTTGGACACAAAACGAGTGAAACTTTCCCATTGTTTATCAGGGGTTGCTCCCCTTTTAAAAATAAAATAAAAATTAGAAAGAAGACGGTTTAAGTTTACTGAAAGTCTACCACGTTCCTTTAATCGTGTTAATTAAATAAAAAAAATATTCAATTTGAATTCTTACTACATCCTATTTAACATGTTTTGTATTTTTTTAAAAGTAGCTCAAAGTCATACTGCTGAACAAACCGCCGCAAATTGACTAAAAAAAATCAACAGATTGCCGAAATAACATTTATTCATTGAATGTAAGCACCTGAACCTTTATGTTAAAGGTTTACAAGTGATTACAATACATGTTTTTTGCAATTACAGACTGTCGTAAGTGGTGAAAAATTTGTCATGTTGACGCAATAGATAATTTTTACACCCTTATTAAATAATTACGGATGTCGGCCGTGAACACTTGAAAACGCGTGATCTTGATAATTATGTTTAATTAAATTTAAGATGTAACATTTTTTAATATTGTAAATGAATGCATTCTCATTTATCTTTTAATGTTGGCTATATAAATTGCATTTGAGTAAATTTGAGGCAGGGAAAAAAAATATATATATATAACTAGAATCTATGTCTTTTCTCGTTTTCCGTTTACTGTCATGCCATTGTCCGTTCATTTTTGCCAGACTCATGCGTTTGACTTTTCATCTTTATTTTTTAATTAGTCTATAATTCGAGAGCCTTTCATAATTTTGATTATTATAGCAGAAAAAGGCCAGTGTACCTGAAGTACATTTAAAGACCAGGTTTACATGCATACAGCATAGTAAAGCTGGTTTAATTTGAATTACTATACCCATGAGGGACATTTTCCGACGATAATTAATCAAATCTGACAAGTTTGATTAAACACGGAAAATACGCCCGTAAACGATTTAACGTTACCGTACCCTCTAGATCTTTACTTATCGCATGTCGGCATCTTCAAATGGCAAATTTATTTTACACAAAATCGTTGACATGGTAGATGGACACTACAGCACAATATTAGCTGAGCTGGAAATTACCATTGGTGAGTAGAAATGAATGATATTTTAAAACATGCCTATCGGACATGAGAATAATCATTGATCCGGCCAAGAGTTCGAAGGAAAAATGTTTACATTTGTTACATTTGTGCATACAGGTATGAATCGACGTTCTAATACACAACATTCTTGCACAGTAACTTGTTCAAAGGCAAAGTAAGAATTTGGGCTTGTAAAAATTGTTCCTGTGATTGGACCCCCCCTCCCTTTTTGGAAGATCAATGCATGAGCACAAAAAAAGGTACGAGTTCCAACTATATGTCCCCATTTAAATGCATTGATCGTCTTAAAAGTTTATGATTCGACGGTTTCCTCCAACAATATGGTTTGATAAATTTCTTTCGAAGTTCATTATACTTTTCACATACTAAAAGAAAATGATATTCATCTTCAATTTCTTGTTTATCACACATATTACAAAATCTCGGATATGTTTCAATATTAGAAAATCGATAAGTTTCTATATTCAAACAGTGAGTAGATATATGCGGAATTTACAAATGAATGGTTTTATAAATATAATTTACAGCATGATCTAAATAAAATTGTTGGGGTCAAATACATCTATGCAACATACATTTAGGCGAGTCTCCAAAAAATAGTACATTTCACTATTAAAGCTACCGTTTAATCTATCTTTGAATTCAAATTAAAACAAATTTCCGTTTTTTACACCCTGATGTAACCGTATTTTTAAAGCGTTGTCATCCGTATCAATAAATTGTTTAATAAAATTGAAGTGCATGAGTATTATTAACGTCTAGGATAAGTGTGAGATTTCTCTGTTGATGGGAATAAACAAAATTTAGCTGAATTTGTATTATTTAAATTAATGAAAAGGCAAGCTAGTGTGTGTTTGAAATGATATTGTTGAAATGGATTTATAGCATGAAAAATGTGTGTAACCGATTTTACGTTGACTAAGACTGCGAATTTGAAAATAATATATTTGTGAAATCACATTCTACAAGATGACATATGTTGTAAGTACGTTATACTCTATAACCTTTTATTCTAATTATAGTATCTTTGAAATGCATTTTATAGCTGACTATGCGGTATGGGCTTTGCTCATTGTTGACGGCCGTACGGTGACATATAGTTGTTAATGTCTGTGTAATTTTGGTTTCTTGTGGACAGTTGTCTCATTCGCAATCATACCACATCTTCTCTTTTATATTTATATAGCTATTACTTGCAACTGCCATTTGTACATGTTCCAGACTCGTGCCGCGGATAAAAGAGGTCTCCTTTCAAGTTTGAAAATAGGTGGAGAGGTCGGAAAAACTATCAGAAATATACTAGTATATGATAAAAAAAAATCAGTAAAATTCCCACTTCTCTTTTGGTAAACTGTCTTGCTATTCCCGAGTGTGTTTTAATCAAGAGAACAATTAAAAGTAAAATCTTTAAAAAAAAGTATTATCACTTTTTAAAATTTTACGTCTGGGATAGACCATGGACATATGGAAATATAACCATAAATACGTGCCTCAAATAGGTGTTAAAACGAGAATTTAAAATTTATTGAAAATAACGTTAAAATAAATTATGAAAGTTATGCCTGTATTTATTTTCACTAATATTGCAAATTTTAAGTTATTTTCTTTGTTTTGTTTCTTTCGTCTGACAGCACGTATACACCGCAGTTATCGTAAATTATATAAACATATAAAAAAAAAAAAAAAAAAAAAAAATAACATTATTTTTTTAAGACAAAACAGGGAAAAGAACTGATAAGTGCGGGTAATCCATGCGCCTTGCCTCCTTTATGTTACGATATTTTAGAAATTAATTATTCTGTTATATATTATAACACGTGAAAACTACACCGATGAGTTCCATATATGTCTTTAACTTACAGCTGGTCCTGACAATGCATGAAATATTTGCCACTGGACTTTAAACTACCAACAATCAATCACACTACAACTTAAAGCATATATAGTAGTGAAATACAAAATGTATATTATAATGATACAATTAGCAAAATAAATAGAATACACATACACACTACTTTATTTAACTGACACAATTTAAAGGAATACTCTCTAAACTATATAAGTAGAGAAGCGAAAAGTTTCTTTTGAATACTTAACAAACTTCCGAACAGTTCATGTTTTTTTGCTCAATTTAAAAACTTGAAACATAAGCATGTATATTGAAAACTGACGACCAGACATCATTAATACGTGTATACACAAATTCATTAATTCTTTATTAACGTTTAGCCCTACGGCACCTTTCTATTAAGAATGATGATGAGAGTAATTGTAATATATAATAGGCATGTACTTTCTTACGTTACGGATCATTGATTTTGTTACCTGTTGACCCGGTTGATTACTAGCACGTGCCAACGAACTCGACCATTTTAACTAAAACAGATTTTGTTCAAATTAACGCCATATACTAAGTACAATATACCTATCATATGGATTAGAAAATAAATATTATAAGGATACATTGTTTGAATACAAATTTCTATACGGTGATACTTTAGCACCGTCCCGACAGAGACTGAATGAATGTAGTTATGATGATCAGGTTTCGGGATCCGAGAAGTCTTTTTTCGAATTTCCGGATGTCGGAAATATTTTTTTCCAACTTAAATAGAGTAAATCGCACTAAAAAAAATAAACATGCAAACAAATAGCAACAGCTTCAACGGTTAACTAGGACATATATCAACAGAAAACGAATTACAGCAAATCTCATACATAAAACAAAAATATGCATGTGTTAATTTGCCTCCGCTGCATTTCTGTGGATCCTTAACTTTTTTAGGTTACGTTTAGGATTTTCCGTTACTAATCTTCAAATACGAAAAACATTTTCACCGGTGTTCACAACATTTTAAGGTTTATGGCATACATTCTGGTGTGTATACAATTAACATACGTCCTTGCATTTAATTACCAATATATATTTATATAAACTAACATTTATTAAAAAATAAGCAACATATATAGACGAATAATTTATAAGTTCCTCGACAAAACAAGAACGAAATAAAGAATCAACAGAAGATTATTTATTTTTTAAATAATAAAAATATACTTCAAACAAATCCCAATATTGAAAAACATATATACATATTAATCTAAAATGCATTATCGAGTAGAAGGGGCGCAACTCGTGTTATCAAACCGGTATACTGAACGGATCTAAACAGGGTCTGAACATTTTGAACGTAATTTTGTATCCATGGTCTGTTTTGGTCTGACACGGTCTTAACGGGTCTAAACAACCCGCTAGACGATTCAGTCTTTTGCGTCTTGACATGTCTTAACAAACTGATTTACCTGATGAGGCTATCGATCCGAACGGCGACTTAACGATCTGAAATATCTGGACGAATTTCTCTAGCGGTAAATCGAGTCAATCAAGATGTGATCAGACCAAAATGACCGTTTCAGACTGAAATCGGGCTACTAGTGATGCCAATTACAAATTTTGATACTAAAAGAAATATACATTTTTAACAGGATTATAAGGGCGATTTTGGAAAACCCACGAAATAAAATATTCAAGAAATCTTCAATCTACGAAAAATAGTATCCACAAACAAATATGAATCAACAGCAATTTTTTTTTTACTTAATCACAATAAGCTTAGACACGATGAAATTCAGAGCCCGGTTTACTCCATAGAACTCCAGTTTATTTTGAAAGACCTTAAGTTGTGTGTTGATTCTTTATGCAGTTGGTTTACTATCACATTGACGTATCCTCAACAAGTTGGCGTTTCAGATTTTAATGCATTCGTGGTAATTTCATTGCTCATTCCCCAAAATACAAAACGACGTCATGTCTTTGGCTGAATTTCAATTGTTTGGGACGCTGTAAGCCAATCTCATCATTCTGATTTACGATTTTGAAAATATATTTCAGAACGCATTATATTCTGAAACGGCGAATTCGTAATCATTTTTATCAATACTGAAAATATAACATTCATCAATGTGTGTACTTTGACAATTAGCCAACTGATGTTACTTTCGTTAGTTTAAAGTATTTATCATATGAAAAACCCTTTTTCTATAAATTTTGCTCTTTCTATATTGATTTTGTCCTCATTTTTCAATAACAGAAGATCATTTTAGTTAAAGAGGTACATTGATTGTGAATCCAGGTAAGTTAATATGGCTTCCTTTCTAATAATAAAGCACCGAAGTCGAGTTTAAAATTGTAGAAATTATTTTCTGATTACGCAATGCTAAAATTCTTAACAAGAGCGTATCGAAAGATTCACCAATAAGTAATTTTTTGAAAGATAACTTCTTCCTTTTTTATTTAAAAGTCAATTATTTCTTAAAATTGATTGATGTTCTTTTAAACAATTCTTGAAACGGTCAGTACCAGATGTATATGTCTGTAGGATCATTAACTAACAGTTTTGTCTTATAATTACAAAAACGTTTCAATAATTACAAGATGAAATGGAATTTAAATTCATGTGTAATTTCGATCTTTTTTTTAATTTCATGTAGTTTAAAAGAACTAGTGATGAATCATGCACATTCAGCACTGTTAAGTATCGTCAAATAATGATAAATTTCGTTTTTATTACTTTCTTTCTAATGTAAAGTATCGATCTTCTATAAAAGAAACCAACGTTAGATTCATCAGAAAACTATGAAAAATGAAACACTCACCTCGTTAAAAAGCCCTACAAAAACAACATAGATTGGAAAATATCTAATGAAAAAGTACATATCAAGTTTAAAATGCAATAATTTTAACAACAAATACCAAATGCCTACACATTTTTAATATATTATCATTGATATGGTGTTTTATATAAAGCAATTGATTTAAAAATTTTTCGACTAGCGAGTATGTTGTACCCCAGGATTTGGTCACCTTAGCTGTACTCGGCAAAACCTTTCGTAATTTTGGATCCTCAATGCTATTAAAATGCGTACTTTATTTAATTTTTTTTCCTATTTATATTCGAGCGTCACTGATGTCTGTGAGAAAATCAACTAAAAGTTATGACTAATAATTGTAATAACTTGTAATTAATTACAATTTGCAAGAGAATTTAAATTCATGTGTAATTTAGATCGTTTTTCAATTTCATGTAATTAAAAAGAACTAGTAATGAAGCATTCTGATTAAATTGGCAAGTTAATCATACATTCTGTTTTTATTACTTTCTTCCTAATGTAAAGTATCGATCTTCTATAAAAGAAACCAACGTTTGATTCATCAGAAAATTATGAAAAATGAAACACTCACCCTCGTTAAAAAGCCCTACAAAAACAACATACTATTAGATAGAAAAATATCAAATGAAAAAGTACATATTAAGTTTCAAATACAATAATTTTGACAACAAATACCAAATTCCTATACATTTTTAATATATTATCATTGATATAGTGTAAAATATACAGCAATCGATATAATTAAAACTTTGAATTTGTCAAATAATAAGTATTGTGTATCCTAAGAATATGACACTTTAGCTATATTCGGCAAATAGTTATCAAAAGTACCAGGATTATAATTTTATACGCCAGACGCGCGTGTCGTCTACATAAGACTCATCAGTGATGCTCAGATCAAAATAGTTAAAAAGCCAAACAAATACAAAGTTGAAGAGCATTGAGGACCAAAAATTCCAAAAAGTTGTGCCAAATACGGCTAAGGTATTTTTTTGGATTTTTTGGATTTTTTTGGATTTTTTGGATCCGCAATGCCTGAAATACATTCATATACTTAATTTCTCTTTTTTGAAGCATCTACTGTAAATTCAGAAATTATTGCATGCATATATTACTGCGATTTTGAGATTTTAGACAAAATGCGATTTAACTTTATGCGATATTGAAAAAAATCGTTTTAAGTTCATATAATTAATTTCAAAATGCGAGTTTAAATTATTGCGATAACAACCTTATCGCATTTTTTGCAATAATAAAAACATCGCAATAATTGTTGAATAAACAGTATATCAATTTCATCTGTTGATACCATAGATTGCTCAACATTTTAAACACTAATAACATTATCAGATGAAAGAGAAATCCTTTTAAAAAAAATGATAGCTTTTGGATGTTACTTCTTAGGAATATTTGAAGTACGAATATCTACGAATGAAATTAAATGTGAGGTTTAACATCAGTGAGAAAGAAATCTCTTTAAAATGCGAAGTTTTAATACGGTAGAGAATATTGTAGCGAAAACTACAGCTGATTTGAATGACATTAATGAGGAACCTTAGACAACACAACGTGAGAAGAAGCTGTAAAAATAGTTAACAATGCTTTGACTCATCGTATTGGAATGGGATACAAAAACAAATGACAGACAGAAAGTTCTCAAAGTGGTAGTGATTTAAATTTCAGCACTATTCGATATTTCGTGGCGATCATTTTTCATTAATGAAGGAAGCCGAAGTACCCTGGGATAACCACCCAGTCATAGTAGAAAAACTGACAATCTTTCATAATTGAGAGTGGAGTTGGAACGCTATTACGAGTTGTGGGATTCGAACTCACAACCCAAGTGTTGACACTTGGCCACCGGTACCCCCAATAATATAAAAATACATGTGCTAGTGTTATGTCAAGACATAAAAACATACTAATAAAAATAATATCAGAATTTAGGACCATAAATGGACATACATTTCAAGTAATACTTATGTATTTATGCTGTAACATATCAAATCAAAATTAAAATTAATATTTGTTCCAATAAAAATCATATTAAATGATCTTACAACGGTGTTAAAATAATACTCTTTAAAAAAGAGTTCATTCAAACGACCTAAGCGTTTATATAGATTACATTAAGCGTACGAGCTTTATAAACATCTTTACCGTAAAACTGAATTTATATGAACAGCCAAACTTCAAAACAAAATCTTTGTATATAAAATAATATAGTGAAATTTATAAGGAATTTCTTGTAATAATACTTAACTAGGTTTACTTATCTTTGTTCTTTGAAATTAAAAACCTTACTACATACATGGTCATAGCGAACGAGTTTGGAAACACGAATAAAGGAGTCAAAGGAATAGTATGTCAATTGATATTTGTCACAATTGTCAAATCCATCAGGTTGCAGTCATTAAAAGTATGCAGAAAGTTCTAACACAACAACAATAATGACCATTATGACAAAGAATGTAAAACATGTAGAAATGAGATGGTGTGTATGATTACCAATGTTACAACTATCCACCAGAGATTGAATAAAGACCACGTGAGCAACAACATTTCATTTGTCTGTAACTTCCCGATATACTTTTCGTGAGGTCAAATTCAAATGAACTCTTTTACAAAGAAAGAAACACCTTGCTATCATTAATCAAATAATTGACCCACATCTTTTAGTATATAAGAAACAGACTTCGCCACGAAAATCACTAGTAAATGTTTTTATTACTGAAACGGTTATTAAAAACTGAACAAGTCTTAAATGCCTGAAATTACGGCAAGGAAAACTGTCAAGATCTTTTTTGAGTTATTCAGTACGTGTTCAGTACCCTGATCCGAGTAGGAGAAGATCCAGGACAGTTCAGTACTGTCTCATGTAATTAAAAAAAAACGCCTTTGCCTTCGATTCAGTAGCGTCATGAACATTTTCGTAGAAATCAGTACATTGATAAAGTAGTTGATTGATAATTTTCAGTAGTGTTCAGTGCCAGCTAAATCTATCGTTTTTGCCATAGAATAGTTTGTGCAGATTTATATGGCTTGTCTCCCTTCATTCGCGCTTGGATAATAATTTTCAATTCATTGATGAATTTTGATTTTCATCCGTGAAAAATACTTCTGCTTTGTTTAATTGTCCAAAATGAAATGTGTTTGAAAATTAAATGGTTATAAATTACAATGAAAATGAAATCTGTGGTCGGAATTGCTAATTTTGTATATCTTGCTTTAACGTCGGGAGCAGCTATTGAAAATAAACGGAAACTTTTAAGCTGGAAATTCCCGCTCTCAGTAAAAATCGTCTTCAACCATTTTATAACTGTATATATCTTGCTGAACAAATCGCTAACGTCAAATTTATTTTGTTTTTGTAAATATAAAGCTTTTTTCTCTGTGACTATAATACGTAGATTTTTAAGAATAAAGTCCTTTCATTCACTTTTCAATTTATGTTTGTTTAATTTTTATTCGATTACATGATAATAAAAGGCATATGAAACGAGTGACTGGTGACAAATAATGTTTATCCAATTCTTGGGCCCATGCAGGAATATATCATAAACATAGTCTTCTGTGCACGATTTCATCGTTTTTTACGCATCCGTATCTTATCATCGTCAAAAAAGTTCTCTCGGTATGCAACGATGTGAAAATATGGCAGCTTATTAATTGTCGTATTTTGAAGCCGTAGTTTAACAATTGTCACCTTAGTAAACAGTCAACAAAGAAGCATGGATATTGAGGAAGTGTATAACATATACAGTAAGATATTAATTTATTTCAATGACAGATCCATGCGTATTGCGATCACCGGATTTTTACCAGAAAGGCCACGCGGAGTTTACTGCATACCAAAAACATATCGGCAAATTGTTTACTGTGAGCAAACAATTAAAAGAAAAGTAAACTTCTTCTAAAATTGGACAAATTATAGAATTTTCTTGAGATATAAGTATATGTTACATAAGTGTTATGATAAAATCTAACGATTTAGTATACAAATATTTGCATCATTTTTTTATTTTAATTTGCATGACTTTACGTATATACTAATCTGTTAAATGTGACCCATTACATCAGCTCCATAATAAATATTGCAATAAGTCATAAAAACTTCACCTTGATTTAAATTTTGACCCCATATGAATCTTTGCAAAAAAAATTCCTATGACATATAAATATGATAATGTATATATAATGTCTAAAAATAGTAACAATCAACATTCAATCTATTTAAGCGTGGATCAGTTTGAGAAAATAAACTGATACAATAACTGAACTAAAATTATATAAATGTCTAAGAATATAACTAAACACTCTAATTAATACATTTAAAATTCTTAAATATTTTAAATAGAAATACGCAATATTTCGCTTAACAAATAAGCTTCATCAGGCGTGTGCATCTCTCTATGAGAAATCAGATGCATGACAAAAAAATATTTTTGTAGCTTGAACTACACAAAATTTGAGTGAAAGGTTAACATATTCATTGATGTTCTGTAAAACATATGTTTGTAGCTACAACTACATAAAGTTGGAGTAAATGTTTAACATATTTATTGATGTTCGATTAATTGTATGAATTTCTATAAATTAATTTGTATGATTTCAAGATTATTATTTAGATTTGTTTTTAAATCTTTTTTTCGTATCTCTCATTGAGTCCAACAGGTTCAAGAGTTCGTAACTGGTGCATCCAACATCCCTCTCTCTTTTGTCTTCCGTGTGTATCCCAATTAGGTTTTTCTCGATGATTTGAAATGTGACGTTTTCAAAATCATGCCCTGCTCTTTAAAGATGTCTTGTGATTGGGCAGTTTATATGATAATATATATATGGCGCCCTCGTGGGAAAAATCGTTGACTATTCTTCAGACGTTTTATATATATATAAAGGTCTAAGAATATAATGAAACTAATTAATTGATACAATAAAAAGTTCTGTTAGGTTTTAAAAAGAAATACGCAATATTTCGCTAGACAAACTAGCTTCATCAGGCGTGTGCATCTCTCAAGGTTAAATTGGATGCAAGTGCTAAAAAAACAAATTGCACCCCAAACTACACAAAAATTGAGTAAAAGTTTAACATATTTATTGATGTTCTATACTTTAGACTTTCAATTTCCTGCTTCACTATATGTTCAATCATTTGAATATTAGGCATGCTTTTGTTATTCTGTTAGACGAAGCATACTTAATAATAACACCACTCCTACTGATGCTAGGGACTGTCCTAAACTTGCAGTGATTTTTTTTAGCTCTATTATTAAGGCCTCACTGTGACTTTGAGACAAAGAACAGCAATGTAAACGATGTTGCTTTTTGTGTGCTTTTTGTTTGGTCATGGATGGATACCCCACATCCTTTAATTTTCTATTCGAGTATACAAAACAGTGGTTGCGATTTTAATTTGCTTCAGCCACATAATGAGGTAACCTCCTTATTGCAATCTTCAATGCACTGGCAGTTTATTTTACCAGTGCAGGGGAACAGTTACAATAACATATTTTGAAGTAAAGTTGCTTTTGATAGTCAGATTTCATGGCAAATATTTTAAGTTCCAGACAAGAAGAATACATTACCTTTTTTTTTTTAGCAAGAAAGCATGTTTAGCACCCTTTTTAAAGGATTACAGTTTTGATGAAATGGTCTTACAATATTTTCTTACTAGTTAACAGTAATTTTATTTAATTGAAAGTAATGTGTAGTGTTAACTTTTATTAGATTGATAATCATAAACAGGCATTCAATGAAATGGATTGAACAATTTGATAGATTGGTTTTGTATGTTTCAATTTTCTGTTTTAATCAAAACTAAACCCTGGAATATTTCCCCAAGCTATTTATTATATAACTATTAGACTAAACCTGTAATTAAAAGAATATACATACACGGAAATATATTGTTACTGTACATGTTATAATATTTGGTTCCGCTAACTGTTTTGATAAGCAGTTATTTAAAAAGTAAAGTATATCAGAGATATAATTGGATGATGTGAAACAATATCGATATTATATATTTATGTACAATTCATTAAGGAATATCATCACTTAAGCATCGTCAGTTCATGAGGCTTAACTTACTCACTAATTGGGACTATCTTATAATGTTTAATATATAATATGGCATTTTTACATGAAATTGTAGATATTTTGATATCATATCAGATAGTTACATGTAAAATAAAAGTTGGATTTACCGAGAATTCACCAGAACTTAATAACATTTACTTTAATGAGACGGTGATATTCCAAATTAAGGCCAGCATTTTAAAATGTGTTATGCAGTGTAATCACATGACAGAATGTATGTCAGTTTCACATTCAAAAACATCAAATGAGTGCATCGGTTTACGTGCAGGATATGTAAATGGTATGAAGAATATCAAAGGATACCACAGTGATGGGTGGACCTATCATTTAGTTTTAGATAGTAAGAGGCTATGTTACAAATAAGATAATATGTTTAGCTTGTATTTTGTAGCCTTTGTTATATTGTTTGGATTTGTTGGTGTTTGATTTTTTGCACCTGAACAAAAAGAACCCCAGGCATAAAAAAAGACTAGTTATAACAACAACACTAGTAACTAGAATGTCACCCGCACCACTGTCACGGTTACTGCAGCCATTTTTTAAATCCCAAAGTCAAATGCAATATATATGTATATGCCAGTTAACATTTCTGAAAAGTATTGTTAAGTTTGGAGCATTTAGATTTTTTTGTTGTAATTTTTGCTGTTTCCGTGGTAACGGTGACCATTTTCAAAATATTAATGACACATTGGTACATGAGAGGGAATGTACCATCAACGTTTCACTAGACTTGACCAACAATTTTAATAGAGGAAATCCTACTTTAAGGTTTTATGAGCAATTTGACATATTGTGCATTATTTTGTATGTAATGACAGACATTTTTGAATTGACAAATGAAAATTTCACATCTTCATGATCTACACAGACCAGTTGACATAATAAATATTCATGACGTTTTGGGAGATTTCGATTTTTTAAAACTTTTGTATGGCAACAAAGTAGTTCCGAGGACTGTCAAAATCATTCAAAACCTGTATATACTGGACATCGACATTGTATAAAAATTCAATGATTTTAAGTTCAGGCATATTAAAAAATTCACCAAACCCTAACATGTAATTTTTTAACATTTTCTTCGGTTTCCATACTATATTTTTTCTAAGATTTGTTTTTAAACCTTTCCATACTGTTATCCCATAACATGAAATTAATAATATTTTAATAATATAATAATCACAGAAAATAGTTTTACAACAGCATTGTATGTATCGTATATTTTTTATATCGTTGTGGAACTACTTTTTTGTTTGTGAAATACATTGGTCAGTTTTAAAATTATTTTTCGAAGACCCGGTAATCCTAGATAATTTGGTATCATGCTTATTAGTTGTTTAATGTTCAGTTGTTAAAGCTTAACACATATACCAGGTTTACTGATGTATTAAGCAAGACTCGCGGTTATACTGCATAAGAAGCTAGAATGCCGAATACGAATTTAAAGGTCATTAAAAAAATTAAAAGTTTCGAAAATAAATTGTGCCAAATATGTTTAATGCCATCTATATGCCTTGGGAGGGAAAACGTAATGTTTATTTTATTAATTTTAGTTACAAGAACATTTACTGAAATGACCATTCGATTGGTATTTCATGTCAACTCAGAAGTGCTGGCTACTGAGATGGTGATACTCTTGGGAACGATACGTTCATCAACAAAGGCACCGACCCAGTTACTGTAAACTAACCTAAGATTCCAGTCTATCGCGTTCTGTCCATATAAGACCCATTAGTTGAGCTCGATCCAAATCTATTACGTAGTTCGACATTGTAAAAAAAGACGCATCAAAGTTATTAAGTATTATCTTAATTGTGTGAGGAATTATAAAATGCGTAAAAAGGGATTAATGATAGATGTAAAGGGAGATATGGTTAATAGTTCACATAAATATTTCATGGAAACTCGAGACCATCGGTTGTTTAAGACATGGCTACGTATTTGCATTAGAATAATGATATGCTCCAGGTTTTTTAAAAGATAAAACAGAAAATACCAGTCAACAGAAAATATTTCTCTCTTCTTTGGACTCCAAACCGACAATGCTTGGCTATAATAGTAGATAGCGAAAACAAATTCGGTAACATCTATTTTTTAAAGATGCTTGTATCTAAACCTCCCACGTTTGACGTGAGTAAACCGCTGCAAGACCACACAAGCACACATGTGTATATAATGATGATATCCACGTTCATTATCACAATGTCAAGTTATAATACATAAAACTTTATAAAAGTTTAATCCACAATGATGTAGATTCCATTCGAATTATTTAAAAAATGTGTTATATAAATTGCATTAGGTTATTATACTTCTTCTCAAATAAACGAAAGAGATTAATGAGGTGTATAAAATATACACTCAATGGATTTTAGTAATAACATTGATTCACTCATAGGGTCTTTGCATCGGAAATAAACACATCAATTTTAAAACCAGTTGTTGGCATGATACGGATTATGTTCCTCTCATATATTTTCTGATGGTATGATACTAAACCTATGAACCTAAACAGGAGGGATTGTGCTTGATTTTCAAAGATGAATACATTATCTTTCGATCAGTGTAATTGAGGTCTGGAGCTGGCATATCAGTAACTGCTAGTAGTCTTTTGTTAATTTATGTATCATTGTGCTTTTGCTTAGTTTCTTTTGTAACCTACTCTGACATCGGACTCGGACTTATTTTAAACTGAGTTTTACTGTGCGTATTACTGTATGTATGGTTATTCTACATTTGCTAGAGGTAAAGGGGAGGAATATAAAGATTTACTAAAACATAAGAAACAGTCGTAGTAGGAGAAATTATCATTTAAAATTGTTCAGTCTTACATATAAGTAAGTTAAAAATTATCAATTTGTTTATGTAAAACGATCTCCATTATTACAGATACAAAGATAAGTTCGATTTATTTTATGAAAGCATTGTATTCTTTTCTTATCATGTTTTATATAAACGGTTTGTGTAATCATTATTATAATTCAAAAAGTTTTAGCTTGAAAACGTTCAAAGTGACTGTAGGATATTTGCTGTTCTTGTTTTTTTTAATTTTTTATTAGATATACGGAATCCTCTGCTTTTATCAATATAGTACCATTAAACATGTTGCCCGCTAACCGCTAATTTTCAGAATCTTATAAAATCCTTGTTATTTTCATAGTTCTGAAAAGAAAATAGGAATCAGTGTTATAGGTATGAAAAGTATAGAGCTATTCATTTCACGCCACATTTTCACTGGCTTATATCTTATGAACCTGGGCACGAACCTTTTATTTTATTCTGTTTTTTTTTGTCTGTTATTTATATTCTATCAATTTATAACAGGTTTTGCTAAAGCTTGGTATTTTGAAGCAAAGTAGAAAACCTCCTTAACATTGTAATTTAATCTTTAAAGATAGATCAATATGGAAACAAAGTAAAATCTGGTTTAGTAGCAATCATAATGATTTGTTTATTTATGTTCTTTGTTATTCTAAATGTAAATAAAAACAAAAAAACGTTCGCTGAATATTTTTTTTTCTTCATTTTTGTAAAATGATTGTAATATATCATTTCTACGGAAAGAAGTGTAAGAGATACAATTGACTACAAATAAGAAATGCGTTAGCACTATGAGGTTACTACCAGTATCTGCTATCAACTCGCAATCTTCCATACGGTTCTTTTTGGTTCAGTGTTGTTAATATTGCATGGGGATCAATGATTTAGAAACTAGCTTTATTCGGATTAACAGATGTGAATGGAGTATTCTAGGTATTGTTATTCCGTCGAGTATTTATTGTTTTTAAACATTTTATGTAGGAGTAATGTCAACCATTAACATGGCTAAATATTTGGTGAACAACTAATTTCTACAAATTTACTAACAAAAAAATACTTTGAATTACAGGTCGATGCCCAAAAAGAAGTGGTTACGTCTATAGTGAAACGATTCAGAGTTGTTATAAGATTCATGGTAAAGATACTTCATTGCAGTCTGCAGAGTATGACTCAAAATGTGGTCTCGAAGGAGCGGAACTGATGAGAATAGATTCTGAAGAGAAACAGCTTTTTATTGTTACATTTCTTGGTAAATATCTTAAGTTAAAGGCAGGTAGAGTAGACAGTTTGTATCAAATGAATCGTGCAAAATAAATTTTATTTATGAAAATAGGAAGATGCGGTATGCTTGCTAATGAGATAACCTTGATAAAGTTTTTAATTTCTCTTGTACACCTTTAGGTTCTTTTTTTTTACTACTATATTTTTACGTTTTAGTCCTTTACAATATTATTGTGAAACAACAAATTAAAACGTTATTTATTTGATGCGTCCAAAGCACCTTCTTACATAAAACTACTTAAGAAAGACTCCAATAAAACATTTGACAGCACGGCATGTATAGCTTGTAGATTCAATATTACTCGTGGTAAATCAATCCACGAAATTTAGTATCTACGAAAATAAATGAATCACTAGTATGAGAAGAAACGTTATGAGTTATATATCCATACGGGACCAATAATATTACCTAATTCTTCTGAGGTAAACGTTTTCTTGGAAGAGTTCGAACCTTAGTTTCTTAGTCATTTATTTATTTATCAACTTCCAAAACTACAGGAAATGGATGATAGGCTTCTATCTTGATGTAATTTTGATATCTACAAAAATTGACGACTTCAAACATTCACCCATAAACAAACTTGATGATTTCAGCTTTGATATTGTCAGGTTATTAATTTTTCAGTATTAATGTACCCTTTGTCTCATAGTATGACGTTTACATATCACTTTTAATACGTTAAGCACGTGAGTGTTGCTATTTTACGTTCTTCGTTTACAGGAATGTGCTCATGACACGCATTTTTTTGTATGAAAATGCAAAGTATAAAACGCTTACACTTTCGACGCTCCCAATTTCGTTCCTTTTGGAGTGCACACGAATCCTTACAGTTTAAATTTTACCTTGATTTGTAAATTCTGAATACATTAAAAATGTATGCGATTTAAACATGGTCCATCTACTGTGTCTTGTTTATTTTACAGGAGGAGTTTTGCTCAATGTTTGATGACTTGCAATTATTTACATTTTTATTCCCCCGCCATAACGGAGGGGGCATTAAGTGTTACCCTTGTCACAAATCACAGATTAAGTTGAATTTGGATGGCGTCACTTTTACCGTTGATGAGTTATGCCCCTTTATAAGCATAAAAAATGCTGAATTTTTCGTTTCCATTTTCTAACTTTAGTGTGTCTCATCCGAATGTTATGAATCTTATACACAATGCTTATAATCACAAATCACAGATTAAGTTTGAAATAGGGTGGCATCACTTTTGCCGTTCTTGAGTTTTGCTCCCTTATAAACATAAATTTTGCTGAAAATTGCTGAATTTTTCGTTTCCGTTTTCTTAATTCAGTTTGCCTCAACTAAATGTTCTGAAATTTATACACAATACTTATTCCCACAAATCACAGACCAAGTTCCAAATTGGGTGGCGTCACTTTTTACCGTTCTTGAGTTATGCCCCTTTATAAATGGAATACTTAATCTGTCGTTTCTTGTCTCTAACTTTGGTTTGCATCAACAAAATGTTATGAAACTTATACACATTGCTTATTACCACAAAACATAGAACAAGTTTGAAATTGGGTGGCGTCAGTTTTTACCGTTCTTGAGTTATGCCCCTTTATAAATAGAATACTTAATCAATTGACTTATGCATATTTACAAGCGGGGCATCTGAGGCCCATATACACATTCTCGATTTATGTTGTGTACTTTTTAGCTTCAAAACCAGGTTTAATCCACCGTTTTGTACATTAGGAAATGCCTGTTCCAAGTCAGAAATATGACAGTTGTTTTCCTTTCGTTTGATGTGTTTGAGCTTTTGATTTTACCAATTATCATGGGACATTCCGTTTTGAAATTTCCTTGAAGTTCGGTATTTTTGTTGTTTTACTTTTTAAGAGGGCAGGTTCATTCACAATCGTATCAGAAATCCTTATTATAAATTTCAAATAATAAAAAAAATACTTTTCGTCATTTAAAACCAAGATGTTTGGAAAATCAATCTTATTGTTTTGTACAATATATTTTAGATTATCTTGATGTTACCAGTTGGATAATGTTTCAAGGATCACATCTAATCGCAGAAGAGCATTGGCGATACAGTGATGGATCAATCATTACTTACTTCAATTGGCATTCAACACAACCTGATTCAAGTGGTAACCCAGGTCAGACTGAAGTGATTGGTATGAAAAAGATTGGTGGTTATAAATGGCATGACCTATGGTTGAATTATAAAGGCGCATTTTTATGCGAAAAAAGAATTTTTGATTGACCGAATACTTCTATTTATAATTTTCGAAAACAAACAATACATGATTTTAGAAATATCCTCTTATTGTGACAACATTGGAAATTGTTTTGATCAGTATATTTGTTTTTATATGTTAAATATTGTTACATTTTTTTCATAGTAGAATTAAAATGGTTAATACCATGGAAGGTTTTCTCTTTTCAGCGCTACAAATTGTTTTATTCCTCAGTGGATTTCTGTTTCATCTTCATCAGAAACACTTAAAACCAACACTAATATTTATTCCACTCTGTGATTTCCATAATTCTGATATTGATAATCTATCTGTTAATGTTGTTAATGGACACAGACAAAAAGACAAAACACCTTGGTATTCCCAACCTCTTTGAAGAAAAACAGATTGTACATTCAAATTATTCATGAGCATAACATAATTTTAATGTCTCATTTACCATTTGTTTTATATTACAAATCCCAAAAAACTACCAAAGCCAAGCTTTTAATTTAAAAACTAGATCAATAAGATGTCCATTAGAAGTTTATAAAGAAAACAACGCATCCTTATTTCATGATTATAAAGAAAGCAAAGCATCTACAACAATTAGGAATAACCAAAGCATCAGTATTATAGTTGTTTGGGTTTACATACTAGATGAATAACCAACATGATATAAGTAAATGAAATATATTCAGAATACCGAATATTTACAGCCATACACAGACATCAAACTGATTAGATATACAAATCTTCAATTAATACAAAATAATTCCAAATGATAGTATTGCACGTGACTGTTGCAAATCAGGAATCTTGTGAAAAGTTGATCCATGTTTTTTTAATGCATTTCAGTCACAAATTTTACATATTGACAATTGCTTAATAGTTGAATATTATTCGTAAGGTAGCAATGTTCGTGCATTTCGTGGGTCAATTACAAATTTCGATACTCATCGAAGTATTCATTTTCAACAGAATTATAAGGGCGATTTTGGAAAACCCACGAAATAAAATATTCAAGAAATCTTCAATCTACGAAAAATAGTATCCACAAACAAATATGAATCAACAGTAAATGTTTTTTTACTTAATCGCAATGAGCTCAGACACGATGAAATTCAGAGCCCGGTTTACTCCATAGAACTCCAGTTTATCTTCGAAGACCTTAAGTTGTGTGTTGATTCTTTATGCAGTTGGTTTACTATCACATTGACGTATCCTCAACAATATGGCGTTTCAGATTTTAATTCGTTCGTGGTAATTTCATTGCTCATTCCCCAAAATACAAAACGACGTCACGTCATTGGTTGAATTTCAATTGTTTGGGACGCTTTAAGCCAATATCATCATTCTGATTTACGATTTTGAAAATATATTCCAGAATGCATTATATTCTGAAACGGCGAATTCGTAATCATATTTATCAATACTGAAAATATAACATTCATCAATGTGTGTACTTTGACAATTAGCCAACTGATATTAATTTCGTTAGTTTAAAGTATTTATCATATGAAAAACCCTTTTTCTATAAATTTTGCTCTTTCTATATTAATTTTGTCCTCATTTTTCAATAACAGAAGATCATTTTAGTTAAAGAGGTACATTGATTGTGAATACAGGTCAGTTAATATGGCGTCCTTTCTAATAATAAAACACCGATCATAACACACTCTATTGAAGTCGAGTTTTAAATTGTAGAAATTATTTTCTGATCACGCAATGCTACACTTCTTAACAAAAGCGTATCGAAAGAATCACCAATAAGTAATTTTTTGAAAGATAACTTCTTCCTTTTTTATTTAAAAGTCAATTATTTCTTTACATTGATTGATGTTCTTTTAAACAATTCTTGAAATGGTTAGTACCAGATGTAATTATAAGTCAAAACTTTTAGTTAATGATCCTACAGACCATTAACTAAAAGTGTTGACTTATAATTACAAAAAACGTTTCGCTAATTACAATATGAAAGAGAATTTGAATTCATGTGTAATTTCGATCTTTTTTTAATTTCATGTAGTTTAAAAGAACTAGTAATGAAGCACGCATTCACATTAAGTATTGTCAAATTAATTATAAATTCCGTTTCTATTACTTTCTTCCTAATATAAGTATTAATTTTTCTATAGAAATAAATTAACGTTAGATTCATCAGAAAAATATGAAAATGTAATACTCTCCCTCGTCAAAAAAAAATTCAAAAAATACAAAAGTAGCATAGATTGGAAAATATCAAATGAAAAAGTACATATTATCAAATTTAAAATACAATAATTATGACAACAGAAACCAAAGTATCTTCACATTTTTAACTTATTTTCATTAAAATGGTGTTTTATATAAAGCAATTGATTTAAAACTTTGTCGACTAGCGAGTATGTTGCACCCCAGGATTATGTCACCTTAGCTGTACTCAGCAAAACCTTTCGTAATTTTGGATCCTCAATGCTATTAAAATTCGTACTTTATTTAACTTTTTTTCCTATTTATATTCGAGCGTCACTGATGTCTGTGAGAAAATCAACTAAAAGTTATGACTAATAATTGTAATAACTTGTAATTAATTACAAATTGCAAGAGAATTTAAATTCATGTGTAATTTAGATCGTTTTTCAATTTCATGTAATTTAAAAGAACTAGTAATGAAGCATTCAGATTAAATTGGCAAGTTAATCATACATTCCGTTTTTATTACTTTCTTCCTAATGTAAAGTATCGATCTTCTATAAAAGAAACCAACGTTTGATTCATCAGAAAATTATGAAAAATGAAACACTCACCCTCGTTAAAAAGCCATACAAAAACAACATAGATAGAAAAATATCAAATGAAAAAGTACATATTAATTTTCAAATACAATAATTTTGACAACAAATACCAAATTCCTACACATTTTTAATATATTATCATTGGTATAGTGTAAATATACAGCAATCGATTTAATTAAAACTTTGATTTGTCAAATAATAAGTATTGTGTATCCTAAGAATATGACACTTTAGCTATATTCGGCAAAACCTTTGGAATTTTGGATCCGCAATGCTTGAAATACATTCATATACTTAATTTCTCTAATTTGAAGCATCTACTGTAAATTCAGAAATTATTGCATGCATATATTACTGCGATTTTGTGATTTTAGACAAAATGCGATTTAACTTTATGCGATATTGAGAAAAATCCTTTTTAATTCATATAATTAATTTCAAAATGCGAGTTTAAATTATTGCGATAACAACCTTATCGCATTTTTCGCAATAATAAAAACATTGCAAAAACTGATTAAACAGTATATCAATTTCTTCTGTTGATACTAAAGATTGCTCAACATTTTAAACACTAATAACATTATCAGATGAAAGAGAACTCCTTTAAAAAAAATGATAGCTTTTGGATGTTACTCCTTAGGAATATTTAAAGTACGAATATCTACGAATGAAATTAAATGTGAGGTTTAACATCAGTGAGAAAGAAATCTTTTTAAAATGTGAAGTTGTAATACGGTAGAGAATATTGTAGCGAAAACTACAGCTGATTTGAATGACATTAATGAGGAACCTTAGACAACACAACGTGAGAAGAAGCTGTAAAAATAGTTAACAATGGCTTGACTCATCGTATTGGAATGTGATACAAAAACAAATGACATACAGAAAGTTCTCAAAGTGGTAGTGATTTAAATTTCAGCACTATTCGATATTTCGTGGCGATCATTTTTCATTAATGAAGGAAGCCGAAGTACCCTGGGATAACCATCCAGTCATAGTAGAAAAAACTGACAATCTTTCATAATGGAGAGTAGAGTTGGAACGCTATTACGAGTTTTGGGATTCGAACTCACAACCCAAGTGTTGACACTTGGCCACCGGTACCACAAAAATATAAAAATACATGTGCTAGTGTTATGTCAAGACATAAAAACATACTAATAAAAATAATATCAGAAGTTAGGACCATAAATGGACATACATTTCAAGAAGTACTTATGTATTTATGCTGTAACATTAATGTAAAATTAATATTTGTTCCAATAAAAATCATATTAAATGATCTTACAACGGTGTTAAAATAATACTCTTTAAAAATGAGTTCATTCAAATGACCTAAGCATTTATATTGATTGCATTAAGCGTACGAGCTTTATAAACATCTTTACCGTAAAACTGAATTTAACATGAACAGCCAAACTTCAAAACAAAATCTTTGTATATAAAATAATATAGTGAAAGTTATAAGGAATTTCTTGTAATAATACTTAACTAGGGTTACTTATTTTTGTTCTTTGAAATTAAAAACCTTACTACATACATGGTCATAGCGAACGAGTTTGGAAACACGAATAAAGGAGTCAAAAGAATAGTATGTCAATTGATATTTGTCACAATTGTCAAATCCATCTGGTTGCAGTCATTAAAATTATGCAGACAGTTCTAACACAACAACAATAATGACCATTATGACAAATAATGTAAAACATGTAGAAATGAGATGGTGTGGTATGATTACCAATGTTACAACTATCCACCAGAGATTGAATAAAGACGACGTGAGCAACAACATTCCATTTGTCTGTAACTTCCCGATATACTTTTCGTGAGGTCAAATTCAAATGAACTCTTTTACAAAGAAAGAAACACCTTGCTATCATTAATCAAATACATTTGACCCACATATTGTAGTATATAAGAAACAGATTTCGCCACGAAAATCACTAGTAAATGTTTTTATTACTGAAACGGTTATTTTAAACTGAACAAGTCTTAAATGCCTGAAATTACCGCAAGGAAAACTGTCAAGATCTTTTTTTAATTATTCAGTCCGTGTTCAGTATCCCGATCCGAGTAGGAGAAGATCCAGGACAGTTCAGTACTGTCTCAGGTAACTAAAAAAAACGCCTTTGTCTTCGATTCAGTAGCGTCATGAACGTTTTCGTCGAAATCAGTACATCGATAAAGTAGTTGATTGAGATTTTCAGTAGTGTTCAGTGCCAGCTAAATCTATCGTTTTTGACATAGAATAGTTTGTGCAGATTTATATGGCTTGTCTCCCTTCATTCGCGCTTGGATAATAATTTTCAATTCATTGATGAATTTTGATTTTTATCCGTGAAAAATACTTCTACTTTGTTTAATTGTCCAAAATGAAATATGTTTGAAAATTAAATGATATAAATTACAATGAAAATGAAATCTGTGGTCGGAATTGCTAATTTTGTTTATCTTGCTGTAACGTCGGGAGCAGCTATTGAAAATGAACGGAAACTTTTAAGCTGGAAATCCCCGCTCTCAGTAAAAATCGTCTTCTACCATTTTATAACTGTATATATCTTGCTGAGCAATTCACTAACGTCAAATTTATTTTGTTTTTGTAAATATAAAGCTTTTTTCTCTGTGACTATAATACGTAGTTTTTAAGAATAAAGTCCTTTCAATCACTTTTCAATTTATGTTTGTTTAATTTTTATTCGATTACATGATAATAAAAGTCATATGAAACGAGTGACTGGTGACAAATAATGTTTATCCAATTCTTGGACCCATGCATGAATAAATCATCAACATAGTCTTCTGTGCACGATTTCATCGTTTTTTACGCATCCGTATCGTATCATCGTCAAAAAAGTTCTCTCGGTATGCAACGATGTGAAAATATGGCAGCTTATTAATTGTCGTATTTTGAGGCCATAGTTTAACAATTGTCACCTTAGTAAACAGTCAACAAAAAAGCATGGATATAGAGGAAGTGTATAACATATAAAGTAAGATATTAAGTTATTTCAATGACAGATCCATGCGTATTGCATTCACCAGATTTTTACCAGAAAGGCCACGCGGAGTTCACTGCGATACGAAAAACATATCGGCAAATTGTTTACTGTGAGCAAACAATTAAAAAAAGGTAAATTTCTTCTTAAAATGGACAAATTATAGAATTTTCTTGAGATATAAGTATATGTTACATAAGTGTTATGATAAAATCTAGCCATCTAGTATAAAAATATTTGCATCATTTTTTTATTTTAATTTGCATGACTTTACGTATATAAATCTGTTAAAAGTGACCCATTACATCAGCCCCATAATAAATATTGCAAATTAGTCTTAAAAACTCCACCTTGATTTATATTTTGACCCTATATGAATCTTTGCCAAAAAAAATCCTATGACATATATATATATGATAATATATATATAATGTCTAAAAATAGCAACAATCAACATTCAATCTATTTAACCAGTTAATAAACTGATACAATTACTGAATTGAAATTATATAACTGTCTAAGAACATAACATAAACACGCTTATTAATACATTTAAAATTCTTAAAGATTTTAAATAGAAATACGCAATATTTCGCTAAACAAATTAGCTTCATCAGGCGTGTGCATCTCTCAAAGAGAAATCAGATGCATGACAAAATAATATTTTTGTAGCTTGAACTGCACAAAATTTGAGTGAAAGGTTAACATATTCATTGATGTTCTGTAAAAAATATGTTTGTAGCTACAACTACATAAAGTTGGTGTAAATGTTTAACATATTTATTGACGTTCGACTAATTGTATGAATTTCTATCAATTAATTTGTATGATTTCAAAATTATTATTTATATTTGTTTTCAAATCTTTTTTCTTATCTCTCATTGAGTCCAACATGTTCAAGAGTTCGTAACTGGTGCATCCAACATCCCTCTCTCTTTTGTCTTCCTTGTGTATCCCAATTTGGTTTTTCTCGATGATTTGAAATGTGACGTTTTCAAAATCATGCCCTGCTCTTAAAAGATGTCTTGTGATTGGGCAGTTGATATGATAATATATATATGGCGCCCTCGTGGGAAAAATCGTTGACTATTCTTCAGACGTTTTATATATATATAAAGGTCTAAGAATATAATAAAGCTAATTAATTGATACAATAAAAAGTTCTGTTAGGTTTTAAAAAGAAATACGCAATATTTCGCTAGACAAACTAGCTTCATCAGGCGTGTGCATCTCTCAAGGTTAAATCGGATGCATGTGATAAAAACAAAAATTTGCAGCTCAAACTAAACAAAAAATGAGTAAAAGTTTAACATGTTTTTTGTTTTTTTTTATACTTTAGACTTTCAATTTCCTGCTATACTAGATGTTCAATAATTTGAATATTAGGCATGCTTTTGTTATTCTGTTAAACGAAGCATACTTAATAATAACACCACTCATACTGGTGCTAGGGACTGTCCTAAACTTGCAGTGATTTTTTTAAGGCCTCACTATGACTTTGAGACAAACAACAGCAATTTAAACGATGTTCCTTTGCTTTTTGTGTGCTTTTTGTTTGGTCATGGATGGATACCCCACATCCTTTAATTTTCTATTCGAGTATACAAAACAGTGGTTGCGATTTTAATTTGCTTCAACCACATTATGAGGTAACCTCCTCATTGCAATCTTCAATGCACTGGCAGTTTATTTTACCAGTGCAGCGGAACAGTTACAATAACATATTTTGAAGTAAAGTTGCTTTTGATAGTCAGATTTCATGGCAAATATTTTAAGTTCCAGATAAGAAGAATATATTACCTTTTTTAGCAAGAAAGCGTGTTAAGTACCCTTTTTAAAGGATTACAATTTTGATGAAATGGTCTTACAATATTTTCTTACTAGTTAAAAGTAATTTTATTTAATTGAAAGTAATGTGTAGTGTTAATTTTTATTAGTTTGATAATCATAAACAGACATTCAATGAAATGGATTGAACAATTTGATAGATTGGTTTTGCATATTTCAATTTTCTGTGTTAATCCAAACTAAACCCTAACATATTTCCCCAAGCTATTTATTATATAATTATAAGACTAAACCTGTAATTTAAAGAATATAAATACACAGAAATATATTGTTACTGTACATGTTATAATTTTTGGTTCCGCTAACTGTTTTGATAAGCAGTTATTTAAAATGTAAAGTATATCAGAGATATAATTGGATGCTGTGAAACAATATCGATATTATATATTTATGTACAATTCATTAAGGAATATCATCACTTATGCATCGTCAGTTCATATGGCTTTACTTACTCACTAATTGGGACTATCTTATTATGTTTAATATATAATATGGCATTTTTACATGAAATTGTATATATTTTGATATCATATCAAATAGTTGCATGTAAAATAAAAGTTGGATTTACCGAAAATTCACCAGAACTTAATAACATTTACTTTAATGAGACGGTGATATTCCAAATTAAGGCGAGCATTTTAGAATGTGTTTTGCAGTGTAATCACATGACAGAATGTATGTCAGTTTCACATTCAAAAACATCCAAAGAGTGCATCGGTTTAAGTGCAGGATATGTAAATGGTATGAAGGATATCAAAGGATACCACAGTGATGGGTGGACCTATCATTTAGTTTTAGATAGTAAGAGGCTATGTTACAAATAAGATAATATGTTTTGCTTGTATTTTGTAGCCTTTGTTATAATATTGTTTTGATTTGTTGGTGTTTGATTTTTTGCATCTGAACAAAAAGAACCCCAGGCATAACAAAGACTAGTAATAACAACAACAATAGTAACTAGAATGTCACCCGCACGACTGTCACGGTTACTGCAACCATTTTTTAAATCCCAAAGTCAAATGCAATATATATGTATATGCCAGTTAAAATTTCTGAGCGTTTGGAGCATTTTGATTTTTTTGTTGTCTTTTTTGCTGTTTCCGTGGTGACGGTGACCATTTCCAAAATATTAATGACAGGTGTCACATTGGTACATGAGAGGAAATGTACCATCAACGTTTCATTAGACTTGACCAATGATTTTAATAGAGGAAATCCTACTTTAAGGTTTTGAGCAATTTGAAATATTGTGCATTATTTTCTATGTAATGCATTTTTGAATTGACAAATGAAAATTTCACATCTACATGATCTACACAGACCAGTTGACAATTCTGTAAATATTCATGACGCTTGGGGAGTTTTCGATTTTTTGAAACTTTTGCATGGCAACAAAGTAGTTCCGAGGATTGTCAAAATCATCCAAAACCTTTATATACTGGACATCTACATTGTATAAAAATTCAATGATTTTAAGTTCAGGCATATTAAAAAATTCACCAAACCCTTACATGTAATTTTTTAACATTTTCTTCGGTTTCCATAATATATTTGTTCTAAGATTTGTTTTTAAACCTTTCCATACTGTTATCCCAAAACATGAAATTAATAGTATTTTAATAATATAATAATCACAGAAAATAGTTTTACAACAGCAATGTATGAAACTACTTTTCTGTTTGTGAAATACATGGGTCAGTTTTAAAATTATTTTTCGAAGACCCGGAAATCATAGATACTTTGAAATCATGCTTATTAGTTGTTTAATGTTCAGTTGTTAAAGCTTAACACATATACAAGGTTTACTGATGTATTGAGCAAGACTCGCGGTTATACTGCATAAGAAGCGAGAATGCCGAATACGAATTTAAAGATCATAAAAAAATCAAAAGTTTCGAAAATAAATTGTGCCATATATGTTTAAGGCCGTCTATATGCCTTGGGAGGGAAAACATAATGTTTATTTTATTAGTTTTAGTTACAAAAACATTTACTGTAATGACCATTCCATTGGTATTTCATGTCAACTCAGACGTGCTGGCTACTGGGATGGTGATACTCTTGGGAACGATACGTTCATCAATAAAGGCACCGACCCAGTTGCTGTAAACTAACCTAATATACCAGTCTAGCGCGTTCTGACCATATAAGACCCATTAGTTGAGCTCGATCCAAATCTATTACGTAGTTCGACATTGTAAAAAAAGACTCATCAAAGTTATTCAGTATTATCTTAATTATGTGAGGAATTATAAAATGTGTAAAAAGGGATGAATGATAGATGTAAGGGGAGATATGGTTAATAGTTCGCATAAATATTTCATGGAAACTCGAGACCATCGGTTGTTTAAGACATGGCTACGTATTTGCATTATAATAATGATATGCCCCAAGTTTTTTAAAAGATAACACAAAAAATACAAGTCAAAAGAAAATATTTCTCTCTTCTATAGACTCCAAACCGACAATGTTTGACTTTTAAAGCAGATAGCGTAAACAAATTCGGTAACATCCATGTTTTAAAGATCCTTTATCTAAACCTCCCACGTTTGACGTGATTAAACCTCTGCAAGACCACACAAGCACACATGTGTATAAAATGATGGTATCCACGTTCATTATCACAATGTTAAGTTATAATACATAACACTTTATAAAAGTTTAATCCACAATGATGTAGATTCCATTCGAATTATTTAAACAGTGTGTTATATAAATTGCATTAGGTTATTATACTTCTTCTTAATATAACGAAAGAGATTAATGAGGTGTATGAAGTATACACTCAATGGATTTTAGGCGATTCTATTTAAAAGCTTTAAAAAATAGTTTTAAATTGTATATACAATAATATACATTTTATGGTAATATTCTATACAAAACACAAAACATGTCGGCACCTCAAAACCTAACCAAACCTTTAAACTGACTTATTCAGAAGGGGTATAGTTACGATACTGTTGTCATGTCATTAAAGATGGCATATTTTGGTATTAACATTGATTCACTGATAGGGTCTTTGCATCGGACATAAACACATCAATTCTAAAATCAGTTGTTGGCATGATACGGATTTTGTTCTTCTCATATATGTTGTTCACATGGTATATACCTGATTAGAGAAGAATATATATAGATTTACTAAAACATAAGAAACAGTCATAGTAGGAGAAATGATTATTTTAAATTGTTCAGTCCTACATATAAGTAAGTAAAAAATTATCAATCTGTTTGTGTAAAACGATCTCCATTATTACAGATCCAAAGATTAGGTCGATTTATTTTCTGAAAGCGTTGTATTCTTTTCTTAGCATGTTTTATATAAACAGTTTGTGTAATCATTATTATAATTGAAAATGTTTTAGCTTGAAAACGTTCAAGGTGACTGTAGGATGTTTGCTGTTCTTGTTTTTATTTTTTATTAGATATACGGAATCCTCTGCCATTATCCATATAGTACCATTAAACATTTTGCCCGCTTACCGCTAATTCTCAGAATCTTATAAAATCCTTGTTATTTTCATAGTTCTGGAAAGAAAATAAGAATCAGTGTTATAGGTATGAAAAGTATAGAGCTATTCACTTCCCGCCACATTTTCACTGGCTTATATCTTATAAACCTAGGCACGAACCTTTTATTTTATTCTTTTTTTTTTCTTTTTGTTTTGTCTGTTATTTATATTCTATCAATTTTTAACAGGTTTTGCTAAAGCTTGGTATTTTGAAGCAAAGTAGAAAACATCCTTAAAATTGTAATTTAATCTTTAAAGATAGATCAATATGGAAACAAAGTGAAATCTGGTTTAGTAGCAATCATAATGATTTGTTTAACTATGTTCTTTGTTATTCTAAATGTAAATTAAAAAAGAGAAAGTTCGCTGAATATTTTTTTTCTTCATTTTTGTAAAATGATTGTAATATATCATTTCTAAAGAAAGAAGTTGAAGATATACAATTGACTGTACAAATAAGAAATGCATTAGCACTATGAGGTTACTACCAGCATCTGCTATCAACTCGCAATCTTCCAAACGGTTCTATTTGGTTCAGTCATGTTAATATTGCATGGAGGTCAATGATTTAGAAACTAGCTTTATTCGGATTAATAGATGTGAATGGAGTATTCTAGGTATTGTTATTCCGTCGAGTATTTATTGTTTTTAAACTTTTTATGTAGGGGTAATGTCAACCATTGATTTTTATTCATAAATCACTGTTAATATGGCTAAATAGTTGGTGAAGAACTAATTTCTACACATTTACTAACAAAAACATACTTTGAATTACAGGTCGATGCCCAAAAAGAAGTGGTTACGTCTATAGTGAAACGATTCAGAGTTGTTATAAGATTCATGGTAAAGATACTTCATTGCAGTCTGCAGAGTATGATTCAAAATGTGGTCTCGAAGGAGCGGAACTGATGAGAATAGATTCTGAAGAGAAGCAGGTTTTTATTGTTACATTTCTTGGTAAATATCTTTAGTTAACGGCAGGTAGAGTAGATAATTTGTATCAAATGAATCGTGCAAAATAAATTATATTTATGAAAATAGGAAGATGCGGTATGCTTGCTAATGAGATAACCTTTATTAAGTTTTTAATTTATCTTGTACACCTTTAGGTTGTTTTTTTTACTACTATATTTTTCGTTTTAGTCCTTTACAATATTATTGTGAAACAACAAATTAAAACGTTATTAATTTGATGCGTCCAAAGCACCTTCTTACATAACACTACTTAAGAAAGACTCCAATAAAACATTTGACAGCACGGAATGTATAGCTTGTAGATTCATTATTACTCGTGGTAAATCAATCCACGAAAATTAGTTTCTACGAAAATAAATGAATCACTAGTATAAGAAGAAACGTTATGAGTTATATATCAATACGGGACCAATAATATTACCAAATTCTTCTGAGGTAAACTTTTTCTTGGAAGAGTTCGAACCTTAGTTTCTTAGTCATTTATTTATTTATCAACTTCCAAATTTAAAACAAAATATGTTATAAATTATGGCAGAACCAAAACATTGACTAACCGTCAGGATCTGAAATAGCAAAATGTTGGTTTGTTTCTTTAGATTTTTTCCAATGAACAAATGATGGAAATTAATTATTTGGGAAAAGAATACAGTGATAAATACGTTAATATGTGTATTTCCACAATCACTGTATTACGTTAGGGGGGGTTAAGCCCTTACTAAGATGTTTAACCATTGTGACGTGATGGTCCAGTGGTTTTTATTGTTGTTGTTATGATTAGGCGATCTCCATCGAATAGCGTCAAAACATGTCTTCCCAGGACCTGCCTTGATTACTTCTTATACATAACCCTCTAAAACAAAAATAAAAACATATCGACAAGCTTTTTAACTTCACTTTCAGATATATTTATGAAGTTCTGTCACTCTGTAACCTATATGTCAGTGCATACATGTGACCCATAAGTCCCAGTGCACTTGAGATCAGGGAAACTACAGGAAATGCATTGTAGGCTTCTATCTTGATGTAATTTTGATATCCACAAAAATTGACGACTTCAAACATTTACCCATAAACAAACTTGATGATTTCAGCTTTGATATTGTCATGCTATTAATTTTTCAGTATTAAAGTACCTTTTGTCTCATTGTATGACGTTTACATATCACTTTTAATACGTTAAGCACGTGAGTGTTGCTATTTTAAGTTCTTCGTTTACAGGAATGTGCTAATGACACGCAATTTTTTGTATGAAAATGCAAAGTATAAAACGCTTACACTTTCGACGCTCCCAGTTTCGTTCCTTTTGGAGAGCACACGAATCCTTACAGTTTTAATTTTACCTTGATTTGTAAATTCTGAATGCATCAAAAATGTATGCGATTTAAACATGGTCCATCTACTCTTTCTTCTTATTTTTACAGGAGGAGTTTTGCTCAATGTTTGATGACTTGCAATTATTTACATTTTGATTCCCCTGCCGTAACGGAGGGGGCATTAAGTGTTACCCTTGTCACAAATCACAGATTAAGTTGAATTTGGATGGCGTCACTTTTACCGTTTATGAGTTATGCCCCTTTATAAGCATAAAACATGCTGAATTTTTCGTTTCCATTTTCTAACTTTAGTTTGTCTCATCCGAATGTTATGAATCTTATACACAATGCTTATAAGCACAAATCACAGATTAAGTTTGAAATAGGGTGGCATCACTTTTGCCGTTCTTGAATTTTGCTCCCTTAGAAACATAAATATTGCTGAAAATTGCTGATTTTTTCGTTTGCGTTTTCTTCATTTAGTTTGCCTCAACTAAATGTTCTGAAATTTATACACAATGCTTATTCCCACAAATCACAGAACAAGTTCGAAATTGGGTGGCGTCACTTTTTACCGTTCTTGAGTTATGCCCCTTTATAAATGGAATACTTAATCTGTCGTTTCTTGTCTCTAACTTTGGTTTGCCTCAACAAAATGTTATGAAACTTTTACACATTGCTTATTACCACAAAACAAAGAACAAGTTTGAAATTGGGTGGCGTCAGTTTTACCGTTCTTGAGTTATGCCCCTTTATAAATGGAATACTTAATCAATTGACTTATGCATATTTACAAGCGGGGCATCTGAGGCCCATATACACATTCTCAATTTATATTGTGTACTTGTTATCTTCAAAACCAGGTTTAATCCACCATTTTGTACATTAGGAAATGCCTGTACCAAGTCAGGAATATGACAGTTGTTTTCCTTTCGTTTGATGTGTTTGAGCTTTTGATTTTACCAATTATCAAGGGACATTCCGTTTTGAAATTTCCTTAGAGTTCGGTATTTTTGTTGTTTTACTTTTTAAGAGGGCAGGCTCATTCACAATCGTATTTTAAATTTCAAATAATAAAAAAATACTTTTCGTCATTTAAAACCAAGATGTTTGGAAAATCAATCTTATTGTTTTGTACAATATTTTTTAGATTATCTTGATGTTACCAGTTGGATAATGTTTCAAGGATCACATCTAATCGCAGAAGAGCATTGGCGATACAGTGATGGATCAATCATTACTTACTTCAATTGGCATTCAACACAACCTGATTCAAGTGGTAACCCAGGTCAGACTGAAGTGATTGGTATGAAAAAGTTTGATGGTTATAAATGGCATGACCTATGGTTGAATTATAAAGGCGCATTTTTATGCGAAAAAAGAATTTTTGATTGACCGAATATTTCTATTTAAAATTTTCGAAAACAAACAATACATGATTTTAGAAATATCCTCTTATTGTGACAACATTGGAAATTATTTTGATCAGCATATTTGTTTTTATATGTTAAATATTGTTACATTTTTTTCATAGTAGAATTAAAATGGTTAATACAATGGAAGGTTGTCTCTTTTCCGCGCTACAAATTGTTTTATTCCTCAATGGATTTCTGTTTGATCTTCATCAGAAACACTTAAAACCAACACTAATATTTATTCCACTCTGTGATTTTCATACATCTGATATTGATAATCTATCTGTTAATGTTGTTAATGGACACAGACAAAAAGACAAAACACCTTGGTATTCACAACATCTTTGAAGAAAAACAGATTGTACATTCAAATTATTCATGAGCATAACATAATTTTAATGTCTCATTTACCATTTGTTTTATATTACAAATTCCAAAGATCTACCAAAGCCAAGCTTTTAATTTAAAAACTAGATCAATAAGATGTCCATTAGAAGTTTATAAAGAAAACAACGCATCCTTATTTCATGATTATAAAGAAAGCAAAGCATCTACAACAATTAGGAATAACCAAAGCAACAGTATTATAGTTGTTTGGGTTTACATACTAGATGAATAACCAACATGATATAAGTAAATGAAATATATTCAGAATACCGAATATTTACAGCCATACACAGACATCAAACTGATTAGATATACAAATCTTTAATTAATTCAAAAAAATCCAAATGATTCTTTTGCACGTGACTGTTGCAAATCAGGAATCTTGTGAAAAGTTGATCCATTTTTTTTGAATGCATTTCAGTCACAAAATAGTTGATTATTATTCGTAAGGTAGCAATGTTCGTGCATTTCGAGGGTCAATTACAAATTTCAATACTCATCGAAGTATTCATTTTCAACAGGATTATAAGGGCGATTTTGGAAAACCCACGAAATAAAATATTCAAGAAATCTTCAATCTACGAAAAATAGTATCCACAAACAAATATGAATCAACAGTAAATGTTTTTTTTTACTTAATCGCAATGAGCTCAGACACGATGAAATTCAGAGCCCGGTCTACTCCATAGAACTCCAGTTTATCTTCGAAGACCTTAAGTTGTGTGTTGATTCTTTATGGAGTTGGTTTACTATCACATTGACGTATCCTCAACAAGTTGGCGTTTCAGATTTTAATGCATTCGTGGTAATTTCATTGCTCATTCCCCAAAATACAAAACGACGTCATGTCTTTGGCTGAATTTCAATTGTTTGGGACGCTGTAAGCCAATCTCATCATTCTGATTTACGATTTTGAAAATATATTCCAGAATACATTATATTCTGAAACGGCGAATTCGTAATCATTTTATCAATACTGAAAATATAACATTCATCAATGTGTGTACTTTGACAATTAGCCAACTGATGTTAATTTCGTTAGTTTAAAGTACTTATCATATGAAGAACTCTTTTTCTATAAATTTTGCTCTTTCTATATTGATTTTGTCCTCATTTTTTCATTACAGAAGATCATTTTAGTTAAAGAGGTACATAGATTGTGAATAAAGGTCAGTTAATATGGCGTCCTTTCTAAAAATAAAACAACGAGCATAACACACTCTATTGAAGTCGAGTTTTAAATTGTAGAAATTATTTTCTGATTACGCAATGCTACAATTCTTTACAAGAGCGTATCGAAAGAATCACCAATAAGTAATTTTTTGAAAGATAACTTCTTCCTTTTTTATTTAAAAGTCAATTATGTCTTAAAATTGATTGATGTTCTTTTAAACAATTCTTGAAACGGTTAGTACCAGATGTTTATGTCTTAAGGATCATTAACTAAAAGTTTTGACTTATAATTACAAAAACGTTTCGCTAATTACAATATGAAAGAGAATTTAAATTCATGTGTAATTTCGATCTTTTTTTAATTTCATGTAGTTTAAAAGAGCTAGTAATGAAGCATTCATTCACATTAAGTATTGTCAAATTAATTATAAATTCCGTTTCTATTACTTTCTTCCTAATATAAGTATTAATTTTTCTATAGAAATAAATTAACGTTAGATTCATCAGAAAACCATGAAAATGTAATACTCTCCCTTGTCAAAAAAAAAATCAAAAATACAAAAGTAGCATAGATTGGAAAATATCAAATGAAAAAGTACATATTATCAAGTTTAAAATACAATAATTATGACAACAAAAACCAAAGTATTTATACATTTTTAACTTATTTTCATTAAAATGGTGTTTTATATAAAGCAATTGATTTAAAACTTTGTCGACTAGCGAGTATGTTGTACCCCAGGATTAGGTCACCTTAGCTGTACTCAGCAAAACCTTTCGTAATTTTGGATCCTCAATGCTATTAAAATTCGTACTTTATTTAACTTTTTTTCCTATTTATATTCGAGCGTCACTGATGTCTGTGAGAAAATCAACTAAAAGTTATGACTAATAATTGTAATATCTTGTAATTAATTACAAATTGCAAGAGAATTTAAATTCATGTGTAATATAGATCGTTTTTCAATTTCATGTAATTTAAAAGAACTAGTAATGAAGCATTTAGATTAAATTGGCAAGTTAATCATACATTCCGTTTTTATTACTTTCTTCCTAATGTAAAGTATCGATCTTCTATAAAAGAAACCAACGTTTGATTCATCAGAAAATTATGAAAAATGAAACACTCACCCTCGTTAAAAAGCCCTACAAAAACAACGTAGATTGAAAAATATCAAATTAGAAAGTACATATTAAGTTTCAAATACAATAATTTTGACAAAAAATACCAAATTCCTACACATTTTTAATATATTATCATTGATATTTTGAAGCATCTACTGTAAATTCAGAAATTATTGCATGCATATATTACTACGATTTTGTGATTTTAGACAAAATGCGATTTAACTTTATGCGATATTGAGAACAATCCTTTTTAATTCATATAATTAATTTCAAAATGCGAGTTTAAATTATTGCGATAACAACCTTATCGCATTTTTCGCAATAATAAAAACATCGCAATAATTGTTGAATAAACAGTATATCAATTTCATCTGTTGATACCATAGATTGCTCAACATTTTAAACACTAATAACATTATCAGATGAAAGAGAAATCCTTTAAAAAAAATGATAGCTTTTGGATGTTACTTCTTAGGAATATTTGAAGTACGAATATCTACGAATGAAATTAAATGTGAGATTTAACATCAGTGAGAAAGAAATCTCTTTAAAATGCGAAGTTGTAATACGGTAGAGAATATTGTAGCGAAAACTACAGCTGATTTGAATGACATTAATGAGATTGATGAGATAGGAACCTTAGACAATGATGTAACAACACAACATGAGAAGAAGCTGTAAAAATAGTTAACAATGGCTTGACTCATCGTATTGGAATGTGATACAAAAACAAATGACAGACAGAAAGTTCTCAAAGTAGTAGGGTTTTAAATTTCAGCACTATTCGATATTTCGTGGCGATCATTTTTCATTAATGAAGGAAGCCGAAGTACCCTGGGATAACCAACCAGTCATAGTAGAAAAACTGACAATCTTAAATAATGGAGAGTAGAGTTGGAACGCTATTACGAGTTGCGGGATTCGAACTCACAACCCAAGTGTTGACACTTGGCCACCGGTACCCCCAATAATTTAAAAATACATGTTCTAGTGTTATGTCAAGACATAAAAACATACTTATAAAAATAATATCAGAATTAAAATTAATATTTGTTCCAATAAAAATCATATTAAATGATCTTACAACGGTGGTAAAATAATACTCTTTAAAAATGAGTTCATTCAAATGACCTTATAATTTATATAGATTGCATTAAGCGTACGAGCTTTATAAACATCTTTACCGTAAAACTGAATTTAACATGAACAGCCAAACTTCAAAACAAAATCTTTGTATATAAAATAATATAGGGAAAGTTATAAGGAATTTCTTGTAATAATAGTTAACTTGGTTTACTCATTTTTATTTTTTTCTTTGAAATTAAAAACCTTACTACATACATGGTCATAGCGAACGAGTTTGGAAACACGAATAAAGGAGTCAAAGGAAAAGTATGTAAATTGATATTTGTCACAATTGTCAAATCCATCTGGTTGCAGTCATTAAAATTATGCAGAAAGTTCTAACACAACAACAATAATGACCATTATGACAAATAATGTAAAACATGTAGAAATGAGATGGTGTGGTATGATTACCAATGTTACAACTATCCACCAGAGATTGAATAAAGACGACGTGAGCAACAACATTTCATTTGTCTGTAACTTCACGATATACTTTTCGTGAGGTCAAATTCAAATGAACTCTTTTACAAAGAAAGAAACACCTTGCTATCATTAATCAAATACATTTGACCCACATATTTTAGTATATAAGAAACAGATTTCGCCACGAAATTCACTAGTAAATGTTTTTATTACTGAAGCGGTTATTTTAAACTGAACAAGTCTTAAATGCCTGAAATTACCGCAAGGAAAACTGTCAAGATCTTTTTTTAATTATTCAGTCCGTGTTCAGTATCCCGATCCGAGTAGGAGAAGATCCAGGACAGTTCAGTACTGTCTCAGGTAACTAAAAAAACCGTCTTTGTCTTCGATTCAGTAGCGTCATGAACGTTTTCGTCGAAATCAGTACATCGATAAAGTAGTTGATTGAGATTTTCAGTAGTGTTCAGTGCCAGCTAAATCTATCGTTTTTGACATAGAATAGTTTGTGCAGATTTATATGGCTTGTCTCCCTTCATTCGCGCTTGGATAATAATTTTCAATTCATTGATGAATTTTGATTTTTATCCGTGAAAAATACTTCTACTTTGTTTAATTGTCCAAAATGAAATATGTTTGAAAATTAAATGATATAAATTACAATGAAAATGAAATCTGTGGTCGGAATTGCTAATTTTGTTTATCTTGCTGTAACGTCGGGAGCAGCTATTGAAAATGAACGGAAACTTTTAAGCTGGAAATCCCCGCTCTCAGTAAAAATCGTCTTCTACCATTTTATAACTGTATATATCTTGCTGAGCAATTCGCTAACGTCAAATTTATTTTGTTTTTGTAAATATAAAGCTTTTTTCTCTGTGACTATAATACGTAGTTTTTAAGAATAAAGTCCTTTCAATCACTTTTCAATTTATGTTTGTTTAATTTTTATTCGATTAAATGATAATAAAAGTCATATGAAACGAGTGACTGGTGACAAATAATGTTTATCCAATTCTTGGACCCATGCATGAATAAATCATCAACATAGTCTTCTGTGCACGATTTCATCGTTTTTTACGCATCCGTATCGTATCATCGTCAAAAAAGTTCTCTCGGTATGCAACGATGTGAAAATATGGCAGCTTATTAATTGTCGTATTTTGAAGCCGTAGTTTAACAATTGTCACCTTAGTAAACAGTCAACAAAGAAGCATGGATATAGAGGAAGTGTATAACATATAAAGTAAGATATTAAGTTATTTCAATGACAGATCCATGCGTATTGCATTCACCGGATTTTTACCAGAAAGGCCACGCGGAGTTCACTGCATACGAAAAACATATCGGCAAATTGTTTACTGTGAGCAAACAATTAAAAAAAAGTAAATTTCTTCTTAAAATGGACAAATTATAGAATTTTCTTGAGATATAAGTACATGTTACATAAGTGTAATGATAAAATCTAGCCATCTAGTATAAAAATATTTGCATCATTTTTTTATTTTAATTTGCATGACTTTACGTATATAAATCTGTTAAAAGTGACCCATTACATCAGCCCCATAATAAATATTGCAAATTAGTCTTAAAAACTCCACCTTGATTTATATTTTGACCCTATATGAATCTTTGCAAAAAAAAATCCTATGACATATATATATATGATAATATATATATAATGTCTAAAAATAGCAACAATCAACATTCAATCTATTTAATCAGTTAATAAACTGATACAATTACTGAATTAAAATTATATAACTGTCTAAGCACGCTAATTAATACATTTAAAATTCTTAAAGATTTTAAATAGAAATACGCAATATTTCGCTAAACAAATTAGCTTCATCAGGCGTGTGCATCTCTCAAAGAGAAATCAGATGCATGACAAAAAAATATTTTTGTAGCTTGAACTGCACAAAATTTGAGTGAAAGGTTAACATATTCATTGATGTTCTGTAAAAAATATGTTTGTAGCTACAACTACATAAAGTTGGTGTAAATGTTTAACATATTTATTGACGTTCGACTAATTGTATGAATTTCTATAAATTAATTTGTATGATTTCAAGATTATTATTTAGATTTGTTTTCAAATCTTTTTTCTTATCTCTCATTGAGTCCAACAGGTTCAAGAGTTCGTAACTGGTGCATCCAACATCCCTCTCTCTTTTGTCTTCCTTGTGTATCCCAATTTGGTTTTTATCGATGATTTGAAATGTGACGTTTTCAAAATCATGCCCTGCTCTTAAAAGATGTCTTGTGATTGGGCAGTTTATATGATAATATATATATGGCGCCCTCGTGGGAAAAATCGTTGACTATTCTTCAGACGTTTTATATATATATAAAGGTCTAAGAATATAATAAAGCTAATTAATTGATACAATAAAAAGTTCTGTTAGGTTTTAAAAAGAAATACGCAATATTTCGCTAGACAAACTAGCTTCATCAGGCGTGTGCATCTCTCAAGGTTAAATCGGATGCATGTGATAAAAACAAAAATTTGCAGCTCAAACTAAACAAAAAATGAGTAAAAGTTTAACATGTTTTTTTTTTTTATACTTTAGACTTTCAATTTCCTGCTATACTATATGTTCAATAATTTGAATATTAGGCATGCTTTTGTTATTCTATTAGACGAAGCATACTTAATAATAACACCACTCATACTGGTGCTAGGGACTGTCCTAAACTTGCAGTGATTTTTTTAAGGCCTCACTATGACTTTGAGACAAACAACAGCAATTTAAACGATGTTCCTTTGCTTTTTGTGTGCTTTTTGTTTGGTCATGGATGGATACCCCACATCCTTTAATTTTCTATTCGAGTATACAAAACAGTGGTTGCGATTTTAATTTGCTTCAACCACATTATGAGGTAACCTCCTCATTGCAATCTTCAATGCACTGGCAGTTTATTTTACCAGTGCAGCGGAACAGTTACAATAACATATTATGAAGTAAAGTTGCTTTTGATAGTCAGATGTCATGGCAAATATTTTAAGTTCCAGATACGAAGAATATATTACCTTTTTTAGCAAGAAAGCGTGTTAAGTACCCTTTTTAAAGGATTACAATTTTGATGAAATGGTCTTACAATATTTTCTTACTAGTTAAAAGTAATTTTATTTAATTGAAAGTAATGTGTAGTGTTAATTTTTATTAGTTTGATAATCATAAACAGACATTCAATGAAATGGATTGAACAATTTGATAGATTGGTTTTGCATATTTCAATTTTCTGTGTTAATCCAAACTAAACCCTAACATATTTCCCCAAGCTATTTATTATATAATTATTAGACTAAACCTGTAATTTAAAGAATATAAATACACAGAAATATATTGTTACTGTACATGTTATAATTTTTGGTTCCGCTAACTGTTTTGATAAGCAGTTATTTAAAATGTAAAGTATATCAGAGATATAATTGGATGCTGTGAAACAATATCGATATTATATATTTATGTACAATTCATTAAGGAATATCATCACTTATGCATCGTCAGTTCATATGGCTTTACTTACTCACTAATTGGGACTATCTTATTATGTTTAATATATAATATGGCATTTTTACATGAAATTGTATATATTTTGATATCATATCAAATAGTTGCATGTAAAATAAAAGTTGGATTTACCGAGAATTCACCAGAACTTAATAACATTTACTTTAATGAGACGGTGATATTCCAAATTAAGGCGAGCATTTTAGAATGTGTTTTGCAGTGTAATCACATGACAGAATGTATGTCAGTTTCACATTCAAAAACATCCAAAGAGTGCATCGGTTTAAGTGCAGGATATGTAAATGGTATGAAGGATATCAAAGGATACCACAGTGATGGGTGGACCTATCATTTAGTTTTAGATAGTAAGAGGCTATGTTACAAATAAGATAATATGTTTTGCTTGTATTTTGTAGCCTTTGTTATAATATTGTTTTGATTTGTTGGTGTTTGATTTTTTGCACCTGAACAAAAAGAACCCCAGGCATAACAAAGACTAGTAATAACAACAACAATAGTAACTAGAATGTCACCCGCACGACTGTCACGGTTACTGCAGTCATTTTTTAAATCCAAAAGTCAAATGCAATATATATGGATATGCCAGTTAAAATTTCTGAGCGTTTGAAGCATTTTGATTTTTTTGTTGTCTTTTTTGCTGTTTCCGTGGTGACGGTGACCATTTCCATAATATTAATGACAGGTGTCACATTGGTACATGAGAGGAAATGTACCATCAACGTTTCATTAGACTTGACCAACAATTTTAATAGCGGAAATCATACTTTAAGGTTTTATGAGCAATTTGACATATTGTGCATTATTTTCTATGTAATGACAGACATTTTTGAATTGACAAATGAAAATTTCACATCTACATGATCTACACAGACCAGTTGACAATTCTGTAAATATTCATGACGTTTGGGGAGTTTTCGATTTTTTGAAACTTTTGCATGGCAACAAAGTAGTTCCGAGGATTGTCAAAATCATCCAAAACCTGTTTATACTGGACATCTACATTGTATACGAATTCAATGATTTTAAGTTCAGGCATATTAAAAAAATCACCAAACCCTAACATGTAATTTTTAACATTTTCTTCGGTTTCCATAATATATTTGTTCTAAGATTTATTTTAAAACCTTTCCATACTGTTATCCCAAAACATGAAATTATTAATATTTTAATAATATAATAATCACAGAAAATAGTTTTATAACAGCAATGTATGTATCGTATATTTTTCATATCGTTGTGAAACTACTTTTCTGTTTGTGAAATACATGGGTCAGTTTTAAAATTATTTTTCGAAGACCCGGTAATCATAGATAATTTGATATCATGCTTATTAGTTGTTTAATGTTCAGTTGTTAAAGTTTAACACATATCCCAGGTTTACTGATGTATAAAGCAAGACTCGCGGTTAAACTGCATAAAAAGCGAGAATGCCGAATACGAATTTAAAGATCATTAAAAAGTCAAAAGTTTCGAAAATAAATTGTGCCAAATATGTTTAATGCCATCTATATGCCTTGGGAGGGAAACATAAGGTTTATTTTATTAATTTTAGTTACCAGAACATTTACTGAAATGACAATTCAATTGGTATTTCATGTCAACTCAGAAGTGCTGGCTACTGGGATGGTGATACTCTTGGGAACGATACGTTCATCAACAAAGGCTCCGACCCAGTTGTTGTAAACTAACCTAAGATACCAGTCTAGCGCGTTCTGTCCATATTAGACCCATTAGTTGAGCTCGATCCAAATCTATTACGTAGTTCGACATTGTAAAAAAAGATGCAACAAAGTTATTAAGTATTATATTAATTATGTGAGGAATTATAAAATGCGTAAAAAGGGATGAATGATAGATGTAAAGGAAGATATGGTTAATAGTTCGCATAAATATTTCATGGAAACTCGAGACCATCGGTTGTTTAAGACATGGCTACGTATTTGCATTAGAATAATGATATACACCAGGTTTTTTAAAAGATAAAACAGAAAATACAAGTCAACAGAAAATATTTCTCTCTTCTTTAGACTCCAAACCGACAATGTTTGACTTTTATAGCAGATAGCGTAAACAAATTCGGTAACATCTATGTTTTAAAGATGCTTGTATCTAAACCTTCCACGTTTGACGTGATTAAACCTCTGCAAGACCACACAAGCACACATGTGTATAAAATGATGGTATCCACGTTCATTATCACAATGTTAAGTTTTAATACATAAAACTTTATAAAAGTTTAATCCACAATGATGTAGATTCCATTCGAATTATTTAAACAGTGTGTTATATAAGTTGCATTATGTTAGTATACTTCTTCTCAATATAACGAAAGAGATTAATGAGGTGTATAAAATATACACTCAATGGATTTCAGGCGATTCTATTTAAAAGCTTTAAAAAATAGTTTTAAATTGTATATACAATAATATACATTTTATGGTAATATTCTATACAAAGCACAAAAAATGTCGGCACCTCAAAACCTAACCAAACCTTTAAACTGACTTATTCAGAAGGGGTATAGTTACGATACTGTTGTCAGGTCATTAAAGATGGCATATTTTGGTATTAACATTAATTCACTCATAGGGTCTTTGCATCGAACATAAACACATCAATTCTAAAATCAGTTGTTGGCATGATACGGATTATATTCTTCTCATATATTTTGTGATGGTATGATACTAAACCTATGAACCTAAAGAGGACGGATTGTGCTTGATTTTCAAAGATGAAGACATAATCTTTCGATCAGTGTAATTGAGGTCTGGAGCTGGCATGTCAGTAACTGCTAGTAGTTTTTTGTTAAGTTATGTATCATTTTGCTTTTGCTTAGTTTCTTTTGTAACCTACTCTGACATCGGACTCGGACTTATTTTAAACTGAGTTTTACTGTGCGTATTGCTGTATGTTTGGTTATTCTACATTTTCGGGAGGTATAGGGGACGGTTGAGATCTCACAAAACATTTTAACCCCGCATTATGTTTGTGCCTGTCCGAAGACAGGAGTCCCTGGCCTTTGTTAGTCGTGTATGTATTTTTCAGTTTAGTTCATTTATAGGTTTTGGAGTTTATTGTGACGTCCATTTGAACTGAACTAGTACACATTTTTGAAGCCCTCCTACGGATTTGGGATTTTATCGCTGTGTTGAAGGCCTATTGGTGGCCTTCGATTTTTTCTGCTCTTTGGTTGGGTTGTTGTCCCTTTGACACATTCCCCATTTCCATTCTCAATTTCATATAATATTTCAGCAAGTTGCAATCGTTTAATCTTGAAATACAAATGATCAGACATTGCTTGTCTCAATCTTAACAACCGATTAGGATGCAAAAATGAAGTTGTGGGGAACCTTTCCTTGAACAGGATTATGTCGCATGGTATATACCTGATCAGAGAAGAATATATATAGATTTACTAAAACATAAGAAACAGTCGTAGTAGGAGAACTGATCATTTTAAATTGTTCAGTCTTACATATAAGTAAGTTAAAAATTATCAATTTGTTTATGTAAAACGATCTCCATTATTACAGATACAAGGATTTGGTCGATTTATTTTCTGAAAGCGTTGTATTCTTTTCTTAGCATGTTTTATATAAACAGTTTGTGTAATCATTATTATAATTGAAAATGTTTTAGCTTGAAAACGTTCAAAGTGACTGTAGGATGTTTGCTGTTCTTATTTGTATTTTTTATTAGATATACGGAATCCTCTGCCATTATCCATATAGTACCATTAAACATTTTGCCCGCTTACCGCTACTTTTCAGAATTTTATAAAATCCTTGTTATTTTCATAGTTCTGAAAAGAAAACAGGAATCAGTGTTTTAGGTATGAAAAGTATAGAGCTATTCATTTCCCGCCACATTTTCACTGGCTTATATCTTATAAACCTGGGCACGAACCTTTTATTTTATTCTTTTTTTTTTCTTTTTTTTTGTCTGTTATTTATATTCTATCAATTTTTAACAGGTTGTGCTAATGCTTGGTATTTTGAAGCAAAGTAGAAAACATCCTTAAAATTGTAATGTGATCTTTAAAGATAGATCAATATGGAAAAAAAGTGAAATCTAGCAATCATAATGATTTGTTTAACTATGTTCTTTGTTATTCTAAATGTAAATTAAAAAAAAAAGTTCGCTGAATATTTTTTTTTCTTCATTTTTGTAAAATGATTATAATATATCATTTCTATGGAAAGACGTTGAAGAAATACAATTGACTGTACAAATAAGAAATGCATTAGCACTATGAGGTTACTACCAGTATCTGCTATAAACTCGCAATCTTCCATACGGTACTATTTGGTTCAGTGTTGTTAATATTGCATGGGGGTCATTGATTTAGAAACTAGCTTTATTCGGATTAATAGATATGAAAGGAGTATTCTAGATATTGTTATTCCGTCGAGTATTTATTGTTTTTAAACTTTTTATGTAGGGGTAATGTCAACCATTGATTTTTATTCATAAATCACTGTTAATATTGCAAAATATTTGGTGAAGAACTAATTTCTACAAATTTACTAACAAAAACATACTTTGAATTACAGGTCGATGCCCAAAAAGAAATGGTTACGTCTATAGTGAAACGATTCAGAGTTGTTATAAGATTCATGGTAAAGATACTTCATTGCAGTCTGCAGAGTATGACTCAAAATGTGGTCTCGAAGGAGCGGAACTGATGAGAATAGATTCTGAAGAGAAGCAGGTTTTCATTGTTACATTTCTTGGTAAATATCTTTAGTTAAAGGCGGGTAGAGTAGATAATTTGTATCAAATGAATCGTGCAAAATAAATTCTATTTATGAAAATACGAAGATGCGGTATCCTTGCTAATGAGATAACCTTGATAAAGTTTTTTAATTTATCTTGTACACCTGTAGGTGTGTTTTTTTACTACTATATTTTTACGTTTTAGTCCTTTACAATATCATTGTGAAACAACAAATTAAAACGTTTTTAGTTTGATGCGTCCAAAGCACCTTGTTACATAAAACTACTTAAGAAAGACTCCAACATAACATTTGACAGCACGGAATGTATAGCTTGTAGATTCATTATTACTCGTGGTAAATCAATCCACGAAAATTAGTATCTACGAAAATAAATGAATCACTAGTATAAAAAAAAACGTTATGAGTTATATATCTATACGGGACCAATAATATTACCAAATTCTTCTGAGGTAAACTTTTTCTTGGAAGAGTTCGAACCTTAGTTTCTTAGTCATTTATTTATTTATCAACTTCCAAATTTAAAACAAAATATGTTATAAATCATTGCAGAACTAAAACATTGACTAACCGTCAGGATCTGAAATAGCAAAATGTTGGTTTGTTTCTTTAGATTTTTTCCAATGAACAAATGATGGAAATTAGTTATTTGGGAAAAGAATACATTGATAAATACGTTAAAACGTGTATTTCCACAATAACTGTATAACGTTATTGGGGGTTAAGCCCTTACTAAGATGTTTAACCATTGTAACGTGATGGTCCAGTGGTTTTTATTGTTGTTGTTATGATTAGGAGTTCTCCATCGAAAAGCGTCAAAACATGTCTTCCCAGGACCTGCCTTGATTACTTGATGACATAACCATCTAAAACAGAAATAAAAACATATCGACAAGCTCTTTAACTTCACTCTCAGATATATTTATAAAGTTCTGTCACTCTGTAACCTATATGTCAGTGCATACATGTGACCCATAAGTCCCAGTGCACTTGAGATCATGGAAACTACAGGAAATGGATTATAGGCTTTTATCTTGATGTAATTTTGATATCCACAAAAATTGACGACTTCAAACATTTACCCATAAACAAACTTGATGATTTCAGCTTTGATATTGTCAGGCTATTAATTTTTCAGTATTAAAGTACCCTTTGTCTCATTGTATGACGTTTACATATCACTTTTAATACGTTAAGCACGTGTGTATTGCTATTTTACGTTCTTCATCAATAGGAATGTGCTCCTGACACGCAATTTTTTGTATGAAAATGCAAAGTATAAAACGCTTACACTTTCGACGCTCCCAGTTTCGTTCCTTTTTGGAGTGCATACGATTCCTTACAGTTTTAATTTTACCTTGATTTGTAAATTCTGAATGCATCACAAATGTATGCGATGTAAACATGGTTCATCTACTGTTTCTTCTTATTTTCACAGGAGGAGTTTTGCTCAATGTTTGATGACTTGCAATTATTTACATTTTGATTCCCCCGCCCTAACGGAGGGGGCATTAAGTCCTACCCTTGTCCCAAATCACAGATGAAGCTTGAATTTGGATGGCGTCACTTTTACCGTTCAGGAGTTATGCCCCTTTATAAGCATAAAAAAAGCTGAATTTTTCGTTTCCATTTTCTAACTTTAGTTTGTCTCATCTGAATGTTATGAATCTTAGACACAATGCTTATAATCACAAATCACAGATTAAGTTTGAAAAAGGATGGCACCACTTTTGCCGTTCTTCAGTTTTGCTCCCTTATAAACATAAATATTGCTGAAAATTGCTGAATTTTTCGTTTCCGTTTTCTTAATTTAGTTTGCCTCAACTAAATGTTCTGAAATTTATACGCAATGCTTATTCCCACAAATCACAGAACACGTTCAAAATTGGGTGGCGTCACTTTTTACCGTTCTTGAGTTATGCCCCTTTACAAATGGAATACTTAATCTGTCGTTTCTTGTCTCTAACTTTGGTTTGCCTCAACCAAATGTTAGGAAACTTATACACATTGCTTATTACCACAAAACACAGAACAAGTTTGAAATTGGGTGGCGTCACTTTTAACCGTTCTTGAGTTATGCCCCTTTGTAAATGGAATACTTAATCAATTGATTTATGCATATTTACAAGCGGGGCATCTGAGGCCCATAGACACATTCTCGATTTATGTTGTGTACTTTTTAGCTTCAAAACCAGGTTTAATCCACCATTTTGTACATTCGGAAATGCCTGTACCAAGTCAGGAATATGACAGTTGTTTTCCTTTCGTTTGATGTGTTTCAGCTTTTGATTTTGCCATTTATTAAGGGACTTTCCGTTTTGAATTTTCCTTGGAGTTCGGTATTTTTGTTGTTTTACCTTTTAAGAAGACAGGCTCATTTACAATCATACCATTAACCCTTATTTTACATTTAAAAAAATAAACCAAATACTTTTTGTCAATTAAACCAAGAGCTTTTGATTTTACCAATTATCAAGGGACATTCCGTTTTGAAATTTCTTTGGAGTTTGGTATTTTTGTTGTTTTACTTTTTAAGAGGGCAGGCTCATTCACAATCGTATCATAAATCCTTACTTCAAATTTCAAATAATAAAGAAATACTTTTCGTCATTTAAAACCAAGATGTTTGGAAAATCTATCTTATTGTTTTGTACAATATTTCTTTTAGATTATCTTGATGTTACCAGTTGGATAATGTTTCAAGGATCACATCTAATCGCAGAAGAGCATTGGCGATACAGTGACGGATCAATCATTACTTACTTCAATTGGCATTCAACACAACCTGATTCAAGTGGTAACCCAGGTCAGACTGAAGTGATTGGTATGAAAAAGTTTGATGGTTATAAATGGCATGACCTATGGTTGAATTATAAAGGCGCATTTTTATGCGAAAAAAGAATTTTTGATTGACCGAATATTTCTATTTAAAATTTTCGAAAACAAACAATACATGATTTTAGAAATATCCTCTTATTGTGACAACATTGGAAATTGTTTTGATCAGCATATTTGTTTTTATATGTTAAATATTGTTACATTTTTTTCATAGTAGAATTAAAATGGTTAATACAATGGAAGGTTTTCTCTTTTCCGCGCTACAAATTGTGTTATTCCTCAGGGGATTTCTGTTTGATCTTCATCAGAAACACTTAAAACCAACACTAATATTTATTCCACAATGTGATTTTCATAAATCTGATATTGATAATCTGTCTGTTAATGTTGTTAATGGACACAGACAAAAAGACAAAACATCTTGGTATTAACAACATCTTTGAAGAAAAACAGATTGTACATTCAAATTATTCATGAGCATAACATAATTGTAATGTCTCATTTACCATTTGTTTTATATTACAAATTCCAAAGAGTTACCAAAGCCAAGCTTTTAATTTAAAAACTAGATCAATAAGATGTCCATTAGAAGTTTATAAAGAAAACAACGCATCCATATTTCAAAATTATAAAGAAAGCAAAGCATCTACAACAATTAGGAATAACCAAAGCATCAGTTTTATAGTTGTTTGGGTTAACATACTAGATGAATAACCAACATGATATAAGTAAATGAAATATATTCAGAATACCGAATATTTACAGCCATACACCGACATCAAACTAATTAGATATACAAATCTTCAATTAATACAAAATAATTCCAAATGATAGTATTGCACGTGACTGTTGCAAATCAGGAATCTTGTGAAAAGTTGATCCATTTTTTTTAATGCATTTCAGTCACAAATATTACATATTGACAGATGCTTAATAAAGGCAACAGTAGTATACCGCTGTTCAAAACTTGAATATTATTCGTAAGGTAGCAATTTTCGTGCATTTCGTAGGTATATGCACTAGTAGCCCGATTTCAGTCTGAAACGGTCATTTTGGTCTGATCACATCTTGATTGACTGGATTTACCGCTAGAGAAATTCGTCAAGATATTTCAGATCGTTAAGTCGCCATTCAGATCGATAGCCTCATCAGGTAAATCAGTTCGTTAAGGCGTGTCAAGACGGGAAAGACTGAATCGTCTAGCGGGTTGTTTGGATCCGTTAAGACCACGTCAGACCAAAAAAGACCATGGATACACAGTTACGTCAAGATGTTGTCAGACCGTGTCCAGTCGTGTTCAGATTTTAATCATTTGGACACAAAACGAGTGAAACTTTCCCATTGTTTATCAGGGGTTGCTCCCCTTTTAAAAATAAAATAAAAATTAGAAAGAAGACGGTTTAAGTTTACTGAAAGTCTACCACGTTCCTTTAATCGTGTTAATTAAATAAAAAAAATATTCAATTTGAATTCTTACTACATCCTATTTAACATGTTTTGTATTTTTTTAAAAGTAGCTCAAAGTCATACTGCTGAACAAACCGCCGCAAATTGACTAAAAAAAATCAACAGATTGCCGAAATAACATTTATTCATTGAATGTAAGCACCTGAACCTTTATGTTAAAGGTTTACAAGTGATTACAATACATGTTTTTTGCAATTACAGACTGTCGTAAGTGGTGAAAAATTTGTCATGTTGACGCAATAGATAATTTTTACACCCTTATTAAATAATTACGGATGTCGGCCGTGAACACTTGAAAACGCGTGATCTTGATAATTATGTTTAATTAAATTTAAGATGTAACATTTTTTAATATTGTAAATGAATGCATTCTCATTTATCTTTTAATGTTGGCTATATAAATTGCATTTGAGTAAATTTGAGGCAGGGAAAAAAAATATATATATATAACTAGAATCTATGTCTTTTCTCGTTTTCCGTTTACTGTCATGCCATTGTCCGTTCATTTTTGCCAGACTCATGCGTTTGACTTTTCATCTTTATTTTTTAATAAGTCTATAATTCGAGAGCCTTTCATAAAAAAAAATATTACATACCAAAAGACTTCGTTAAAAGATAAATTTTGATTATTATAGCAGAAAAAGGCCAGTGTACCTGAAGTACATTTAAAGACCAGGTTATATATATTACATGCATACATCATAGTAAAGCTGGTTTAATTTGAATTACTATACCCATGAGGGACATTTTCCGACGATAATTAATCAAATCTGACAAGTTTGATTAAACACGGAAATACGCCCGTAAACGATTTAACGTTACCGTACCCTCTTTACTTATCGCATGTCGGCATCTTCAAATGGCAAATTTATTTTACACAAAATCGTTGACATGGTAGATGGACACTACAGCACAATATTAGCTGAGCTGGAAATTACCATTGGTGAGTAGAAATGAATGATATTTTAAAACATGCCTATCGGACATGAGAATAATCATTGATCCGGCCAAGAGTTCGAAGGAAAAATGTTTACATTTGTTACATTTGTGCATACAGGTATGAATCGACGTTCTAATACACAACATTCTTGCACAGTAACTTGTTCAAAGGCAAAGTAAGAATTTGGGCTTGTAAAAAAATGTTCCTGTGATTGGACCCCCCCCCCTCCCTTTTTGGAAGATCAATGCATGAGCAACAAAAAAAGGGACGAGTTCCTCCAACTATATGTCCCCATTTAAATGCATTGATCGTCTTAAAAGTTTATGATTCGACGGTTTCCTCCAACAATATGGTTTGATAAATTTCTTTCGAAGTTCATTATACTTTTCACATACTAAAAGAAAATGATATTCATCTTCAATTTCTTGTTTATCACACATATTACAAAATCTCGGATATGTCTCAATATTATAAAATCGATAAGTTTCTATATTCAAACAGTGAGTAGATATATGCGGAATTTACAAATGAATGGTTTTATAAATATAATTTACAGCATGATCTAAATAAAATTGTTGGGGTCAAATACATCTATGCAACATACATTTAGGCGAGTCTCCAAAAAATAGTACATTTCACTATTAAAGCTACCGTTTAATCTATCTTTGAATTCAAATTAAAACAAATTTCCGTTTTTTACACCCTGATGTAACCGTATTTTTAAAGCGTTGTCATCCGTATCAATAAATTGTTTAATAAAATTGAAGTGCATGAGTATTATTAACGTCTAGGATAAGTGTGAGATTTCTCTGTTGATGGGAATAAACAAAATTTAGCTGAATTTGTATTATTTAAATTAATGAAAAGGCAAGCTAGTGTGTGTTTGAAATGATATTGTTGAAATGGATTTATAGCATGAAAAATGTGTGTAACCGATTTTACGTTGACTAAGACTGCGAATTTGAAAATAATATATTTGTGAAATCACATTCTACAAGATGACATATGTTGTAAGTACGTTATACTCTATAACCTTTTATTCTAATTATAGTATCTTTGAAATGCATTTTATAGCTGACTTTGCGGTATGGGCTTTGCTCATTGTTGACGGCCGTACGGTGACATATAGTTGTTAATGTCTGTGTAATTTTGGTTTCTTGTGGACAGTTGTCTCATTCGCAATCATACCACATCTTCTCTTTTATATTTATATAGCTATTACTTGCAACTGCCATTTGTACATGTTCCAGACTCGTGCCGCGGATGAAAGAGGTCTCCTTTCAAGTTTGAAAATAGGTGGAGAGGTCGGAAAAACTATCAGAAATATACTAGTATATGATAAAAAAAAATCAGTAAAATTCCCACTTCTCTTTTGGTAAACTGTCTTGCTATTCCCGAGTGTGTTTTAATCAAGAGAACAATTAAAAGTAAAATCTTTAAAAAAAAGTATTATCACTTTTTAAAATTTTACGTCTGGGATAGACCATGGACATATGGAAATATAACCATAAATACGTGCCTCAAATAGGTGTTAAAACGAGGATTTAAAATTTATTGAAAATAACGTTAAAATAAATTATGAAAGTTATGCCTGTATTTATTTTCACTAATATTGCAAATTTAAAGTTATTTTCTTTGTTTTGTTTCTTTCGTCTGACAGCGCGTATACACCGCAGTTATCGTAAATTATATAAACATAAAAAAAAAAAAAAAAAAAAAAAATAACATTATTTTTTTAAGACAAAACAGGGAAAAGAACTGATAAGTGCGGGTAATCCATGCGCCTTGCCTCCTTTATGTTACGATATTTTAGAAATTAATTATTCTGTTATCTATTATAACACGTGAAAACTACACCGATGAGTTCCATATATGTCTTTAACTTACAGCTGGTCCTGACAATGCATGAAATATTTGCCACTGGACTTTAAACTACCAACAATCAATCACACTACAACTTAAAGCATATATAGTAGTGAAATACAAAATGTATATTATAATGATACAATTAGCAAAATAAATAGAATACACATACACACTACTTTATTTAACTGACACAATTTAAAGGAATACTCTCTAAACTATATAAGTAGAGAAGCGAAAAGTTTCTTTTGAATACTTAACAAACTTCCGAACAGTTCATGTTTTTTTGCTCAATTTAAAAACTTGAAACATAAGCATGTATATTGAAAACTGACGACCAGACATCATTAATACGTGTATACAAAAATTCATTAATTCTTTATTAACGTTTAGCCCTACGGCACCTTTCTATTAAGAATGATGATGAGAGTAATTGTAATATATAATAGGCATGTACTTTCTTACGTTACGGATCATTGATTTTGTTACCTGTTGACCCGGTTGATTACTAGCACGTGCCAACGAACTCGACCATTTTAACTAAAACAGATTTTGTTCAAATTAACGCCATATGTATATATATACTAAGTACTATACTAAGTACAATATACCTATCATATGGATTAGAAAATAAATATTATAAGGATACATTGTTTGAATAAAAATTTCTATACGGTGATACTTTAGCACCGTCCCGACAGAGACTGAATGAATGTAGTTATGATGATCAGGTTTCGGGATCCGAGAAGTCTTTTTTCGAATTTCCGGATGTCGGAAATATTTTTTTCCAACTTAAATAGAGTAAATCGCACTAAAATAAATAAACATGCAAACAAATAGCAACAGCTTCAACGGTTAACTAGGACATATATCAACAGAAAACGAATTAAAGCAAATCTCATACATAAAACAAAAATATGCATGTGTTAATTTGCCTCCGCTGCATTTCTGTGGATCCTTAACTTTTTTAGGTTACGTTTAGGATTTTCCGTTACTAATCTTCAAATACGAAAAACATTTTCACCGGTGTTCACAACATTTTAAGGTTTATGGCATACATTCTGGTGTGTATACAATTAACATACGTCCTTGCATTTAATTACCAATATATATTTATATAAACTAACATTTATTAAAAAATAAACAACATATATAGACGAATAATTTATTAGTTCCTCGACAAAACAAGAACGAAATAAAGAATCAACAGAAGATTATTTTTTTTTTAAATAATAAAAATATACTTCAAACAAATCCTAATATTGAAAAACATATATACATATTAATCTAAAATGCATTATCGAGTAGAAGGGGCGCAACTCGTGTTATCAAACCGGTATACTGAACGGATCTAAACAGGGTCTGAACATTTTGAACGTAATTTTGTATCCATGGTCTGTTTTAGTCTGACACGGTCTTAACGGGTCTAAACAACCCGCTAGACGATTCAGTCTTTTGCGTCTTGACATGTCTTAACAAACTGATTTACCTGATGAGGCTATCGATCCGAACGGCGACTTAACGATCTGAAATATCTGGACGAATTTCTCTAGCGGTAAATCCAGTCAATCAAGATGTGATCAGACCAAAATGACCGTTTCAGACTGAAATCGGGCTACTAGTGATGCCAATTACAAATTTTGATACTAAAAGAAATATACATTTTTAACAGGATTATAAGGGCGATTTTGGAAAACCCACGAAGTAAAATATTCAAGAAATCTTCAATCTACGAAAAATAGTATCCACAAACAAATATGAATCAACAGCAATTGTTTTTTTACTTAATCACAATTAGCTTAGACACGATGAAATTCAGAGCCCGGTTTACTCCATAGAACTCCAGTTTATTTTGAAAGACCTTAAATTGTGTGTTGATTCTTTATGCAGTTGGTTTACTATCACATTGACGTATCCTCAACAAGTTGGCGTTTCAGATTTTAATGCATTCGTGGTAATTTCATTGCTCATTCCCCAAAATACAAAACGACGTCATGTCTTTGGCTGAATTTCAATTGTTTGGGACGCTGTAAGCCAATCTCATCATTCTGATTTACGATTTTGAAAATATATTTCAGAACGCATTATATTCTGAAACGGCGAATTCGTAATCATTTTTATCAATACTGAAAATATAACATTCATCAATGTGTGTACTTTGACAATTAGCCAACTGATGTTACTTTCGTTAGTTTAAAGTATTTATCATATGAAAAACCCTTTTTCTATAAATTTTGCTCTTTCTATATTGATTTTGTCCTCATTTTTCAATAACAGAAGATCATTTTAGTTAAAGAGGTACATTGATTTTAGAATCCAGGTAAGTTAATATGGCGTCCTTTCTAATAATAAAGCACCGAGCATAACACACTTTATTGAAGTCGAGTTTTAAATTGTAGAAATCATTTTCTTATTACGCAATGCTACAATTCTTTACAACAGCGTATCGAAAGATTCACCAATAAGTAATGTTTTGAAAGATAACTTCTTCCTTTTTTATTCTAAAGTCAATTATTTCTTAAAATTGATTGATGTTCTTTTTAAAAAAATAATTGAAACGGTTAGTATCTGATGTATACATTTGTATGTCTGTAGGATCATTAACTAACAGTTTTGTCTTATAATTACAAAAACGGATCAATAATAACAATATGAAAGGGAATTTAAATTGATGTGTAATTTCGATTTTTTTTTTTTAAAGTTTAAAAGAACTAGTGATGAATCATGCACATTCAGCACTGTTAAGTTTTGTCAAATAATGATAAATTTCGTTTTTATTACTTTCTTTCTAATGTAAAGTATCGATCTTCTATAAAAGAAACCAACTTTAAATTCATCAGAAAACTATGAAAAATGAAACACTCACCCTCGTTCAAAAAGCCCTACAAAAACAACATAGATTGAAAATATCACTGGAAAAAGTACAAATCAAGTTTAAAATACAATAATTTTGACAACAAATACCAAATGCCTACACATTTTTAATATAGTATCATTGATATGGTGTAAATATAAAACAATCGATTTAATTAAAACTTTGAATTTGTCAAATAGTAAGTATTTTGTATCCTAAGAATATGACACCTTAGCTATATGCGGCAAAACATTTCGAATTTTTGGATCCTCAATGCTTTTGTGATTCGTACTTTATTTAACCCTTTTTACATTTGTATTCGAGCGACACTGGTGTGTCATTTGTAGAAGACACGCCACTCTGGCGTACTACTTTTTTTGCCTGGTAACTAGGATGATAATCAATATGTTTGTAAATAAATCTTACAACGAAATACACTATTTAAAAATATAAAATTTAATATAATGCTTGTACAGATGTCAAAAGCATTTGTATTGTCGATACTAAGAAATGGACGCCGACGAGAGGGGAAAAACATCGAAGTTTTAAGCACCGCACCCTGACCTCAGGACAACCACTGAACTGCATTCCTTCACTGCTTGACATGGGTTTATCAAGTTTCCACCAAAACGTATTCGAAAGCCAGAAGGCATTGTCCCAGTCGCAATTACCTAAATTAGGCGAGACCATGGTATGGACATGCTCTTCGACAAAAAGGGCAATAAACAGAACAATAAGGTCATCGTGTACATGGTAAAAGTTCAGGAGGAGACAAACGGTAGATTGGAATTAGAACTTTCGACCAATAACAATGTTCTAACCGCAAAATAAAAAGATTTCAGAAGGTATTGAGCCAACAGAAATGGGACAAAAGCTTACCAAGTTACCAGATTCTTAGACGCATATTGGAGGGTTGTGGACGAATGACCCACAAATCCATTACCGAAAGATTCCAAAATTGAAAAATCATATCAACTTGGAGATATATAATCAATTCGCAGGCTTCTTAAAAGGAACACAGAGACTCCCTACCAGCCTTCGATATACCGATGTGAACGTTATTTCCTGAACCAACTAATTGATATAAATAAGAAGATGTGGTTTGAGTGCCAATTGGACAACTCTCCATATAAGTCAAAAAATTTAACAATTATAACGGAGCCTTGGCTAAGACCGAACAGTAAGCTAAAAGGGCCCCACAATGACTAGTGTAAATTATTATTTAAACGGGAAAACCAACGGTCTAACTTATATAAAAAACGAGAAACGATAAACACCTATGAACCACATCAACAAACGACAACCACTGAATAACTGGCTCCTGACTAAGGACAGGTGCATACAAGTGCAGGGACTTTGAACGTCTTAACAGATGACAATCTTTAACTTAACCTTACACAGCAGTGTTACATTACAACATAAAAAAAGAAACACTATTAAATATCAATTGAAATGGCTTAACCCGATCAAAAGACATTCAAACAGAAACAAGTAAACATACACTTAATGACGTTAAAACACTATCATAACTATGTATCTTCAGATTGAAAACTCGCATGCTCATGTTGAATACTTTGAAACAGAAAAAAACAGAGCAAAATCTTTTAGAAATAGAAAGTTTATAAAAAAAATACATTGTACGCGATCTCACACGTTAAATTCTTTCTAGAAATCTATGAGATTTATATTAAAAGTTTCTATCAGCAATGGTTCGGACAAGTTCTAAAATCAATGCCTATCATCTATTGTAATAGAGCTATGACTCGTGGATATATGCATTATATACAAAACTGCAATGTTAGCGCTCTCAAGCCTACATTTCTCCAAGATATGGATCACATTTTAAAAACCAAAGCAAAAACATTGTTTCAGTTGTTTCCCTTAGACAGATAGAATATGTAACACGGGCGAAATGAATAGATATAAAAATAAGGAGAAAACTGTCCACCATAGTTCAAATGAAGTGGTTGAAAGCAATTATAGGCAACCGTATGGCCTTTACCAATGAGAATACCAATACCGTATGGTAGACTAAAAAAGACTCTTTTTTTCCATGTATTTATATTACCGACCGACCAAGGGCTGTATAGCCAGTAAAGGTCGTTAAAAACTTCCATCGTCGTATTTACACGCATTTCAATTTGATAATAAATCTTTTTTTAAATCTTTTTTTTAATAGTTGTTATCGTCATTGTCACATTATTTTTATTAGACCCCAGACAAATAAATCCATTTTATTTTTTAATATTGTTCAGAAATTGCATATAACCAGGTTCTCAATCTGAGACTGGATTCTACGATTTCAAAAGTAAGAATGAGTATTATGTATATAGTGTATAATCATGTGGCTTGACAACAAATAGATAATTTGAAAAAAGTAGGTAGGGAAGTAGTAATGCATTGAATTACAGGTTGAAAATAGTGCAAAGGAAGTTTATTATTCAGAGGCATAGTAATAGAATGGAATGATTTAAAATATATTGTTTTTAAAATAACACATGATAAATATAATGTGGCACCAGTACAAAATACAATATCATATACGTCGGGCTTTAGAAAAATAGGCGTGTGTTGTGCTTTAATTCCATATTCAATCAGATTACAATACAGTGTTATATTGTGTCCAAGCTTTACTTACAATGATCTTTCACTTCGTATTAATATGTGTTTTAGTAATTATCTCAACAGCCACAGAAATTTCAGCTTTCAAATTATTGAATTAATATAAATCCTAAAAAAAACGAAAACTTCAAAAGTTTTTTTTTTTTAAACAGAAAGTAGAACGGAGCGTTTGTAGATCCTTGCAAGCATGGACATATGATATGTGTTTTGATCTGATTGGACATTTTTTTGTAGGAGGATACCAATATTTATTCTTCAGACTTTCATGTAAAAAAAACGTTCATCTGATTAAAAAAACTATTTAAGTATTCAACTGACAAGCAAGTGCTTACTCCCAAGGAATAAATTATCTTTCTTGTATTTGGCAAAACCTTTCGAAATTCTAGGTCTTTAATGTACTTTTACTTCTTGTTAAATTTGACAATTTTAAATTTGTTTTTTCGAGTGTCAATGATGAGTCTTTTGTAGACGAAACGTGGGTCTGACGTACAAACTTGTTATCTATGATGAATGTGTTCCTTGCTGAAATAGTCAACTATTCAATTAGAAAAGAAGATTTGTCATATTTGTCATAGGTTTGTTAAAAAGAAATATAAGTATAAAATCTACGAAAGACAATAATGACTTCTAGGGTCTAAGTTGTACATTTGGGTGACAAGAGTACGTTGATGTTTTTATTTCTGACTTGTTTGGTGTATTAGTGCGTTCCCTGTCATTGATGCTTATGCATGCATGTACATGTTAAATGCATAAAACATACAGTACGTAATAAACGAATTTATCCTATTCGAACCTTTAATTTTGGTTAATTATTGCATTAATTTAAGGTAATTTGAAGTCGCTTGACAGTGAAAATATTCTGAGGAAACATGATTTCATTTAAATATTTCACTCTGTTTCATAAAACATACTTAAGACACAAAGACTTTCAAATGAAAAAAAAAAGATATAGTTTAACATACTATGTGTACTACCACTTTAATATTTCCTATCCATCTATTGATTCTACCTCAGGAATAAATTCCCTTATCTGTATTTGGGAAATTTTTTGGGAATTTTTAGTCCTCATGCTCTTCAACTTCATACTTTATTTGGCCTATTAAATATTTCTTGATTCGAGCGTCACTGATCAATGAGTCTTTTTGAAGACGAAATGCGCGTCTGGAGAAAATACAAAATTTCAATCCTGGTATCTATGATGAGTTTATTGTATACATCAATTTATCTTTTCGCTGTGTATGGATATTTGATTTTCTAAAAAATGGCTAAATTGAAAGATATTAACCAATTCTTTACATATTATTAAAACAACAAACTTCGACAAGGCGTTTGACATTTCAAGAAGTAAGAATTGTAATAACAAGAATTTAAGATAGTTGAAACGTAGAAAACTAAAGAAACTGGCAAAACAAAACGTACTACATATTACCTGACAGAACGATTCAAAATTTTGGAAACAAACTCCTATTACAAAGCATAATACAATACAAAACAACACAAAAACCGAATATTACAATGTGACTTCATTTCAAATAACAAGTTGTCTTCCGACCTTAAACAATACATTGAAAATATATAATTTGATCTTAACAAGAAAAAAAAGGTAGGCGAAATACTGAAGTCTGTAATTGCTAAGTACATCTATTTTCACCTGAGATATTACTTTCATTATTTAAAATGTTTGATTGACAAAACGATATATATTGGTGGGTGATTATATTATGTATATACTGGTAGACAACAACCCTATCAATTTGTTCCTATATAATATATATATAAAAAAAAAACAGAAAAAAAAACAGAAAACGAAATATTCACATTATAGTATTCATGTTTTAGCTATACAAAGAAAGATAACTCTATTTGTTTCAGAAATTAGAATAATACAATTGATGAGCATGTCATATGTTACATGTGTGTACATTTTTCAGCATGTGTGTTGTTGAGTAAAATATCAAGACCTTATCTAGGTCAATTAAAAATTATAATATCAGTATAATTTTATTAATAAAATTGATATAACTTGTAGTTCCATTAATTATAAGTAAACAGAATGTGTAAACAATTTCAAATTTTAAATGTGAATTCATAGCAACGTTAATAATTTCTATTTCCAACCTTTAAGTGCTAGTTTGAGTAGTCTCATGGTTATGCCATTATTGTTTAAATTGTCGTCATAACTTCGATAATAATTGTTGTGTTAGTCATGTGTAGCCTTTTGGTGATTTGTTTCTCTTTCATAAAAATGATTGTTATTGTCATACATGTAAGTATTACTTTGATGGTTTTCATCATCGTATCGATTTGGACGTTTGTAGAAGTGATTACCATTTTCTCTACGGAACTGTTGATACGTTGCCTAGGAATTTGATGATTTTCAAAGTTCTGTTGATCATTTATTACTCCTAGTAGTGGGTTAACTACATGTTTAAATTTCTTACATATAGTAGGATACTTTCATTATGATTTAAATGGATGCCATCTGTGAAGTGAAATGATACGAAATGTTCATGTTTGACAAATTTAAGACTATATTTATTACATAGATTTGAAAGAATGTTGTTACATTTGGTTCTTTTTTATTCATAAGTTTTGCTTGAATGTGCGTTTCTATAAAATCGAGGCAATATAGCATTTATTATGATGTTGCTCCATGGGACAAGTCTCTGTGTATTTAATATATGTCTTTCCATATTTTTAGCCACGTCCTCAGGTGTAGTATCTTCTAGGTCGTTTGATCCGACTTGAAAAGCAATGTTGTCTGCTTTAAGCTTTCCTGCTAATAGAAATTCACTTGCACCCCGAATGGTTTTATCGTGCAGAGTAGTAATATTGGTTTTCTTGTATCTATATATTCTAATTTTTTCGCAGATCTTTCACCACTGATGAGCCTACAATCAATAAGTTAATTTGGTGGGTCTCTTCTGGGTTATTCTTACTCTGATCTTGGTCAAGATTTCTGTGACTTGAAAATTGTCTCGTCTCCGTTTACTTCCAGTTGTACTTTGTTCATGACTTTGATTTGTGCTAGGTTTGTCATATGTTCGTTTTTTTTTCTCTTTTTGTTGATCTTCAACTGTATTTGTTGTTACAATTGCACAAAGTGTTTCCACTTTTGTAAGAGTATCTTGAATTTTACTTAATTTTTCAGGTTGTTCCTTATTATATGCAGGATTTCTAATATCAGAGACACTTACATCTATGGTGCTAGTTGCTCTGGCTATATCAATAGAATTTTTGTTTACATAATCTTCAATATTTGCAAGCCTTTTGTTGATTTTACTAAACTCCATATTTTTGTTTCTAATTTCTTCCTGTTCCTTAGCCTGTAATATTAGTTTTTCTACCATTATTATGATCAGCGTTGCCAGATGGTCTATTTTTTCACTGTATTGTAAATGGCAGTCTATCAATTTGTTTTCCAATGAATGAAAGGCATATAAAACATGTTGATTTTCACTTTCTGTCTTCATGGTACATGTATTGGTCAAGTTATTGTTTTGTTTTATGTTTTCATTATTGTTTTTGTCATTTTGAGGTCGGAGGGATTCATCAGAGCTCTCATCTATTTGTTCAGGGGTTGTTTCCCCAATTTGTTTAGGGGTTGTTTCCTCATTTTCATTATGTTCAGCTTCTATAGGAATGTTTGAGTTTTGAAGTTGTCGAATGACATTGTCAATATTTATCTTGGAGTTAACCTCCTTTATACAGTTGTTTATGCATTCTTTTAAATCAAAGAATTCTTTTTCTACCAATTTTTGACAAGAGTTCCCTTGTACACGGCATTTTTTGGTTGAATAGTAGATAGTTATTGTGATGAGTTTGGTATTGTGGTGGAATACTTTCACTGCAGATTTGTTGAGAGACTGGAAGGGGGTCTTTTCTTCGAATGGTCGTTCTTCGTCATGTAAATTGAGTATTTTGGATGATTTTTCATAGTCTTGACCATTTCACATTTACGTTTGGAAATTTTCCTAAATCAATATAATATCTCAACAGCAATGCCCTTTGCCAGTACCACACGGATTTTATGCTCAAGTCAAATGTGACCTGTTTGTCATCACACGTGTTTTGCAAGTCGCTAGTTTCCATTTGTGCCATTTTATGTTTAATAGTTCTAGTGGGCTTTTGCATGAGCGAAATATTATATAAAACTGTTTTATGTGTGTTAAGCTATAGTAACATAAGATTTGAGATTTTCATTACATCAGAAATCAGGTTTTTTGGCTACTCAGATTTTATTAAATCTGTTTATCCATGCAGACATAAGGAATTGTTTTTATAAAGAAAAATCGCCGAAATAATTCCCTTCCTTTTATGTCATACAATCCATTCTAAGGTATAAAAAGAGAACTCATCGCGCTAGTACAATGGTGCAAACTTGAATTATATAAAAAGAAATATTTGCAATTTTTATTTTTTACCGTTATTCATATAATTTACCGTAAGAGCTCTCACTTTGTGTAAAAATGTCCATCATTTAGTACCAAAAGAATAGGATTTTAATGATGTAATTTATTATTTTTACAAAAGTTAAAATAATGATATCTTACATTGATGCGACAATACATTTTGCAATTTCAAACTTTAATTTCCTCACTTTGATGTCTAACAATCTATTCTGAGGTAGAAAAAGTAATTAATTATTTATTATTATTATTGTCTAGTACAAGAACATTAATAAAAAAAAAATATTGTCACTTTTTGTTGTTATCGACATAAATATAAGTAACCATATACTTTTATAATTTGTGTAAAACTATTCATCCTTAGGGTAAAAACAAACAGAATTACAATACCGTTGTATAATATTCTAACAAAATGGATAATATTGGCACTATATGTTGATGACACAACAATTTTTTTCAATTCTAAACTTAAAATTTTTCACATTCATGTCTTACAATTCATTCTGAGGTATAAAAAGTACACAATTATCAGGCTTATTATATTTCAAATTTGAGATGAATTATTTTATAAAAAAAAAGGTATATAATAAGCACTTTCACTTGGTCCTGTCATTGTCGATATTGGTCCGGTCATTGTCAACGTTGATCAGGTCACGTTTTCGCAAGCTTAGAAAATATTTTTCCGTTTTTTTTTAATATCTAAACATAAGATAATGAAATTTTATTATAGTTCAAATCTAAGATGTTTGTCCTATCATTCTTCTATCATAAGTTCAGTCATTAGTGTAACCCACCATGCAGTAGTAATCAAACAAAAAAGCACAGAAGACTCGCCACTTTCACATAAACGCGGAAGTAAACGCCCGTTTACTATGAACAAAATTCGAAGACGCGCCTTTTTCGCGTTAACGCGGCGTTTATATGAAATGCACGAGAGTTAACGCCGCGTTAACTTTTTGCACGCGTCTACATGTAATGCTTGGTCTATACCCAACTGAATTTACCTAAAACGTATAATAACGATCTCCTGTTATGCACCAACCCGTTCATGCGAGATTCAATATTTAACGTCGCGTTAACTTTTCAACATTATAAATCTTAGCAATTATTACTGCCATGAACAAATCTGATAAAATCCTCCCAAATTATTTTTATCTTTTCCTCTCTGTGATTTACGTAGGACTGATACTGATTTTTTTTCATTTATTAATGATGCTAATTGACAAACCACTAGACAAAAACCTTATTTTTGAAAACATCTATGAAACAAAACAGATTGTACATTCAATTATTCATAAGCAAAACTTAATGTCTCAGTAAACATTTGTTTGAAATAACATATCCGAACGAACTATCATTATCAAGTTTGCAATATCAAAAATAAATGGATAATATTTCCATAAGAGATTTATAAAGAGAACTACATTTCATGATTATAAGGAAAACAAAGCGTATACCCTGGATAATAAGGAATACAACAAAACATCAGTTATAAAGTTGTTTTGATATACATCAATGTATAACCAACACGATAAAAAAAAACTGAAAGATATTTAGATGACTAAAACTTTACAACAAAACACAGAAGTAAAGCTGAATATCTTCAATTAATACAAAATAATTCCGAATGATACTTTTGCACGTGACTTTTGCAAATCAGGAATCTTGTGAAACGTTGTTCGCTATTTAAATTTTGAAATGCATGTCAGTAAAAAAATTACCATCTTGATAGATAATTAATACTGTGGATCGATAATTATTTTTTGGGTTATAATTTTAGTAAATTTCGTAGTTATAGACCAATCACAAGTTTAAATACTCAACGAAGTATACATTTTCAACAAGCATGTCGGGATACTCTAACTAAACCACGAAATAAAATATTCCTGAAATCAAAATTTGTCTTTAATCCACGTTAACTAGTATATATAAAAAAACAAAAAAAAACGAATCAACAGCAATTGTTTTCCCCTTAATCACAACTAGCTTAGACACGATGAAATGCAGAGTCCGGCTTACTCCATAGAACTCCAGTTTATTTTCGAAGACCGTAAGTTGTGAATTGATTCTTTATCCAGTTGGTTTGCTAACTCATTTACGTATCCTCAACAATTCGCCGTTTCAAAATCTAATGCATTCTGGGTTATATTTTCAAAAACGTACACCAAAACATTGTGATTGGTTTAAAATGTCGTAAACAACAGAATTCAACCAATGGCGTCACTTTATTTTCATTTTGGTGTACGAACAATGAGATTTCCCAAAGTTCTTTTGCTTCTGAAAAGGCGAATTCATAATAATATCATAACAGAAAATATAACATCCATTAATGAGTGTACTAAAATAAGACCATTTTTTGTTAGAGATGCACAGGTCAGTTAGTATAGTGTCAAAATCAAACTCCGTTGAAGTCGAGTTAAACACCCCTTAATCTGGGACGGGGGTCTTACAACACAAGAACAAACCATCGAAATCCGTTGAAAAAGCAGTTACCAGATGGATCCACTTTAACAAAACAAAACCACAAAGTACAGATCTGAGTTATTGAAAGCGAGGTCAAAGCCTATGACAACGCATGAATACTCATTTATCAACGAGAAAAACATGACCAACCACCTTTTAAAATGCTATGATGGAGGTATCGACAGAGTTTCGGACCATAAATATGTATATATCTGTACAGCAATACAATTTTGTTGATGACAAGTATATAAATACTCATACCAATAAGAACAATATTTAAAGATATCATTGCAGTGTTTATTTAAAAAATCGATAAGGTGACCCGGATCGTATCTAAATTTGCAGACTCGATAAGCAATATCAATATTATACATATAAACACAAACCGATGAGACCAAAGGGACATCACTGTCCAAAAAAGAAAAAAAATATATAAGGGAAAGAAAAATCATTTTTCTTGTTTTTAATTTCTCTGCCCCGCCGATACCTGTGTGGGCATTATGTGTTACCCTTCTCCGTTCGAACGTACGTCTCTAAATTGAGTTCCGTTCGCTAACTTTAGATTGCTTCAACCAAATGTCCTCTTACGAGGTGTTGTCATTTCAGCGTTTTTTTTTAACATTGCCTTATATGCGGGAAGTTTGACTAGCCATAAAACTAGGTTCAACCCACCATTTTTTCTTAAAATGTCCTGTACCAAGTCAAGGAATGTGTCAGTTGGTATCAAATAGTCCGTTTCTATGTATATTGAGGTTTGTTTTTGCTGCAGTTCAGTGTTTATGTTGTTCCGTTGTTTTTCCTATTATAGTTGATGGCTTTCCCTCGTACTAAGTTTGTGACCCGGATTTGTTTTCTCTAAATGTGGATTCATAATTATTCGTTCGATACCAAGGTTCGCGGATTTCGTGGGAACAGGAAAACCACAAATTGAAATATTCAACGAATTACAAATTTGCTAGATGAATATATGCAGACTTTTGGAAAACCACGAAAATAACATCCACGAAAGTGCATATTTTCCTCAATCCACGAAAATTGGTAGCCACGAAAATGAATGAATCCAAAGTAATCGATGTATGACTTTTAAACAGCGGTTTATTATTGTTAAATGATTTTCACCGCAAAATACAGATCAAGTTCGAATTTGAGTGGCGTCACTTTCACTGGTCTTGAGTAATGCCCCTTATACGTTACATGTAAGCCTTATACGTGATTTGAAAGCGGGGGCATCATCTGCATCACATGGACACATTTGTGATGTATTGTTTATAGTTTCTTGTGCAAAACTGAAATATATGAATCTAGGATAGGACATTTGTTACTGTTTATATTAGAATAACATTATCTAAGTTCCTTTGGGTAAATGTCACCAGTATATTTAGAGAATTTTTGATTATTTAGCGAAGACATATCATCAACATAACAGTAGGACCACTGGAGAAGTTCTAAGTTTATATTAGATTAACATTATCTAAGTTCCTTTGGGTAAATGTCACCAGTATATTTAGAGATTTTTTGATTATTTAGCGAAGAAATATTATCAACATAACAGTAGGACCACTGGAGAAGTTCTAATCATTCAGTTTGGATTACATGTTACATTTTTCTCATAATAAAATTATTTTAATCTAGCTGTCAGAAAAAAATAGAAAAAAACAGAAAACTTAAAACTCTAACGGACGATGAGAAAACATTCCGGAGAGAACAATGCATACTGTTGATTTAGTAAAACTTAAGTCGGGTTGAATTCCAAGAATACACACACGTACCAAAAAATTCTAAATTCCATTTGTTTGTTTTCGTCGTTACATAGGGTTCTTTTTATTTTTTGTTAGCCCATTTGATTATTTCATGCATTTTCAGGACAAACAATTACTTTTTAGTCGCAGAGTTAATAAATAATTATATCACTTTTCGGATAATATTTTTTTTTATAAATATGTAAAAATTACAAATCTGAAAAAAAATGACAGCTGATTTGTTTTCGACACTGTGACTCCCTTGCATGACGGTGATTACATTAACCATCGTTTAATATTGAAAAGTTTCTTTGGACATTTATAGATTCTGCAATAATATATCATAACAGGTTTCCTTTTACCACCACATATAATAACTTTGAGTTGAAATCAATCTTCTTTTTGTTCCTAGTACCAATATTCGATTATTACATCGGGGATTCCATAACCATGATAACTATCGGATAAATGAAAAGAAGATGTTCAAATATATTTGTAGTGAAATAAAAAAGATAGTTCTAACAAGACCATTTCCGTCTAATAAATTTAACAGTATCAATTTTCTTGCACCAGATGCGCATTTCGACAATACATGTCTCTTCAGTGATGCTCGTGCCCAAAATATTTGAAATCCAAAGCTTATATAAAAGATGAAGAGCTATAATCCAAAAGGTCCAAAAGGTATAGCAATCCGTAAAAGCTTTTACACAAATCTGTTAAATGTCAACTAATCTGCATTTCAACTAAATGCGTTGGTATTATTTGAAGATGCGATTTAGATTTCAAATTCAAAATCATTATTCCATTGATGGTTTAATTGATTATTTTTCAGCAAGTCATGTAAAGGAAAATGTATGCATATCACGAATTCAACAACATTCCAACTGACTTCATTTAAAAAAAAAACGACATCTGTAACATACACAAATTTTAAGTACTTCTTTACAAGCAGAACCAAATACAATGAAAGTCCCAACTATGTACTGACTTCCGAAGCTACACAAAAAACCTTACAAATATAGATTTATTTCATCTTCAAGTTATTGTTCCACTACTAAATTGTCTCTTCCACTTACTAGACCACTTGGTACAATAAAAAACATGATAATAAATTGTTCAAATAAGGCCTTTGAAAATAGTGGAATTAATTACTTTTGGAGTGTCAAAAACTCGTTAGAAGTACTTGATAAATTGCATGCATATATTGGTGATTTTGAATCTGTTCAAATTTTTGATTTTTCCATCCTATATACCACTTTGCCTCATATTCTTATTAAGAAAAAAATAACATCCCTAAAATCCCGAGACCCATCGAAACAACGTACATTTGATACAAAAATTTAACAATACTTTTAGATATTTGGATGATTTATTGGCTCTCAATAATGACGACTTCAGTATGTATACTACAGAAATTTATCCTGTTGAACTTACTTTAAATAAAGCTAATACTAACAATGACCACTGCCCTTTCCTCGATCTTGATATCTATTTCATTAACGGGAAGCTTTATACAAAAATTAATGATAAAAGAGATGATTTTTCATTTCCTATCTTTAATTATCCATTTTCAGATGGTGACGTTCCCTTGTCAACATCTTATGGTGTTTATATATCTAAACTTGTTCGATTTGCTCGTTTATGTAACAACGTATTAGATTTTAGCCAGAGAAATTTATGTATTACTAAAAAATTATTACACCAGGGTTTTCGATATCACAAACTAGTCAAATCATTTACTAAATTTTATCATCGGTATAAGGAAATAATTCGTAAATATAACTCAAAATGCAGACATCTTATACGTTCATGCATTTCACATCCAATCTTCTATGGTAATATTCTTTACAAAGCAAAAAAATGTCAGTATTTACCTCAAAAGCTTAAAAAACCTTTGAACAGACTTCTTAAGAAGGGATATAGTTACGATTCTGTTGTCAGGTTCATTAAAGATTGCATATTTTGGCTTTAATATTGATTCACTTATAGGGTCTTTGCCTTGGAACTAAACACATTTATTTAAACAGTTGTTGGCATGACACGGGTTATGTTCTTCTCATATATTTGAAGATAGTATGATACTAAACCGTTAATGGGAGGGATTGTACCTAATATTCGTATGATGAAGACATAATCTTTCAATCAGTTTATTTGAGGTCTGGAGCTGGCATGTCAGTTAACTGCTAGTAGTCTGTTGTTATTTATGTATTATTGTCAATTTATTTATTTTCTTTTGTTACATCTTCTGACATCGGACTCGGACTTCTCGTGAACTGCATTTTAATGTGCGTATTGTTATGCATTTACTTTTCTAGATTGGCTGGAGGTATAGGGGGAGGGTCGAGATCTCATAAACATGTTTAATACCGCCGCTATTTTGCGCCTGTCCCAAGTCAGGAGCCTCTGGCCTTTGTTAGTCTTGTATGATTTTTAATTTTCGTTTCTTGTGTATAATTCGGAGTTTAGTATGACGTCCATTATCACTGTACTAGTATACATATTTTTTAAGGGGCCAGCTTAAGGACACCAACGGGTGCGGGAGTTTGTCGCTACATTGAAGACCCATTGGTGGCCTTCGGCTGTTGTCTGCTCTATGGTCGGGTTGTTGTCGCTTTGACACATTCCCCATTTCCTTTCTCAATTTTATATATAATACAATATATGGTAATTTTATTACTTGAAGTTCCTGAACACAAAACAAGCTATATAAGACGTTGTTGTATATTGCCGTGAGACAAAAACGATTCTTTCTCATAAAGATCCTTCAGCCAACATGATATAGTATTTGCTTCTCTCGACTTTTCACTATGATAAAAAAAATAACGTGTCAATTTTCATATTCCTTTTCAACCATCTTTTTTCGAGAGTCAATACTTAGGCTTTTATAGAAAAAAAACGGGAGGCTGGCGTTCAACATCTATATTGAGTTTATTATCTTGATGGTATAAACAAAAATAAATTGTTATCTACAACAAATGGCCAACCTTTGGAAGGGTTGGCATCATTCATGTGAGGTATACACAAATGAAATGAAAAACATTTAAAGCTTCATATATAACAATCAGGACGAGCTTGATCTAACAGGCACACTAAAGAATACACAGACAGAGGGATAGACAAACAACATGATTATTTTATACTATTCAAACTTATAGTTAATAAATGTTCAATAAGTAATGTGTTCGAAACATTAAAAATAAAATACCAAAAAGACCTAACTCCAAGGAAAATTACGAAAGTCCTTTATCAAATGTCAATGTAACAGCTCACGCACATCAAACGAATATAAAGCAGTTGTCATATTCCTGACTTGGTACAGGCATTTCCCGATATAGAATATGGTGGATTGACCTAGTTCAATAGCTAACCAAACCTCAAACTTGTATGACCATCGCATAATATTCAATTATATTAAAAAAAAAAAGAGAACAATCTATACCTTAAGACCATCATGAAATATTTGTGAAGTTGATACGGAATATTTATCAACAACATGAACAAGCTTTAAGGTCTTGGTATCTTCCAGTTTTTTTATTTATTTTTAAAGGACGAGCCTTTATTTGACAATTCACACATCTTAATTCATCGCACGTCAGTAATTCCAACGTAAATAACGGCTGTACAATACATCTAAATATATCAATTCCTAAAATGCTATATCAGTTAAATACTGAAATAAGCAGAATATGTAGATATCACACGCATGTCGTCTTTCATCAAGTAACTACTGTAACTTTCTATATAAAATGTCAAAGACGTTATTGTAACACAAAGGCGTTCAAATATCACATCATTATTTTCTGCATGTAAATAAACACTGTTAAAAGTTAACATAAAAGATAATGAAACAATATCCTTTATACTTTATACTAGTCCGAGATTACTCTGACGTCCGACGGCTGTTTTGCCAGACAAGCTGGGGCCGTGGGACGTCAGAGCTTGTCCCATATCAAAAAGTGGATATTTGCCCACCCAAAATAGATGCGCTGCTATGTCGCTTTTGGAGCCGACTGAGGGCCTTGGAATTATACAAATCGGGCTTCAATCTCTTCATTTTTCATTTATCTCTTCATTTATGTATGTTTCACCTACCTGCCAAACCTTTATTTTTCTATATTTTAACATTTTTCACAGAGACTCATGATTTCTCCATTTAGCCTTTCATTTTCAAAGATTATCACGTGACCACGAGAAAACAGTTCAAATGACCATAACGTAACACCTCGTTCATTTACGATGCAAGTTTCCTAAATGGCCGAGAGTTTCCGATTGTTATCGTGGTCGGAACTAAATGCTTGTTACCGATCTCCTGTAAAAGAGGAGAAAAAACGTGGTTGCTTCTAAATGTTAACCATCGATCTCCTATAAAGGAGGTAACAATATATAAATATTTGCATATTTGAGTCTCGAGGCCACGAACTCTCTCGTAACTTGAAGTCCATTTGAAAGTGAAAGTCAAAAATGGAGAAATCATGGGTCTCTGTGAAAAATGTTAAAATATAGAAAAATAAAGGTTTGGCAGGTAGGTGAAACATACATAAATGAAGAGATGAATGAAAAATGAAGAGATTGAAGCCCGATTTATATAATTCCAATGCCCTCAGTCGGCTCCAGAAGCGACACAGCAGCGCATCTATTTTGGGTGGGCAAATATCCACTTTTTGATATGGGACAAGCTCTGACGTCCCACGGCCCCAGCTTGTCTGGCAAAACAGCCGTCGGACGTCAGAGTAATCTCGGACTAACTTTATACATATTGTTTTTACATTGTAAAAGATTTCAAACGTTTATATTAATTGTATTTCACATATGAATGCGCCTACCATTGCTTTCCAACAGTTATGCCATTGATATTGGTCTGACTTCCTCATACACAAATATTCTGATGTATCTGAGGTTGTTGAATCTGGTTGAGATGGATGCCAGTTGAAATATGATATAACAGAACCATCATCATATCGCCATGTTGGCTCTGACAGGAGATGGGTTCCCTGGAAGTATATCCAATTGGAAATGTCATACTGGTCTGGAAAAGAATCGCAATCATTTAATATCAAATTTGGTACTAAATTTATATATTTATGGATACACATATTATAAACACCTGTCTTTGTTGGCAAACAGTATATAGCTCTTTACATGTCTCGTTGTGTATATTAGTCGACTGGTTGCTGTACAATTAAAATGTACACCTGTTGATGTATACGATGATTTAATGCACGTTCAAGCACAGTAGTTGTCTTTTCCTTTATTTTCATTGTAAATCAACTTCAATCAACTGAACATGCTGTATACGAAGTAATGTATTGAAATGGCTTACAGGGAAAATATAACACAAATGATAAAGATTCAATTAAAAATCATCATTCAAAAAGGCGTATAGAAAAAAAAAAAACATCCACAAAAACGAAAGCTGAAATTTTAGCTCAAATGACCCCGCCACATTCTTTGTTAAACTCGTGTTTTCAAGATAGGAAAGTAGCTCCGGGTCTACTTAGTGCATCCGTTAGAATGCTCAGTACAAATGCGACTTTCGTAGGTAGAAAAATAACGCGAATATAAATCGTCGCGAATATGTAAAACTCGAATCAAGTCTTATTAAATGTCACAGAGTAAATAAGAAAATCGGTCTACAAAATCGCAACCGTGTCTATAAATAATTTTAGCGTTTCGAGACGTTTTCAAATTCAAGAATATATAACACTCGCGGAAGGTATAGACAAACGACAGGAAATAACCACGCAGGCGTTAGAACAACAGTGATGATTTTTATTGTACAAGAATAAACTTGCCAATTGATTCAATTTAATCAAGGAAAAGATTTATACAACGTCTGGTTAGCAGGCCAATCCTCAATTATAAATTAAAAGCAGTTACTCAAATATAGCTTCTCTTATACCATGCATGTAATTTGACCAAGTTATTATACCTGAATTCATTAAAATCACACAGCACCCTATTGACGTATGTAGCATCGTTACTCAGAAAAAAATACGACTAGAATGGATCTGCTAAATCTAAGGGAACACCTGATACAACCCTTATTTTTTTATTCGGTTCGTATTGATCATTCTTCAATTTTCTATGTATAGTAGCGTCTAGTCTTTTAGTCGTAGTAATATTTTGCCAAGGTATGTTTTTCCTCAATCTAGGAGTTTTTTTATGTTTACCTTAAATTTGATAAGTCCACCTCTTTGTAGACAATATTCCGTGGTCGTTGAACAAGTTTAAGTTTGTCTTTACGTAAGATCTTTTTGGTTTTATCAGCACTTCAACATACGTACTTTGTTTTTTAATTATATAATATTATGGCCCCGAGCATTACTGAAGAGACGGTAGTCAAATAAGCAAATGGTCCCGTTAACGTTATGACAAACCCACTGATGTCAGTCTGCAGTGCACTATCATGTTTGTCTGATTGTTTTGTTATACAACCCAATATATTTTCCTTATTAAAAAATGCTATAACTTTGGTATCTTCTTTTGAAACATATTACCTTAATATATTGAAACTATAAAGAATAACAGACGAAAAAGGTGATTCAACAAGGTAATTGCAAACTAAATATAAAAGTTATTTTAATCAATTACAACATGAGTCGTCCTTGGCCAAAACTGCACATGTGATATTTAAGAAAAAATACAAACCTAGAAATATGACAATGTGTTGTTGTTTCTCGTCCGTATCAATTTTCATGAGTTCTCCACCTTCTGATTCACATATTTGGCTGTAATTATTGTACCTTAAGGTAGTATCATATACATGGACTTTATAGCAACTATTGAATGCTTTACTAAATACATAACCAGTAACATCCGGGCATCTTTCTACGAAATTAGGAAAATGTCAATCATAAGAGATAAGCAGGTATGTAAAATGGCGTTCAATATTGATAAGATTTCGTAAAATATCAACAAATTTTGTTAAAAATCCCCGTTAAGTACGTTCTATGTAGGCGTAAATCAATATCTTTCTTAAGGGCATACGATACAGTTACAGGGAAGGTAATGACGTTGCTAACGTAATTTGTTATTTTCGCAACGTCCAACTGTGACATATCGGGAAAAGATGCATTTTTCGACTGATTTTTATCATTTAAACTGATTTAATTTGAAAACGAGTTCATGGACCCCTATTTTTTCAAAACGGCATTTGGTTTCATTTTGCAGGGAGATTATGTGACCAAAATTTTATAAAACTGTAAATAGAGGATTTTTTTTAATTGTGATAAACATGCAGTAAAAAATAACGTTTTTTCCTCAATTCATGAACATTTGATAAATATGAGTTATTTCTGAATAAAAAATTGCTTATTTTTTAAAGATATTTATAAACTACAGAAACTACCGATTATTTGACAAAAAAAACCTTCTTTTTATCTTTTATAACAAAAAAGTTATGTCTTTCTTTCGAAAAAGAAATTACGGCCACAAATCTGAATTTCGAGCAAATATTCCAAATTTCGACCTCATTTTACTCAAAAAGTAGCACATGAAGGTATATTTTTTATTACATATTTGATTTAATCAGGTAAAAAATAGCCAATATGCAAATTTTCATGAACTTGTAAATACAGGATCAAAACTGTATCGTATGCCCTTAAGTGTTCTGTGTATTTACTGTAGTTTTGTTCTTGTGCAAAATATAATCTCGATATAAGATTAAAAGTAAAACATTGGGAGTTGTTCCTTTTCTAAAGAAGTGCACTGTGAAAAAAGTAAGAATTTTCAAACAAAGTTGTAAATAATGCATATAATAGTCGGTTTACAATTCGAAAACAATTTATGAATTGTCGATGCATTATCAAAGCTTATATCGCTAAGTATCTTGAGTTTGTTGTTTGATCCAGATGTTTTTGAAAAGCATTTTATTAAGAATAATATATTATTGAAGACCTTCTGAATTTTGAAAGCGTGTTGCTTCAACCGCTATGCTGTATATAATGCTTATAAAATTTAATAGATGAACGTAAAAAGTATAGAATATACCTCTAGTGAGACGAGATATTGCGATAATTCCCATCATAAAGATGATCGATTTCTATATGGAATCGATAGAATGCATATTTAGTGAAACAAAAGATTGAATTCATCTTTCAATGACGGGAAAATGCATGGAATGTTATACAATTTTTGTTAACAATATAAATTAAGGATGATAAAATTAGAGAAATTTCGATATTCCTATCATTTACACCTGAAGGACATACACGAGTCTTCATCCTACAAGCTTTTGGTTTCCTTTTCAACAAAGTGTGTATGTTTTAATATACTCATATCTATCTTAAAAGTTTACAATGTCATCGACATTCGTCCCATGTTTTTTTTAATCTTCTGTTTATACCAATTTAAAATCTATTTCGATAATATCAGGGTTTTCTTTTTGCAATATTCTAAACCAGTTGCATCTCTCATTTTCAAGATAAGAAAGGATTTTACTGCCGATTAAAGTAGATGAAAATAATGTTTGATCTTGAATCTGCATAATCTTTTATTTCATTAAAACTATATAAATACACAAACAAATGGTAATGATAATAAAATGTATTAACATATCTGCCCATCAACACATATGAAAAAATATGTTCAAAATCAATTCCTGCAAATTGGTAATAATTTAGACGTTAAAATGTTAGTCGGATATTTCTTTTACTGTGGATTCATTTATTTTCGTTGGTACCAAATTTCGTGGATGGAGGAGAACTTGCATATTCGTGGATATTTAAATTCGTGGTTTTGGCAAGTCTGTATGCATTCCTTTAGAAAATTTGTAATTCGTTAAACATATAAATTCGTGGTTCCCCTGTACCCTCGAAATCCAGGGAAATTAGTATCCAACGAATATTAATGAATCCACAGTATATAAAGTCTTATGTTATGCCTACCGCTTTAACATCCAAAGACATTCACATACATAGTTTGTCGTTTCGCTTAAGACATAACTATTTAAACATATTAGGGTTAAATGCTGATTGATTTTTTTTCATATATATATAGATATATAATTACACCAATCATTATTTTAGAGTGAAATATATGTGTTATAAGTCATATACACATACTAAAATATTAAAACAGCTAATGTGCTGCTATTACTGTTAAAATTGTAACAATATATTCAGTAAAATTGAATAATGAATGTCAACCTATTATTGTTTTGAGATCTTTTCGATGTTTTGTAAAATCAGGACAAGAAACTTGGTCCGTAATTAATAAGCATAGTTCCAGAAAAAAATAATTGTACTTCTTTTCGTCAAATCATTTAATTGAGGTTTTCAAGATCAGACTCTTTATATAAGAAGGGTATTTTTTTCAGAATCCGTACTACCCTCGAGTGTAAAAATAGTGTCTATAAGAATATTGAATAACGAGTAATCGTTTTCATTGATCATGTTGAAGGGTCTACCCATTATGATTTTGAATAAAATGAAAAAAATACGAAGTGTGCATTGAAAAAACACATGCTAGACCATGGCCTATAGAAAAAAGGCAAACAGACTCATAACATTAAACAAAGTAAATAAAACACAAGCTGCGTAAGGAGAACATGATTGCTCTAGGCAACTTCCAAAACGTAATTTGACAAAGAACCATTAATATTCTTTAAATTACTCCTACATTTTGTCTAGCATCCCAAATCAAGTCACTTAGTCTTCAAATCATGTGCAACCATTTTATTTTGTTTATCATCTTAGTAACGTGTTATAGTGTTCTTTTATTTGTCTTTATTAATATTGCTTTTACCGTTTGGTTTGTTCGTGGTAAAATCCATTTTACGTGGCTTTGTACTTATGCATCCCGTCATTGTGTTGTTTGTATTATATTTCATGTTGATTGTGTGCTTTGTCCGTGTGACTTTTTGTGTTTCATTGATACATATGACATGGCTCTATACTTAAACATCTCGCCATTGTGTTATTGTTCTATTATAATGTTTGTATTCTTGTCTCTAATATTCGCTTGTTGTATGCTTTGTCTGTATGCCCGTTTATGTTTCTTTGAAATTTAATGACGTGGATCTTTTTAGACGGAGGATAAAGTAACCTTCTAATTTAAATTCTGCAGAGGATATACATTGTACTATAAATAACTATAGACTATATTCTTTTCATAATTGGAACGACTAAATTAGAATACCAACATTAGAATGCGATGAATGAGGTTGTTAAATTTGATATGTTCTTTTGTGCTCCTTTGTTAAATATTTGTTTGTTTTTATTGTGATTAAGATTATAACACAATGTTTGCTGCTGTAATCGCAATTTTGACTTTTTAACCGATTATGTCTGTTTGTTTTGTTCACGCATCGTTTTCAATAAAATGAAATTTGATGCAACTGTCGTACAAGTGGGTGAATGAAAAAGGCAATATTTGTATTCAAACCGCTTTAATACAAATAATGTGGTGCAAAAATCGAATGCTTCAATGTTGGACCATTCGGTGGTGTTCTTTGTCTTTAAGCCACATTATTCCGATCATACATGTACCTTTGTTTATTTAACCACTTTTTCACATTAAACTCAACGGACGCCTTATGACAAATCGTTGTAAGTTAACATTTCTTTTAGTTACACAAAGGGGAAGTTCAGTATTTGTTCTTGCATGACTGTTTTTCTTCAGAATCCAATTGAGATTAATACTCATTGATTGAATATCACTTTAAAAAAATATGCAATTTAAAACTTAACAAGAATTTCTTCGCATAACCACTTCTTCTGGCCGTTCATATTTGAAGAGCCAACTAGATACATTAGATTTTAAAATTATCATGATATGTTACATGAGTATTTTAAAAGTGATAACAGTTTTCAGAATCTTATGTAATTGTTTAAACATGTTAAATTTAGATATTCCCATTTATTTTTGCCTCTTACGTCTTTTCATGTTGTTATAATAAGCTCTTTTCAAAGAAAAACCCTCAAATAATTTGGCAGAACAATTAGATGCTGTTGTGTTTATCTGCCATTTCACAGCATATATATCAAAAGCTACAAAAATGTTCAACAACATAATTTTGGAAAATATTACAATAATAGTGTAAATAGAAGTAAGTTTTTCTTACTAAGCTTACCATCAAGGACAAGAAAATAACTCCATCCTACACTGGAATATCCTAGTGAGGTAGGTTGGACTATGTAGCCAATGGTAACCCCTTTACATTCCTTTGATCCATCGTTGTAGGAAATAGACATGCATTCATCCGAAACACCGCAAAGTAACGAACATCTTATCAAACTTTGATTTTTCAACACTATTATATTTGCATTTATAAACCAATTTTCCAAATACGACTGCTGTTTGGCAATGTAAGAAATAATATCAGCATATAGTAGGGGAGATATTAAAACCAACACAACTGATATAATTCCTTTAAATTTCATTGTATCGAACAGTCAGGTATGTTTATTTCTGTTCATTGGCTGATACTTATATAAGTCTACACAACACATGATTTACAGAATTTTAGATTCCTTCGAAAAACATCAAACACAATAAATATTGATATTAAACTGTTTTTCAATAAAATTTATAGATGAACGTTACTTTTTATGTTCAAATAATTGATGTATTTCGCTCCATAGGAGTTTATTATCGCAATATCTTAATAAAAACGCAAATCTTAATATCTCATCTAAGTCTACATAGTGTTGTAGAGTCCTCTTACGTTTTAATACTTGTATCGATATTTAACACTCGGAACACTCAATATGGATAGTGCTCAATACGCAGCTGCACAGATATGTATTAATAACGTAAGTACTAATGGAAAAATTCATCAAAGCTTTTCCATTACCTCTCAATTATTCAATACTTTGTTTTCAATAATGGCATCTTAGACGTGTGTTGTAAAAATGTAACAGTTTTCTCTTATCTTTTTATAGAAAAGTCAATCATTTCAATGGTTTTTACTTCTAGAATTTAATTTATACTGTTAACAGAGATATATCTCGCCTTTTTTTATTTCGATACTTAAATACAAATTTTTAAATCATAATTGCAATATTTAAACATGTACAAATGTACGTTATGCAAAATATTCAAGGTCGATGAACCATAATTGAAAGTGCAGGGGATAGAAATCTCCATGGATTGAAGATGTGCCAATGTTAATACATATGCATACCAAATATCATTGACCTACCTCTAATGGTTCCCCATAAACTTTCTTAATCACAAACAAATAATTGTAAAGTAAGCAAAAGTCAATAGACCATGAGTGAGGGAGCAGGACCAAACAATCTATGAAAATGAGATGTGGCAATGCTAGAACAGCTGCTTCAAACCTAGTATATATTTGTCCTACCACTGGTGGTTCCCCATAAACAGACCTAACAAACAAATAGTACATTGTTGACGCCGCCTCCGGAAACAGCATTCCTATGTCTCGCTTTTTGATTCTGTCAAGGCGAGACATGAAACAAAATGCCAAGAACCCTTGTAACATGTATAAGGTTTGATTTGATTTGATTTTATTGTCTATATTTATTCAAGAGCCATGTAATAAGAGGTTTATTTAAGTTCATATTTACGAGATATGTCACTCCAGTTACTGTCTTCTTTTTTTACCGGTGTTATGGATATTCTAGTTTGATATCAGGGAGATCTCGAATGGTCTCTGTTAAAATTCGTCATGTTTGACACTTTCGATTTACACCACTGGGTCGATGCCACTGCTGGTAAACGTTTCGTCCCCGAGATTATTACCAGCCCAGTAGTCAGTACTTCGGCGTTGACATGGATATCAATTATGTGGTCATTTTTATATTTTCTGTTTTCAAAACTTTGAATTTTTCGAAAAAATGAGGATTTTCTTATCCCAGGAATAGATTACGTTAGCCGTATTTGGCACATTTTGGGGAATTTTAGATCCTCAATGCTCTTCAACTTTGTACTTGTTTAGCTTTATAACTATTTGAAATAAGTGTCACTAATGAGTTTTATGTAGACGAAACGCGTGTCTTGCGTACTAAATTATAATCCTGGTACTTTCGTTAACTATCGGACATTGAACAAATTATTTGCCATATTGTATAGACCATGTTATTTAAAGAGGACTGTATGTTGATGTGTATAAAAGAAAGTACAGCATGAATTCCTATTACAATTTGAATAACTGTCAGCTGTTCTTGCAGTTTTCGCAAACATTATTTGAATTCAAAGTCGTCTCATTATTTTGGTCAAATTTTTAAAACACGGTGACAACTTTTTCTGAAAAGACTGTATTGTGTGATTTATATATGATTTGTTGTCATTTAATGACGATCATAAAAGGGAAGGCTGTAGATCAAGAGATTTTTTTTTAAAAAGGTTATTAAATCAAATGATTATTTAAGTCATTATCCTCGTTAGTATGTTTTATTACAATCCTGTTATGATGCGTATGTCTTTTCAGCAAATTTGCATATATGGCATACCTTTGAACTTTTTGGTAAAATTAATTTTCATTTTTTTCAGACTTGACACATTTTATTGACACCCATACATTTATTGTACACCGGATGCGCACCTTAAGATTTCTTTTCCTTTCATAAATGGTCATTTTTTTAAAGAGTTGATTAGCTTGATTACAAATGTGGAATAGTTTAATTTTAAACTGTTGATTCATGTTAAAGTGTTGATTAGATTGATGTATCTTTACTAATAAAACAACAATCTTGAACTAGTTCATAGCTAACAGACATGAATTTAATAGCACTTAATTCCTATGGCATCTACATTGTTTCATCAATGATTGTTTGGGGTTTGCTTCTATCGTTTTGAATTGATTTATATGTATATATATATATATTGTAATATTGAACATTTAACAAGCAGGATACTAATTAACAACAAAGACAATATGCATGTATAGCCAGTATCATACATAATACTTTGTAAAACAATGTATATTAATTGCTTTATTTTCACAGCACCCGTTAATTTGCATTGCTATATTCATTCACATACACCCTATCAATGAATCCTAATGCAAGAAAAATACGAAAGAAACAAATAACAATACAGATAAAATGCAATTTCAATAGAAAAATTTAGTTGATTTATTAAATAAGGATTTTCTTGTCCCAGGAATAGATTACCTTAGCCGTAATTGGCACATTTTTTTGGAATTTTGGATCCTCAATGCTCTTCAACTTTGTACGTTATTTAAATATCATTTCTGTTATTCTAGATCTGTGTATATGAATATATATTTCACTCAACATGTTAAACATGAGAATTAATGCTTGGTATCAAAATTTTCCAGAAGTGAATGATTGTTACTTCTTTTATAATTAAGATAATGTGAGTTGGAAAAAACAGCACTGGATGTAAGTATTTTCGTGTATTGTTGCTCATCAGAATATAAAGCTGCTTCCTTATTAGTCAACATGTGGACACATTCCAAGAGATAACACATATTTATTTTGTATGTAAAATAATGTACTACATTTACTTTCTGAGCTTTAACAGTCAGCCAAATATCTTCACAAATGCACGCTATCTCAAATGCCCTTGTTGGTTTTTTCACATCCAAAATATCTGATCGTCTTGTGTTGTACACTATACAGGTTTATGATTGTAGTTCATAACTTTCATTCTAGCTTTTGTGTAGTATGCAAGAATACGAGATAGCCTTTTCATGTATTAATAATGTAAAATAAGACAGTGCCATACTTATGATTTCTGCTTATTTAAATGAGATATGCGGAGTAATCATTTGGTCTTGTTTATTGTTTCTTCCTGATCATACAACCTCACATTGTGTCATGGAAATAATGTTTCTTTAATATTGTGCTATTTTCACATTTCTTTCTTGATCCTTGTGAGAAAAACAGTTTTCCTAACTAATGAATTATCTGTTCTCGGCAAATTATTAGTCGAAATTTAATTATGACGACATATTTTTTTGGTTTCTTGTGAATTTGCTATTGTATTGTGACGTCATTAAAAAATGCGACCCTGTCTGATGACGTCACATATACAGAAAAAAACTTTCTGCAAATCTATTAAAAAGAAGGCTTCAAATCATTAGAGAAACAGATTTCACCACTATAACTGGTGTATTACGATATTTCTCAACTCTCAACAGTTAAATTTTAATTATTTACAAAGCTCAGCAAGCCTCGCGCTTTAAATATTAAAATATAACTGTCTCGAGTTGGGAAATATCGTAACACACTTGTTACAGTGTTTAATCTATATTTCTCCAACTCAGAATATCTCAGGATTGTTTTTAAAGATGATCATGTCTCTGAAGATGTCAGTATTGATCATTCAATGTAGGAACTCTTGTGCAAATCCCAATGTATATAAGTATTTAGCAAAATGAGAAAACAGAAACACAATTTTGTCCAATTACTTCAAACAATAAATTAGCGAATTGATATTCCCTCAAGATAATATCAGACAATATAAGACAAGTTGATTTAATACAGCAACAACACTATAATTACAAGAATAACCTTTCTCAATAATATAAAAAAAGAAGATGTGGTATGATTGCCAATGAGAGAACTGTCCACAAGAGACCAAAATGACACAGACATTAACAACTATAAGTCACCGTACGGCCTTCAACAATGAGCAGAGCCCATACCACATAGACAGCTATAAAAGTCCCCGGTAAGACAATGTAAAACAATTCAAACAATTCAAACTAACGGCCTTATTTCTATAAAAAAAAATGAACGAAAAACAAAAATGTAACACATAAACAAGCGACAACCACTGTATTATAGGCTCCTAACTTGGGACAGGCACATACATAAATAATGTGGCGGGGTTAAACATGTAAGCGGGATCCCAACCCTCCCCTAACCTGGGACAGTGGTATAAAAGTACAACATAAGAACGAACTATAAAAATCAGTTGAAAAAGGATTCACTCATCAGATTGACAAAAATACAAGTAGACGTGGCCGGGTACTTATACATCCCGACACAAAAAGACACAATGAACAGACCTGAAAGTACTCGCAGCAATCTGACAGCTAGTTTAAAGCCACTAAAAACTAATAAAAAAATCATGCATCTAAGACTTAACTATCAATCCGTACACATCCAAAATCCAATGGATTTAGTGTAAAGACGTCATAAACAGACAGAGAAAAACATGACCTTGTGCAATGCCAAATTACTGGTATCGACAGATTGTAGATCCATGAATATGTATATGTATATAACAAACTAGTAATATTTAGTTAGCTTTTAATTTACTGATAACAAAATCAATATTTATACCAATAAAACAATATTCAATGATCTTATTACATTGTTGAATATGTAACCTGTTAGAATAAGTTTGTTTAAAGGAGCGACAAGTTTACATGGATCATTTCTAAATTTCCGGGCACGGTTAACAACATTTCCTTAAAAATAACGATGTGCTATCCCCTTTTAAATAAGTTTTTGGTACAACCAAACTTCAAAACCAAATCTTTATATCTATGGAAAATTTAGTAAAGGTTTTAAGTAATTTATGGTTACGGTATCCCTGGTTTAATCATTTACCAGTCATACATAGATTGCGTTCGTTAAAATCAAAAACGTCACAACGGACACGGGCATAGCTAACGAGCTGTGAAACATAAACACTGTAAGATGGTCCCAAAGGAACATCACCATCTAAAAATTGAAAACTAACAATAGGGAACAAACAGTCGTCTCTTTTGTCGTAAATGTTAGTGTGGAGTTTCCTATTTAAAACCAAAATATCTTAATCCAGGAAAGGACAGTTATTACCGAATAAATTTGATTCATTAAAAGAGGGACGAAAGATACCAAAGGGACAGTCAAACTCGTAAATCTAAAACAAACTGACAAAGCCATGGCTAAAAATGAAAAAGACAAACAGAAAAACAATAGTACACATGACAAAACATAGAAAACTAAAGAATAAACAACACGAACCAAACCAAAAACTAGGGGTGATTTCAGGTGCTCCGGAAGGGTAAGCAGATCCTGCTCCACATGCGGCAACCGTCGTGTTGCTTATTTGATTACAAATCCGGTAAATAGTATAATACGGTAGGTCAAATTCATGAAAGGGAAGGGGATTGTAGTTACGACGTAAGGAACATATCCGATATCATTCGTGAAAGGGTTATTCCATAACGGTGAACCAACTCGTGATGGCGTCCGTAAATTTACGAAGGGATGATTTCAACTGCACCATTTGGAACTCTTGGTTTAATAAAAGTAAGTTCCTTGAGGTACATTTCAGCAGTATAATGAGCTCAAACAACTTGAAATTCAATAACTGTTATTAAACTTGTAAGTGCGTGTAAAAATACCTCTATAAAAATGCCGTTATGATATTTGGCATATGATATCGAACAGTTATTGCGCGTTGGAAACCACGCCTGTTTATTTAAAAAAAGTATTGAGTAAGCTAGTTAATGATACAGGGAGACCTTGTGTACACCGTAAGTAGCCAAATATCTTACCTCGTTCACTAAAAGAACATATCTTAACTGCATATCAGATATTATTCATTTTCCATTTTTGGTTCACGTTAACGAAACTTTTAACATTATAAACTATTCAAAGTATATAATGTCAACTTCCTTTGACTTAGGGGCGTGTATAAATAATCCACATGGATATTCGATACCAAATATAGTTGATTTATAATAAGCACTCTAGCTGACCTTGACACAAACTTTTACTTTTAAACAAAACAAAAAAAATTATAGTCAAAATACCATGTCTAAAGCGGCAAGGCAATATAATGCCCATAGAGATGAGATGCGTCAATACTAAAACAAATTAAATGCACAACTAATGTCATTGACTTACAGTTGGGTGCAAACCAAAGATAACATACGGTAAACGCGCGTTAACGCCTCATTTGTCATTTGTCAGCCACAATTTCCGCGTTTACCAGTAAACGCACGTTTACTACAATTGCGTTAATGTAATTCAAATGGAAACTTCAATTTAGATTTAGATTTATGAGTTTGACTGTCCCTTTGGTATATTCGTCCCTCTTTCAAATATCTACTATAGTAAACGCGTAGAAAGAATATTGATATCTGTTTTTAATCCAACACATTTTGCAATTTCAAACTTAAATTTCCTCACTTTTATGTCTTACAATCCACCCTTAGACATGTTAGGTATACAAATTACTCAATGACCAGGTATGTACAAGAATGTTAATAAAAAAAGAAATATTGTCACTTTCAATTGTTTAACTTATCGACATAAATACTTATAACCGTAGATTCACTGAGCTCTCAGTTTGAGTAAAACTATTCATCCTTAGGAAAAAAAAGAATTTTAATGTTGTGTTTAATATTCTAACAAAATGAAAAATATTGGCACCTCTTTTTTATGCAACAGAAAATTTTGCTATTTTTAAACAATTTTTTTTTCTCACTTTTATGTCTTACAATTCATTCTGAGGTATAAAAAGTACACAATTATACAGCTTATTAGATATTAAATTTGAGATGAAATCTTTGAGAAATAAAAAAGTAATTGCAATTTCATTTGGTCCTGTCATTGTCGATATTTTTTTATTTTTTTTATATCTAAATATTAAATAATGAAATTTAACTATAGTTCAATTTAAGATAAATCCTTTATTAAAAAAAGTTATTATCAATTTTTATGTTGGTCCTGTCTTTGTTCTATAATTGTCCTATTATTGGTCTAGTCAATAGGGTTGAAAACTTCAACAAATTGATGACGCAGAAGCCTAATCTAAAGCTGTATGTCTTGTCTTTTAGCTTAGATATTTAAAAATACAACCAAAAACACACGTTGAAGAGCTAATATAACCAAACAAGATCAAACGTACAACATGTATGGCTGAACCCGGAATCAGAGCTATGTACGAGGGAGCTTGATTTCCTAATTCAAAATGATTTATAAGCTAGAGCGTTGAAAATTGTTTCGGCTAGTCGGTTTTGCTCCTGTAATATAACAAGTAAGTCGTTATTGTCCTGAATATGCATGTAAAAGGTGTCAGTGGATTTTATATAGCATTTGATTAATTAATCAATCTTAAGTATACAGTGACCTTCTAGCAATCAAATGTTGTGTTTAAGTTTCCGTTTGAATTGGTGAGTTGGGAGAGTTATCAAAATATCTGTTTTTGTGTTAAATTAAGAGTGAGTGGATTTAAATAAAAAAACAATTTTTACACAGATCTATTTATTTTAAATGTTCACCCTCAACTCAAACAGAGAGAAAATTATTGTAACAAATAAAAAATAAGGATTTCTATACACAATTCATTCGACGTGTACAATCATTTTGATTTATCGAAAAGTACATGAAAAACAAATATAGCATTGGTAAATACATTTATTTTCAAAGCTTTTTTAAAAACAAAATCATTGTACAAATTGTATATGTATGTATTAAGGTTTACTATACGAATAATCCGATTTTTCTAAATGAATTTATCAAAACTATAAACCAAATGATATTTAACTTCAAAGCGCCACTTACTTGACTAAAGCATCCTACAATCAATCCAACTTTATCTCTGACTTTCATGTCAAGCCAACATCTAAGTAACATCAAACAAGCAAATCAAAAATTTAAATTTAACTTTCATTGTTTCATATGAGTTTTCTACAATCAACACAGGGAATAATTCATTGCTTTCTCCCTACTATTTGCAACAAGCAGTTGATTTGTATTTCTATCATAATCAAAAGCAAAAGGAGATGAATGACCGTCAATGACTAAACCTTCCCGACCCGTAGGAATCTGTTACGAACTAAAACGACTGCGTTCAGACAATGATACGACAATGATAGGACATTCCAGATAATTGAGAATACTTATCCATCTTTTTCACTTTTCGTGTCGTAATGTGGTCTGATCTTAAACGGGAGCAATAATCGGCAATGTGTGAACCCCGCATTAACAAACTACTAATATAAGACAATTTAACTGAAATTTAATTAGGATTAAATAACAAGTTTAAACAAATTAACTTATGTTCGGTAAATTTGAAATTAAATGCCAGTTTTCGTAACGTGTTTATGTATCTTGTTTTATTTCAATGATTACTTCTTCTTATTCTTAGGGGCCCAACAAGGATTCGACCAATACTGTCAGATGAATACATACATGAATACGATCGAGCTTATTATAATTGTCCAAATAGAAAAACTTTCGTTGCAAAAATATTAACAACTTACGTAGATAATTATTCAATCTTGAAAATCCCCCAACCTTTAATTAGAGATTGTCAACCAAGTATAGGTCTTCGTCAAATTTCCATGGACATTCTGGTTATCTTTTTATCACTCTCACTATATCTCACTCGTTTATTTTTATGGTTTTTATAAGGAATAATTGAGTAATGAATAGTTTAAGCAACATGTATAATTTACCGAAGTACATAAACACAAAAAGAAGATATTTTTAGATTTTTTTCAGTTTTGATTATCCCCCTTATTATAGACTAAATATATTTTGCATTTTGACATTCTTCTTCCATTTGATAATATTCATTATAATCATGTATATACTTCTATACAGTGCACTTTGTCAGATATTTCTTAAAGATCGTATTACTTTTTTAATAATATTTATAATGGGATGTAACTCTTTTTTCAAAAATCATATCTGTTTCAGAGGAAAATATTTTATTGTAAAATAAGTTATCTCCTATTACATTTGAAAAGCGTAAATCTTAAGATAACATGTTATAATTTTTTTCTTTGTCTTCTTTTTTAAAAAAAATATATTCAACACTGTTTTAAGGATGGATAAATAATCAATAAAAATAAATTGCCTCATACTAGTATGAAACGGCATAATAAGAAAAAGTAAGAGCTGTTTTAGCGCAAATTTCAAAATATTCACGAAGTAAACGGGATTTTTTCTTTTTTTCTTACTTGTCGTAGTTTGCTACTGACTCTTTCGCAAATAATGTTACCCGTTTGTACAACATAATTCGTTTTTCCGTAATAGGAAGCATTTTATTTGGGCGCATTTTGTGAATAACCTTTTACGTTTGCGCGCAGTATGTGATTACATTGGCGCGCATTATTTTTTCAGAAACACTGTGACAGGTAAATTAAGGTAATTCATATTAAAATGACTGTAGTTTTATTGAACTTGAACACTTGAATTCTATATTTTTCATAATTCTGTATTTTATTTGTTTTTGAAAGAAATCGAAAAGACTTAAAAGCAGACCGCAATACGGACCTCAAATTGGATGTATTTTTATTGTATCTATTTGTTTCTATCGTAAACACAATCTTACGTTTGTGGCAGGTTACATGTGCCTACCCGTTTCTCTTATTTCCTATGAGTTAAAAAACGATGAACATTTAAAACAAATCGTGCATTATAATGACCTCATTTGGAAAAAAAACAAAGAAACAATTGCAATAAATTCAGGATCTTCTTTTGGAACCAAATGAGTTCAGGATAGAATGGTCTAAATCTGTTATAGCGGTAAAACAGTTTCTAGTCGTAGAACTGTGAGCATTTGAAAATTTCTATTTATTTTTTTTAGCTTAATTAGATATAGGAAGATGTGGTGTGAGTGTCAATGAGACAACTCACCATTCAAATAACAATTTACAAAAAGAAAACCATTAAACATGTTAAACTCTTAAAAAGACTTATCATATTTAAGATTGTTTTTTCAGATGATGTTTAAACCGAAATGACTCTTTAAGACTATAACGAAGTTTCAGTATACCTTTTCAAGCTTTTCCTATCCCTTTAACAGATTAGTTTTAAATACTTATTCCATTAAATAACTATTTGAAAATAACTCATACATGTGCAGTGTCCAATGTGAAAACAATACTGTCGACATTGCTTCATGTATATTCACAATCATCAATAACATTGCAATGATTACAATGTAGTAGCGATATCGTTTTAAATGTTTACATTGCAATGTAACAACGTTAAAACGATTTCGTGTCATCGTAGTTAACATTATAAGAAATCGTATATTTTGTTTACATCGTTGTCATTGTTAAAATGACGATTTTTAAAGAAGTGATCCTTGTTAACATAAAATATCGTTAAACAATATAAACAGGATGATGAAACGATATTTTAAACGTTGCAATGTCTATGATAAAAAAGGTAAAGTATCAAAAACACTGAACTCCGAGGATTATTATACACCTTTAAATCATTCTATACATAAAACACAGACGACTTAATACTTAAAATTTAAGAAAAAAACATTGAGCACTTAATCGTTAAAATGAGGTCAAATAAAACCTTTCAGACTGACATGCACATCATAAACTATATTCACCAAATATAGTTGGCCAATTGTATACAGTATCAGATAAACAGTCTGCAACACCAAAATTGAACGTTAACCACTAGACATCTGCCAGTTAAACATATACACCTTACAATCAACCCATACACCAAATATAGTTGACCTATTACTTATAGTATCTGAGATATGGAATTGATAACGAAAAATTGCAAGTTACGCACATACAAAATAAAGTTATCGTATTACTCATAATTAGGAATTAAGAAGTTGTCCCTAACCCATGAAAATGAGGTCAAGACCAATGAACACTATCAGTTAGACGGAAACTTTATCACATATGGCATATATATATCCAAAGTAGGCCTTCGACCTTCCGAAATATCAGGCTTTCAAGTAGTAGCTATTGGTAAACGCCGTCGTTCAGCCAAGCGTCGTCGCCACTGCACTTTCACTATCGATTTGTTCTTTTTCTTCGACAGAAGTCGCAGGTTTGACAAAAACTAAATAAAGTCAGTGTAATAAATACTAGTGTTTATTCAAATTAAAGAAAAAAGCATTGCTCTCTGGTTATTATTGGAAACTAGTAACTGATTTGTACTTCTATTGTAATACAGAGACAAGGGTTCAAAGAGACCATCACTGGATGTAAGTATTTCTTTGTGGTATTGTCCATCAGCAGATATGACTACAACATTGGTAGATAACCTCCCTAACACGTATACTTTACCATCATTGTCTACAGAGATCCCAAACGGTCTTTTAAGAACACTGTCCTTCTCAAATGTCCATTGTACGTTGCCATGTAAATCATAACATGTAACAGAGTTGGTTTTGTTATTTGTGTGGTATATTTTATCATCAAATGTAGCAATGTAACACATTTTAGGAAATTCCTCTTGAACTATAATGCTGTTTAAGTTGTCGTTTGGATTAAACCTCTGTATTCCTTCTTTATCTACTGAGCAGATGAGCAAGTGGTCCATTACTGCTAAACCGTGATAATTTGAATCACCAAATATTTCTTTCTTAATTTGTTTTTTCTGTAGGTCAATAATGGTAATACACCTTCCAATAGTACCTGATGTTACAGCTAGTGTGTTGTCTACATTTATGTAAGCTATATCAAATGCCCTATATTTTGTTTTCACTTCAAAATCTTTTGATCCGTCAGTGTTTAATACTCTGACAAGATTGTTTAATGTCTCCGTAAATGCAAATTTTCCATCGGGTAACATGCAACAACCCCATTTACAGAATCCCGTATTATCTAAATTGATATCTAACTTCAGATTGATATTTTCCACTGACATTGATGAACTGTACTGGAGCACCATTTGTGCCTGTTGGTAATCCATCTTTTTGGAAACAACATCACATGGTCTTGCCTCAATAGGAACGCCTTTTAACTGTATGTCTCGGAAATAAAATTTCGTGTAGCGGTATTATTGATAATACGGATTCATTTCTTTAAACTCTGAAGTTTCGGACATGGATTTTATGAATTATACTTTGTTTGAAACTTATTTATCTAGCTCCTTCGTAGCATTAAATGACTGGAGATTTTGTCTAGTTTCTTGATGTTCATTATGTTCCTCTGGCAGTCAGCTATTTCAATTCTTTTTTTTCCTGCAATAAAATCAGCAACTTAAACTAAAACAAATTGATGTTTTTATACTTTATTTTATGATTTTTTTTATTTTGATTACCTAAGGCTTCGTTCACACCTTCACAGATAGCTCAAACGGATGCCTAATGGATTCATTTTTTTCGAATCCATTCATGTCCGTTAAACGTCCGATCTTATCTCTTAGACGTCCATCAATATCCGTTGCATGTCCGTTTTACGTACGTTTTATCCGTCGACGCCCGTTCTGTCGGGTCGAAAATTTTAAGCATGTTCAAAACTTCCAACGGACATCGAACAGATTAAATGTCCGTCGAAGGTTGGGTCCGTTTTGTATTCATTACGCGTCCGTTATACATCCTTTTGAGGTCTGGCAGATTAATTCACCAACGGAGTTCTATCGGACGTTCAACGGATAAAACAGATGTTGAACGAATGTTAAACGGATTTCTACCGGACGTATAACGGATTAAACAAATGATGAACGAATATAAAACAGATAAATGCCTATTGAAATTTTCGTGTCAGAAAAGTCCATCATTGGTATTTCAGATTTCTTAAAGGTTTTTGATTCATAATCGATCTAAGAGTTAGGGCACTACTTCACAATCAAGCAGTTCTTATCAAGGCCAGACGCTGCCCTTTGGCGGCATTATGAAGAATAAACCAAAATCAGTTACACAGAAATATTTGAATATTTATGCGATTGACATGTATTATCATGAAAATTGTAATGCTCTTTACCGTCAGACGTCAAACGGTCATTTTCGGCTTTCGTAAGTGTTAAATTGGTTAAAATTATCGTGATTTGGTCAAAATATGCTTATAGTCAGATGTCTCAGTTAATTATCGTTACCCTACTTTTGTCGAAACAAAATAGCGTGGTCGATCAATTTCAGTTGGTTTTGTGTGTATCGTCATGTACTTAAAACTTACCGTTAACGTCATTTACCTAGAATTTTTACCATGATACGCCATAAAGATACCACAATTACTACCCTCCCTCTATCATAATTGCCTTTAATTTTTCGCTTATCTTGTTAACGCGTTTTATTCGGTATGCTTACGTCAAGTGTCCGTTAAATGTTCGTTCGACATCAGTTCTGTTCGTTACGTGTCCGTTTTTCGTACGTTACATTTCCGGAGTGTGTCCGTTATGCGTCCGTTTTATTTGGGCAGTACATCAATCGACTCCCAACGGAGAATTAGTATGTTAGTCGTCCGTTCGCGATATATGGTGTGACCGAGGCTTAAAATTTTGATATTATAAGATTTTGAGATTATTTTTCTTATTATTGTTTATATATGAACACAAACTTTACATATGGGAACTATGGTCTCTGCTATATTGATAAATTTACCCTTTTAACTTATTGGGATTCGAGCGTCACTGGTGAATTTTTTGTAGACGAAACGCGCATCTGGCATAAATACAAAATTAAATCCTGGTATCTATGATGAGTTTATCTAATAATGTGATATGTAATAAAATTGAGAATGGAAATGTAAAATGTGCCAAAGAGACAATAGACAACAACCCGTCTAAAGGGACAACAACCCGAACAAAGAACAGAACGATATAGAATGATACTTGTGAATCCTTTATAATGCTCTCCCAAGCGTTCTAAAACAATTAAACGTTCACAAATAGTTCAGACCAAACTCTACGTGTGTGTTTTTTTTCTTATGTACATTATTTTTCTATCGACACTCAAAGGATTTTTTGGAAACAATAACCTAACAAAATCTCTTGTCACGAGTCATTTTGATTTTGTAATCTTTATGAAAATTCCCGATAAGGTTTAAAGTAAGTTCATTAGGGTTATCGATATATTTAGTAGTCTGTAAATCTATATCACAAAATAACAGCCTTATATAAAGGTATAAAAAGTTCCCAGAATTCAATGTCATGCCCACTAATTAGACATTGAAATTAAGTTATGACTGTCGCCCTTCAATTGCATATATCTATTTCATTTTTTCAAAGGAAGAAAATTTATATTTTTATGTATTATACTTGTCCGGTTATATATATTGATAACATAACATAAAATACGCATTAAAAAAAAATAAAGAGTTTATAAAAAGTGATATGTGACATCGATTTAAATCGTGTTACATCTTTTTGTCAATTTATAACATGGAGATTGCTATATTTTCTTTTAATATGTCGTACAAAAATACCATCTTGTAAAAAGTCGTCAGAATTTAATCAATTTTCCACTAAACAGCATAGTTACATTTATCAGTAACTAGTTGAATTTGAGTCACGATTATCGCCCTTCCATTTCACATTTCTGTTTAAACAGAACACACTTATGATAAAAATAATAAATATAAGTATCTTACGCGGTATTCAAAATAAATATTATTTCTTAACATACATACCGATTGTCATTGTTAAATTTACAATATTAGACGTACACATTTGTATGTCTTCCCACCGTCTAACAGGAAGGTAAACAACAGGTAAATATTGATATGTTATGACGTTTATCGTGTGTTTAAAATTATATAGTAATACTAGCGGGAGTTTTTAAAATGCTTTTATTGATCAGCTTTAGAATGAATATTTTTATAACAAATGCAATATTAGTATACCGCTGTTTGAAAGTTACAAATCGACTAAGTGAAAACAAATATGGGTTACAAACTAAACCGAGGGAAATCACAGGCACTGGTATCAGAATTGTTGTCGCTATATACCTTTATATAACACAAGGTTCTTAAAAACTAGTGATTTAGAAAAATGTCTGCCAGTGATTTCTCGGCCGCCACTAAAACTTGTTATTTCGTAAATCTAAATTGATGTATCTTCACAATGGTGTATAAGACGCTTACTTTTGTTGTCGGAATCATCCGTAGCAATTAAACCAACGTATGTCAATCGTAATTATTTCATCTACCGACGTATTTTATACGACATAACAAGTTTTAGTGTAGTTGACAGCCGAGAAATCGGCATATAACGGAATTTCGGCACAGGCTGATATTTTTTTTAAATTGCCAGTTGAGTACCTTGTACATGTTGTATTATATAAAGGAATATAGGAACATTTTTCTGAGGCGAGTGCCTGTGAGAGAAACCCATCAACTATACGAGGAAAACAACAGTTATTGTACTTTTGTTTGTGATACTGTACTTATCATTATGAATATCGAACTAGCTCACATGATCATTGGTGAAAACCGTACGGTTACATTTATGTGTTATATACAGAGTCATTGATTAAAGTTGTCTCATTGAGAGTCGAACCACATGCTCTTAATTCATTTTTATTAATATGCATGTTGCTACAAACATGATCAAATTTTCCTTTTCATGAATCAAGGAATACTAGTTATTCAATTTATTGAGTTTTTATGTTACGCTTTTTTCTATGTATCCTTCATATTTTTAAATAGGGATTAAATATCTGGTAAAATATTCAAATATGAAAACTTTTGTTTTATTGCTTATGTTGTTGTCCCTTTTTTGCCCCTAATTCCTGAATAATTGGATCAAGTACTTCAGAAATATAACCCTAGCCTTCTCTTTGTGTTTTGATACCTTGCAATAAAATTTAGAGAGGTCCATACACGAACACAAGTTATCATCTGGAAACTAGAAACAAGCCTATTATTACCCCTGTTAGGCCCCTTTCCCTCAATTATATAGACCATAATCCCCAAAATCAATCTCAACCTCTTTGTTGTATTTTTAAACTTGCAATAAGTAGAAAACGAACAAAACGGAAAAAGCATCTTTGTGGAAACCAAAGTTCTTAGCTGTCGAATAACCAATACAGAATTTGCATAATCTGATAGTATCCATCTACGACGTTGTTTCATGAACTCAGTCATATCTTCCGGACAGAAGGTAGTATACGTACTTTTAGCAGTACTACAATATTTTAATTTCCATCCTTTCAGCATCATCAACGTACACATCCTTCTGTCTTCCCCTGTTAGTATAATTTCAAAACATAAAAAAAACAAAAAAACTTCTTTTTGGATACCATTATATTGGTTGTGTGGTATTTTTTTACCTTTTGTTAATTTATCTCATAGATTGCATTTTTAAACCATTCAAAAAAAAATTTAAAAGCATTAATACCATAAATTTGTCATCGTTCTTATGCTTACGTACATAGAGCAAACGACGAACTCATTGATAGTCCTGACTCTTTTACCATGTTCACAGTCACAGGGGAAACAATCTTAATGTATGATACCATAGAACATCTACAGGAGCTGCTTTTAACATCAGTACATGAACGTTTCCAGTTTGTAAATACTTTAACAGCCAGGACATACATATACATAACTGAACCAACAGTATGCTGTGCACTTTTATTCATTCATAAATCTTAAGGTACAATATTTCGAAATAACATATCATATATACAAAAAGATAGCATTTGTCGATACCTCTGAAGTGGGTTGATTTTTCCTCTTTGGGGTTTGGCGTTCCTTTGAATTATTTTTTTGTAATGTGATTTAGATATTTAAATGTGATCAGCGCTAAATAGAAATTAATTATGGAGTGATTTAAAGATTTACTGTATATGGTATATAAAACCAAGAATGTCTTTAGCACATCTTAATTGCTTCGCTATTGTCGTCTGACTGTGTCCAATAGTATTTTTTTTATAATCATGAATAAACGTGTTTCAACTTATTTGAATTAAGTTGTCTTTTTTAGCAAATCGTTCCAGGTTAAGTTTATCCGATCGGTTATCTTATTATTATTTTTTTCATTTGAACAATTTTGTATATTATAATTGAAAGATTACTTTAAAAACAATACGTTCGGATGATTGAACATTTAAGAAACTGGAAATTCAGTCGACAGAAATTAAGTAATCTCATCGATTTAGATATATCGCTCACTTGATAGTGTTTTATTTATTTTGTGAGTTTTAGTAAAAGCTTTTTCGCTTTGACCTTTGGGGCATCTTTCAAGTGAACAAACAATGGAATTTGATTGTCAACTTTCCATAAAAACTGTTTAATGCAGTTATTACAATGTTGATATCAATATGTTATATAATATTTACACTTTGCCGAAGGAAGCTTGTACGTGGATGCCACGGTTTCAAGAGCCGAGAAGAAATCTTGCATATTGATTGTTTACGGTATGATAGTAATTTTCTAGCAGAACTCCCAAGGATTAATGTTAGCTCAACTCTATTCAGTACTTACAGATCCAACCTGAACACGCAGAACGTAGCATTACAAATGTACATAAGACAAAAACTGAGCTGTTCAACCGATTTGCAGCATGTTTAAATAATATTCCCTACTGTAATATACCATATCGTTCCTGTATTTCAAAGTTTGATAAAATACCATCTAATCATGAAGATGATGTGACAAAAAAGTAGAAGATCTGACTCTCATATTTGAAAATCGTGTATATGGGCTTATGGATTAGAGGTGTAGGAGACATTTTAAACATTATTTTGATTATCTAGATGTCTTTGCTGCCAACATATTCGTTATGCAAGGGAATTAAAAGCATACGAAAAACAAACGTTTGAAATCATAGGAAATACACTTCGTAATGGAACAGATGAATACTTACGCAATATTAAGGAAAACATATATACGTTGACATACTTAGGTACAGCTGTCTATATACCATTGATAAAAAAAAGTATATTTTCGTATACTCGGATCGTCACCATACAGCAAACCAATAAACTATATGATGAACATTGTTTTGGGACACATTGATATTACACAGGAACATTTAAAACTTCTAATTGAAGTTTTAAAGCTTTTAATGATCATTGTATGTACTTCAGACTTTTTTATCTTCATATTCATGAGCGAAAAGCTGAGAGAGGCTTTGAAAAGGCTTTCAAATGCAAAACAGAATAGGAAAAACGAGTATATGCATTTCAGATGCAAACAAGATGATAAACACAAGAACTATGTTTAGAACGAATATAAACCTGAACTAAGCCCAAGTGTGGTATACAATATGTAGGACAAACAGGACGGGAGTTTTTTTAACGAACACAGGAACATCTATACCGCTTCCGGAAACCTAATAAATTCAAAAGCATAATTTATCAAAATTTAGGTAAATACAACCACAATATTAGATTTGATAGAATTCAACCGCTCGAAACGGTCCAGAAATAACAAGGACAGTCGCATAAACAATTTGACGATTCCCGTAAAATTATCGAACTGTCTTGGATTAAACGACTTCAAACAGTTTATCAACTTGGTCTAAATGACAATATACTTGGACAAGGGAACATATCTATTACTTCCTCTATTGATATCATGCATATTATTGATAACTAAAACCAACGAAATTATTGGACTCATTGGAAACGTGTCAATCGAAATCAACGAGTTAAACATCGTATAAATTATGCAATTGGTAATCTCCTATCTATATTTAAAAAAAATGGTAAGCATCAATTATTATGTAAACTAGGTCAAATAACCTTTAGTAAATTACACGATTTTTTCAAAGAGTGTGACACCATCTCATTCTTCAGCCCACTGTATGAATATTATCGTACAATTACAGCTTTTTAGCCACCATAGGGTGTTCCCGCGTATCGACAAACCTGTAGATAATAAACGTCATTTTTTGAAAATTAAATATATTAGCAGAAGTGTTTTTTATCAACTTATCTAGTATATTTAATGACTCTAGCTACCGTTCAAAACTGTATACCTCCCTTTTTTGATAAAACAGAACCACATATAATGTCATACATATAAAAAAAAAAAACAGCAGAAGTTTAATTTATAATTATATGTCGGTTACATCAGACGTGAATATAGATAGTAAAAGAGGGACGAAAGATACCTAAGGGACAGACAAACTCATAAGTCTAAAACAAACTGACAACGCCATGGCTAAAAAGGAAAAAGACAAACAGAAAAACAATAGTACACATGACACAACATAGAAAACTAAAGAATAAACAACACGAACCCCACCACAAACAAGGGGTGATCTCAGGTGCTCCGGAAGGGTATGCAGATCCTGCTCCACATGTGGCACCCGTCGTGTTGCTTATGTGACTACAAATCCGGTAAATAGTCTAATTCGGTAGGTCACATTCATGAAAGGAACATATCCGATATCATTTGTGAAACGGTTATTCCATAACCATAGTAATACTCCCTTAACTTGAAACTGTGAATCGTCGAAGTTTAGATATGTTCCCTATGGCCATGTTATTACAGAGGACTTCAATATCGCCCAGGATAGAGAGGTTAAAAACGTGTTGAAAAAAGGGCCCAAATATCGTCCTCCAATTAAAATAGATTAGAAAGAGTTTTGTCAAATCACCAAAGATGCTCTTTCCTCGTTTTGTAAAAAATGGTGTAAACGGGAAAAATCTGATAAAAAAATCTCTTTATTCATATTTAAATAAATGTATGAATGTGGTAGATAAGAGAATATCACATTTTGAAAATAATTTAGAAGTAAATAATAGAGTACTTACGGTGTTTATATTTCACAACTTGTTCGCTATGCCCGTGTCTGTTGGGACGTTTTTGATTTTAACATTATGCATAAACAATTTAATTATGTATGAAATGCTACATTATATGTCAAATAAAAAACAAAAGTAAAAAATTTCACAACCTGTTTCCCATCTTGAAATTTGAAGACAAATCCCAAGGCCTTTTTTCTTTCCTTTTAAAAAAAACTGCACCGCATGAAATGTCTACGACCGGGCAAAATGTTAGCTTAAGTTATTGGCTTTGCAAAAAAATCGTTTTTAGCCTGCATGCAGGTATGCCGGTCTATTAAAGTCCTAAAATAAGCACCTTTATCTTGGTTTTTAACTCATATACTCAAGCAAAGTTGACCTTAGATGAATTTGGCTTTTTATTTAAGGTATTTTTGTAAACCAGCTCTTCAACTTATACATCACTCGGATTTCAAATGTTAGGCTTTGAGAGTTCCTGACGACGGTAAATCAAGAAAACCGCTTCAGATGCATTCAACTATTTGACGTGTTGTTTTCAATTTTTTACATCGGTGGGTCAATACTACTGCTGGTGGACTATCAGTTCACGAGGGTTTCATCAGCTCAGTAGTCAGTACTTCGGTACTGACATGATTTATAGCTAACCTTTCTAAAATGTCCGTTAATACACTTTGTAATTATAAAGCAACAAAAGTTTCAACTCCCTCGGATTTCAATGTAAGGCTTTGAGCGTTTTTGATGAAGGTAAACGCAGAAAAGCGCGTCGGACGCATTAAGTTATATGACGTGTTGTTTTCAATTTATACATCACTGGGTCGATACCTCTGCTTGTTGACTATCAGTCCCCGAGGGTATTTAAAGGGTTTTTCAAGATGGCCACCAATCATTTTGCAAATGGCGTCATATCCAGTTGTAAATCTTTGAAAGTTGTGTTATAGGTATTATCCAATGAAAGGTTTTATTAAACGTAAATTACATTTCCTAAATTACGGAAAAACAACACATAAATGACAAAAAAGAGTGATTTCCGGTTTCAAAATGGCGGCAAAATGTTTGAAATTTTTTTTTTTTTTATAATTTTTATCAACTTAACAAGTGATATCACATTCTTTGTTAAGATTAAATGCCTAGTTTTGTTAGAAAGACAGGTTCGAGTCTTAAAATTATCGGACAGTAGCCAATAACTAAACTCGTACAAGCAAGGACAGAACGGTAGCATTTACAGTCACCAACACAACTGGATTTTTCGCCTCCTCATTTCAAAAGTTCCCGACAGGAGGATGCAACTTTAACGGTAGCCGAAGAAGTCCTCGATTTTTTTCTTTCATCCAACCCCAGTGTTCATGAATTGGTACATAAATCAGGCTGAGCTCAAACTTATCCTCCTTGATACGCTGCTCTTTGGATGTGCTCCGAAAAAAAAACTCTTGTAGGCGGAACTACGTCACAATGCCGCTGCTTCCTTGGTAAAAATTTACATCGTGCCTCGTTAACAGCAAATAGTGATGTTGTTCTGTAATACATGATGCAAATAAATGCTTCTGTTATATCCTTGTATGTGTCTTTATACTTCAGCAAAGAAATAAGTACGTCCCGTATATGTTGAAATACTTCCTATGTCATCCAAACTGACGTTTCCCTTAGTGTCACATGCACTGAATGTATGAATGAAAGGAAGAGTAGCTACACAAGGACCAAACGCATTTGATATATCACGTACAGGAAGCCATCAAAAGTCTTCATTCCTGTCAAAACCTATTCACAGTTTGTTCCACCATATTTTTGTAGTGCTGCAATTCTTAATACTACTACATCTGTGTCGGTGCTACCTTAAATTACCGTCCTACAACAATTTTCATAATCAGGCCGAACATGGACAAACATTCGTATATCTGCTTCTCCATGCTTACAAGGGGTAGCTGGAAAGTATCCTTATTAGTCTCTACAGAAGCATTTCTGTCGGCAAGACACTTGAAAAATTTCGTTTCGTTGTCATCTTCATAGAGAAAACTACTCCAGAACCCAACTGTTGTCTTCTCACATCTAGCCTTTCAATGATTCATTTAGTAAATCTAACACAATATATACTCTTTAATACTTATCGATGCAAGATTTTATTTAAGGCCGTATAACACAATTGCAAAATCATCAAATATTGATTCCCTACAAGGTGGCCTGGAATTAACCATTGCTGCTCTATCAACGATAAATGCGTCAGAATTTGGATCTGCAAATTACAAAATGTTTCAAGTTTATCAATTGGCACCGATTTAATACCACTGTTTACAATGACATCCAAATACAAAAACGGAAGAGTAGTTTGTCTTTATGGATTAAGAAATATTCCAAATTAATTTGCCCACTGCGACAAAAAATAAAAGTCTAGAAAAGATATCTAAGAGCTCTAGCTTTGTTTTTTACAAAAACGTTTGCAGTTTTATTTTACCGACATACTAAGAGTTGTTCTTTTTAATCTGGTTATAAGAAACCGGTTCTCCTTCGTTTTGTATTTGCTTCAAACGATCTTCAAATTATTTGCCTTTGATCTTTTTGTAGAAACCCTTGCGTGTTCATTAAGTCGTTCATCTATTATAGAATGCCTCCAACCACTAGATCTTGTAAATTTATCTGATAGTCTACTGACTTCTGGGTTAGCTACCACCAATACGTCTAAATGAGGTCTTCGGTTAAACCGGTTAAACCTATGACAACACATCGCCCATTACAATTGCATTATTCTGTTTTTGTCTGATCAATTGTGTTATAAGAAAAATATTTTCTTGTCTTTCGTACAGTAAAATTATCATTTTCAAAATCAATTGTCACCTGTGAGAAGGGAAGCCATATCTCGGTCGAGATCGAGAATATGTTACACGATCAAAACCTAAATGAATACAGTATCATGCTTTATATGGACTGTTTGTACAAAATCTGACTCATGAAATAAGCATATACTACCAAATTCACAAGAAGTTCTTATTTTATAATTGAACGCCAGGAATTGAACTGTGGTAGAGATGACTATATTCTTTTACGCCAGTCTATCAAATCATTAAACGTCAAAGAGAAATGTGAAATGTGAAATCCACCTTACATGACGATAAACTTATCTCTCTGTACAAATCAGGCAATTCCAACTGAATATCCATTACTAAAAGTGGCTGATCTGCCGTTACTATTGATGTTTTTCTCGTTTTAACCACATTTTCCGTCTCATCTATCAAATATCTGATCATTGCAACTAAACTGGCTTGTTTTTTAAACAGTGGCATCATAGATTTTACACTTACTTGCTTTTAAGAGTAATGAGATGATCTACGATTTATACCAGTTTGCCCTGGTAGTGCATACAAATCACTCATTAGTCTATAAATAGTTTGCGCATGCGCAAAATTGTTAAATCATGTGTGTTATAACCTTGAAAAATGTTATCAAACCAAATCATAATATAATTGAAAATCTCAAATCACTTATTTTATAGTAAATAGTTTAAATATTTTTTAATGAATATTGTTACATTTTCGCGCATGCGCAAACCCTGTATGTATCAAATACTCATGTCTAGTGAATTATTTACATGTAAAGAAGGTAGCTACCAAACCTGACAGCTGTTTTTCACCAAAAAAAGGTAAACGAAAAGTTTTCCTGAAAAAATCAGTATTTTCAAACTGAAAAAAACAGCCATTTTAGAAAACGGCGGTGGCCATCTTGAAAAAATATTTTTTTTAAATGGCCAGCAGTTGTTTCTTTAAAAGTATATAATAATGATGCTTTGTGGTAATTTTCATGCTTGTATCATCATTTGCACAATTCCCTCGATTTTGCCTGCTAATATCTTCCACTATCACGAGGCCAGGTCAATTAGCTTTAGCTTACGACGGTACAAATCTTGAGTGTACAAAATTTAGTTCAAAATATTTCTCAAATTATTAGGTATGTCAAAATGAGAAAGACACCACTTTTTTCAACCATGTTCTTACAACCAACTTTTATTAAAAGAGCCAAACATGAACAAAAAAAAGTGTAATACATTTGCAAGAAACCTACAGCTAAAGGGTAACTCAGAAATTATTTGCCGTTTTAAAAACAAAGTACAATAACTGGCTCCGATGTGAATCAATTGTGGAACCTTAGGTTGTTTTTGATTTTGCCATGTTATAAGGGCTTTCCGTTTTAGAATTTTCCTTGGAGTTCGGTATTTTAGTTATTTAACTTTTTGAATAATTTATTTTCCAAAGGAATGAGAATATAGGCAGACTTTTGCAATACTACGAAATAAACTATTCACGAAAATGCAAGTTTTCCTCATTCCACGAAACATTGATACCCACAAAAATGTGAACTTCATCGAAAGCCGTCAAAACAAAGGATGAGCTCCTGCTTCTAAAGGTTGCCCCTTTGTGCTTCTTATGTACATGTTATGATCAATTCGACGATAATTACCATGCATTTAACACGATCATGATCAGACTCATTCATTAAACAGACTGATGATACGTTGTACGCCTCGTTCATTGGACACATTGATGATAGTCTTATCCATTGAACACACTTTATGTGTTACTTTTTTTGGGAAAAAAACTACCGTTTCCTCGAAAAATCCATGTAAAAAAATCAGTCACATGATATGACCCATTTCCATTTTTATGATGTAGCTTCTTTGTTTAAATTCGCTTAATTTGCAAAAAGACAAACTAATAATACAGATTGATGTTTGGTTATACATGATAACATAATGGACTGTAGATAAGTGACTTTGTTTCAATAAGCATGATAAGATACAAAAAGAAATCAGTTCTATCAAATAATTTCACAAATTATGTTCCTACTAACCCATGGAAATTTACAAACATATTGATTTTCGTTCGCACAGACTTCATCACCCCAAAATGAACTACCATTAAAGACATCAATAGTAATACAGTGGTTTTCGAAATAAAAAAAACCTGAAAAAAAGAAAAAAAGAAAATTTATTGGAGTTTAAACATACATTTGTATTTATTTATAGTGGATTGGGAAACAAGTCTTGCAACTTATATTAATCCCTTTCCACTTGTCGGGTGCGAGTGCTGCATTGTCGCGGTATAAGCCTACTCTTTTTTCAAAATCTACAAGAGTGTCTTTAATCTGCAAAAGATATGGCTCTCTCTTAACACGGGTCAGCCATTTATCGTCCCCATCCGACAGCCTATCATCGTTTACCAAAGACCGTACTCGCAAATGGTGTCAAGTGAGAGCCGAAAATCAGTCTCTAAAATGTTCATCCCCGAACGGGAATCGAACCAGGACCTTTGTGTTAGTAGTCCGATGCACTAACCACTACACCGCAGCTCTCTGATTTTAAAACAGATGCTGAATATTGTATGAAAACAATTAAATGTAAATCAGAAAAAAAGGAAAACAGTCAGACAGTTTTGATAGACTAAGCCGTTGTCAAAAATATACCCAATAGCTTCTGTAGAAGGACAAGAAATCGGTAAAATTCATCATATAAGAACATCCTGGTATTTGAATCAATTAATATTTATATATATATATATATTCACAGTTTCTCACCATCTGATATCATGGTTTAAAGAAAACATAAACAGTATAGAAACCGTCATTGAACGTTATCATCTCTTCAAAAGAGGCATTCTAGAAATGTTGTCGACGTCATTTCGAAAAAAACAGTCATTTTCGGAAAATTACTCGTCTGAGTATGGTACTCTCAATTTACAGATTCGACTTTACCAGATGCATGTTTCGTAATAGTCCCTCTGCCATTTCGTATGGTGTTTTCATCTCTCAATTAAGTGGTGAGTGAGTTGAATCAACACACATCGTTTCGGTCAAACAATTCGTGATGGTGACATGTTATCTTCTGTAGTGTCGACTCTAGTTGTTATTCCTCATACCTAAGTTTGTGTGTAGATAGCACATTTGTAATCGGGTAATTTCACACACTACTGACTTCATTCTTAGGGATGCTCGTCTTATTCAAAATCCGCTCTAACAGAGACATGACCGACTGAAAATGACACCACATAAGAAACCATGTTATCATCACAAATAAGTTGACGAAAATGGTCGATATATCAATGTTTCAATTAACTTGGTTACATTTTTCTGACTTTTCATAGACTTTGATCTTTAGATATCAGAAGAGATGTCTTATATACAATTTAATTGATAGTGTCCCGATCCATATTATGACAGTTTAACTGACTGTAAATTTGTACAGTAGAAAGTGAATGCATAGAAAAAGACGCAAACATTTTCATAACATCCGGTATTACTTCTGGTTACGTTCCTGTGAATCCCTGTGCTTTTGGTTTAAAATATTGAAAACAAAAAGTGTAATAATTTCATGCGTCCGACGCGTTTTTTTTTTCTGGATTAACCTTCATCAGGAACGCTCAAAATCAAAGATTTGAAATCCGAAGATGTATAAGTTCGTTTGCTTGTCTTCCTTATCGAAATATGATATCAGAATATCGGTTATGTACTGTTGCCTTTATGTGTGGTATCGTTATCGTTGTATCGACTTTTAACTAGTATTTAGTTTGCTGTACCTTTTGTTTATTGTTTTTGTTCTCTTGCGCACTCCCTTTATATCAGAAGTGATGAATGTTATTCCTTAAAACAGTTTCATTCGCACTTTTTCAACCTCTGAAATATTTAAGACTTCTTCTATTGACAAAATTACTATGTCTTGTTTGTGTTGTTGGGTCATTGTCGTCCCGTTGATATATATCATTTCAGCTTTATCCATGTATCCCAAACATCTGAATTTGAAATCCTTCTGCGTTTTTCATAAATATCAAAGTTTCTTTTAATTACACATACCTGACATTATTATTATAAACAGTACATTTTAAACAATAGTTATTTTACTTGATTATATTAGAAGACAAAACTTACCGGTTCCAAAGGGAACATTCGTTAAGTTAAAAACACTATTGTCTGCAGCAAATACAAAATTTCCGTCTTGGTCAGGACTATATGCACCACTCCATACTTCATCCGCTAAAAGGAATTGACATATAGTTAGTATCATAGGACTCCTAGGAAGATTTATAATCGTATTGAATCGTAAATATAAAAAAGGAAAATCTAGTATGATTGCCGATGAGATAACAATACATTAGAGACCAAAATGAGACATAAATTATCAGCCCATATCGCATAGTCAGCTATAACAGGTTCGAAATGACAATCTTGAACAAGTCAAACGAGATAACCAACGACATAATTAATGAATGTAAAAACAAGAATGTGTCCATAGTACACGGATGCCCCACTGGCACTATATTTTTCTATGTTCAGTGAACCATGAAATTGGGGTCAAAACTATTATTTGGCATTAAAATTAGAAAGAACATATCATGGGGAACATGTGTACTAAGTTTCAAATTGATTGGACTTCAACTTCTTCAAAAACTACCTTGACCAAAAACTTTAACCTGAAGCGAACGGACGCACAGACGGACGCACAGACGGACGAACGAACGAACGAACGGAGGCACAGACCAGAAAACAAAATGCCCCTCTACTATCGTAGGTGGGGCATAAAAATGAATGAAAAACAAACAGGAAACAAATAAACAAATTATGACAACTTCTGAATTACAGGTTTCTGACTTGGGACAGTCACAAACAAAGTAAATGTGCTGGGGTTAAACATGTTATCAGAATCCCCCCTAACCTGAGACAGTGGTGTAACAGTACAAAATATATATAAGAATCAGTTGAAAAAGCTTACAATATAACTCACCAGTTTGATAAAAATAAGAAAAATCTACAAATGCAAGTGGACGTGGCCAGATATTTGTACATCCTAATTTAAAAATATGGTAAGTACAGATCTGAGAGTACTCACAGTTACTGACAGCTGGTTCAAAGCTACACACAACTAATAAAAAAGCATGCATATACGACTAAATTATCAATCAGTAAACATCCAACATCGAATTGATTTAGTGTGAAGACGTCATAAACAGTCAGAGAAAAATGTGATATTGTGCAACGCCAAGAAACAGGTAGATAACAATACTGTTTAGTTTGTCTTTAATTTACTGATTTCAAAATCAATATTGATACAAATAAAACAATATTCAGTGATCTAATGACAGTGTTGAATTGGTAACCAAGGATAAGTTTATTGAAAGTTAACCAGGATTGTTTCTTAATTTCCTGGCGCGGTAAACAACATTTCCGTAAAATAGAGGGGGTGCCATTACTATTTGAAATAAGTTTGTTACAGGAACAACTTAACTTCGAAACCAAATTAGTATTTCAGTGTATAATTTTATTTGTAACTGAAGTTTGGGAAATACAATCCTTATCTGTTGTTTTAGCATATTTCCCACACTTGTTAAGACTAAAAATGATTAAGTAGGAATTACTTGCTCTCTAAATCTTTAGTGCTATAAGCTGGTAATGAAATCAATAATTACAAAACCTATGTGTTTAAATACATGTCGTTCAACTGATTGATGTTAAGAAGTGAGTATTTTTTACATAGTTTCTAAGAACTAGTAAAACAAAATGTTTCGTTAATCAATAGACGCTGTTGCTATTAATTACAGCCCAGTAGTCAGCACTGTATGTGCTGACATGAATTATCATTGATATGGTTATATCTATAAACTAACTGTTTACAAATTTGGAGTTTTTGAAATACTAAGGCTTTTCTTCCTCAGGCATATATTGCCTTAGCTAGATTTGGCAAAACGGTTAGGAATTTTGGTCCTCAATGCTCTTCAATTTCGTACTTTATTTTCATGATTTGGCCTTTTTAACTTTTAGATTCGAGCGTCACTGATGAGTCTTTTGTAGACGAAACGCGCGTCTGGCGTATATACAAAATTTAGTCCTGGTATCTATGATGAGTTTGTTTAAAACCACTAGGTCAATGCCACTGCTGGTGGAGATCTATTTCCCCGAGGGTATCAAAAGCTCAGTAGTAACGTTTTGTGTGCTGACATGAATTATCACTGATATGCTATATCTATAAACGAACTGTTTACAAAGTTTAGAATTTTCGAAATACTAAGGCTTTTCTACCTCAGGCATAGATTACCTTAGCTGGATTTGGCAAAACTTTTAGGAATTTTGGTCCTCAATGCTCTTCAACTTCGTGATTTATTTGGCCTTTTTAACTTTTTTGGATTCGACCGTCACTGATGAGTCTTTTGTAGACGAAACGCGTGTCTGGCGTTTATACAAAATTTAGTTCTGTTATCTATGATGAGTTTATTTACAATGATAAAAAAGAATAATTAGTTACTTTTAAATAATAACTTACTGAAAAATCGAAACTGTTCAAAGACAGCAATAACTTCTGCTTCAGTATTTGGTCTCCATAGAGAAGCTCCTGGTGTCATGGTACATATCGACTAGAATTTAGGAACAAACTGTACATTAATAAGATAAATAAAGATAATACAACATTAATACATTTTTTACACCGGAGATGAAGGATACAAAACTTAATTCACATAGTTTGTTTTTTTCACTGACCCCCAACCCCTTCTTAACTTAATTTTGAAAACAATGAGTTACCAATAGAGATATATGTAAAAATCGATTTGAGATATACAAAACTTGCAGAATTTTAACCCCCTCCCCCACCCCCAAACTATTTGATTTAAGTTGTTTATCCTACATCGATCTTTTGATGTTGTCCCTAATTAGTACTGCAATTGAGTATTGCGAGCGATTTTTATCAAGTTACTTTAAGTTCTATGGATTCATTTAATTTCGATGCTACTAAATTCTGTGGCTTTGGGAATAAATATACTTTTGTGGTTATTTGATCTCATGGTTTCGACAAAGCCTTCCTACAAGCCTATGTGAATATTCGAGCTTATGATATACCCATGAAATTCCATCAGTAATAGTGAAATCATCTTTTCAAACATTGAATTGATAATGCATATTGGTTTATCCTCAATGTATACAATATAAATGTATTTTTAGATAGACCAATTAGTTTTTCATGTTTTTCCATCGCTATCAAATAATTCTCGTATTAATGTTTTAAAATTTGATCTGAACAGATAACTTGGTTAACGATGATTATTTTCATGGTATAACTATTCGCTTTACATTGAGACCTGTTGTTTTGCAGAAAAATAACATGTTCAGAAGATATTGCTGGAAGCAGCATTAAACACCAATATAAATCAATCAACTATAAACAAGCAATTAGGACTAGAGGTTTGGTTATCTAACTGCGCATATCCTTCAGGACAAGTTGTAGTGGGAACACATTCTACTATTTATATGACACAAAAAGAGTTGAATGTTAAAACAAAATTTACAACATTGAATTAACTTATGACATTAACAAATATTTTTAGGTTAAATGTAACATTGACAGGATGAAAATGTAATGTAACCTGTCAAGAAGAAGACAACTATTTCGTCAAATTCATCCCATGGTATTTTGAAGACATACACACAGTGATAAACCTATATAGAATTGTTGTACTGTATAAGGCAGCTGTACGCACCTAGATAGGGCAAAACAAAGTTCGTCAATGAAAAACAGTAATCAGTTTGTCTAGGATATCACACCAAAGGTGGTACAACTTCTTTGAAAAAAAAAGTTACCAATAAACTGCATTCTCGCAAAATAATATGATTATTGATAGGAGGTGAGTACTATGCATACCTCATTTGTATCATCGTTATCGATATATATAAAGTACAATAAATATTTTCAGATATGACATGACTTAAGTTTAGATATCTTAGGCTGTGTTCACACCAAACGCCGTGTAGAGTAAACATGTTTAAAATTAGTTTAGTGTAGTGTACACTAGGTTTCACATTACATTTGTTCCCATCTATACACCTTGTTTAGCTACCTGTATATAAGATTTGTTCCCACTTGTAAACTATATGTCATTTGAATTTTTATTACGTAGAACTGAATTCAAAATTTTTGGACAATTTTTCTACCGGTAAGGGAACAACCATTTGACTTCAAAAGGGGGATGAGGATGGAAATGGAAATATTCCGATCCCACAATTTGATAAAAAAAAATGGTCATACAGATGATATTATAGTGTTAAATATTGAAAAAAAGTATTTGATCACCAGCATCGAAAAAAAAGGAATAAAAACGTACGCGCGAAAATAATCTGACTCAGATAAAAAAAAAATAAAAAATCTCCCTTTTTTAAGTTAAGTGGTTGCTACTTTATGAAAGCCATTTTAATACAACAGATGTCTCGATGACGCATTAGAAAACGTTAGCTGCAGCAGCGTCCTTACAGCCGATATTAGGGATCACTACATTTTTGTCTTTTCTGTTTGTTTCAAATGGTATTTCTTCTCAAAGGAGTATTTGGTAAAAGAATAGGGTAACGTTTTTATATTTATTTTAAATGATATTTAACGGATCTGAGATAGACAAACATATCATTTACCTCACACTTTTTTAGTCATGCATTTATAGTTGTTTGAGTAAAGACCAGTGGCGAATATATCTGTGTACGTCAAGTCGATTCGGGAAGACCTTTTCAAATGAATTTGGCAGCATTTTTTTCATTTTTTGGGGAGAGGGAGCGGGAAGGGTGCGTGGGCTATTGATTGTTTTCAGGAGAAATTTTGGTGAGAAGTCGAAATCAATTTTAGCACTATATATAGTGGCAGCTGAGGTTGAAACAAACAATTTTTTTTTCAAGGCCAAATACTGGAAACATTTTTGTTTCCAAAACAAAATCCATAGCTCAACACCCACCCCTTGCCTTTATGTTTTATACTCAACTATAATAGCCTCCCCCTGAAAATCAATTGGTTGCTGTCTTATGGGTTCGGCAATGATGCTGATTTGAGTCTTGATCAGAATCAAATAAAGTACATTAATTTTTTTTAACAAAAAAAAATCAGTAAAATTTAGACAACAATTTTGTGTAAAGAACTTTACTTATAATTATCAAAAATATCAATTTTACTCAAAAATAGTATCCTTCTTAAATATGTACACCGTAAAACTATGTCCTAAATGCCTAGTTGTGTGTACACTTAACCCTACAAAGGCCTACATTGACTATCGACTGTGTGTAGATAAAACATGATTTAAACTGCATGTAAACATTGAGTTTTATCAATGGGAACGCAATTGTGATTAGTTTACGTGTAAGTTACACTAACACAACACCGAATTTAGTTCAAGTTGAACACGGTCTTAGTTTTTATACACGAGTAGTCATTTGGTTCAACTGAAATTGGTTACAATCTAGCATTTCAAAAGTTGTCAACAGTTTTATAGATCCCCTTAACATCAATATATAAATTGTCCACATTTTGTATTAGAGTGGATGAAATTTTCAATTATTTTGATATAATTTATCCCAAAAGTAGTACAACTTTCTTTAAACGTATTATTGAGAAAGAGCAGGCGCGTCTGTGATCTCGAACCATGAGATTGGCCAAACAAATCACCTAAAAAATCTGTCATGCATGCAAAGTTGCATAAAAGAAGCTAACAAGAGATCTAGTTTCAAAATGATTATATTTATTGTATTTTTACAGATAACATAAAATAATTCGCGACGTGTTTAAATCGTTATTGTCGAAAATATGTTTATAAAGTAACGGACATTGAAATCTGAAACTTAGCTTACAGTAAAATGCAATCAAGTTGAACGTTTGATAGTTCATTGATATCATTCTGGCGTATCACAAACAAACAATTTGTTACGACTCATTTCATTGGTTGAAAGAATCAGATACAACCCACACACGTTACACTTGAAGAAGCTTAGTGTTTGGTCATTCAGAAATTATCTATCATTTCCGGAGCAAATTGTCCCCAAAACACAGAAACAAAGCAAAAATAATCGTATCATTTTTGCACGTGTATGAAGACGTAGTATGCAATATACTATCAATGTCACCACGAAATTCAAATGAATTCAGTGAAGGCATGTTGATGTAAAAGGATTGATTTGTAACATCGGCGAAATTTGTTATTTTGTATGTGTGGAACTGAAATAATAAATATATAATTGTAAGAATAATCGTAGACTAGTTCATAAGAAAAAATGTAAATGTACGTTTTTTTATTTCAATTGGCTGAAAACTTATTTTTTAATTTCATACCGAAAAAATAGATGAACTATCCCCAAAAGTGACGTGTATTATGCATGCGTATTTAAAATAAAAGACAAAATTATACATGTAAGATAAACTGAGAATCGAAATATTAAGAAACTACAAATAAGGATGACTGAATGCATGACAACAAGGGACCCACCCGCTTTTTATCAATACATTAAATGAATAAACACGCTTTTAAAAATTGATTGTTTTTTATGTAACTATTTAAATATTTACAATATATAAGTTACGATCGTTTTTAAACCGAGAGTAGCAAAACGGTTAATTATAAAAATTAATAAAGTATATCGCTGGAGTTTATAAAGTATATTCCTTCCACTGTGCCATGGTTTGCCATCTCCTGGATCAGAAAAAATATCACTTTTTTTAGTCGAATACCTAAAACTTACGAAATATATGAAAAAGCAGGATGAACAACTTGGCAAAAAAAGACCGGATGACAAAAAAATGCAGGACTATATAGACCAAAAAATGAAAAGACAGGACAGAGATAAATACTCACAAAGGAACAACATGTTTTATCTAAGTCCCCCGTCCAAAAATAAAAATGGTAGATCTCTTAATTCAGAACCAAATGAGAACACAGTTGAATAATTTAATATTTCGATGTGAAACCTGTTACTTATAAGTTTTAAAATTTTACTATTGCACAAAATTATGAATTCAATGAACTTTACATGCACATGTATCAAAGTTAGAATTGCTATGGAATAATCAAGAACATAATCACGTACGTGAATACTACTATGGAAGGTTATAACAACCTTGACCGGCTACGTGAACAGTTGAACAATTAAATATTTCGATGTGAAACATATTACTTATAAGTTTTAAAGTTTTACTATTGCACAAAATTATGAATTATAACAACCTTGACCGGCTACGTGAATACTGACCAGTCCGTTTAACTTAGAGTACACGTGTTTTATTTTCGCAGGTGTGAGGTCGAATGTTTGAATTGACAAATGAAAACGATTGTTCCTTTATGAGTTTATCTAATAAAGTTAGTTTGACTGATCACGTCGCATTACTTTTCGCTCACCTTTGCCGCATATGAGTGTACAATTTGATGTTATTCTTTTAAAGTATCCTTAGTGATGACTCCAATTAAATTCACAAACACGTGCGTTCATTATCGGCATTGTTTTTCATAAAAATGTACAAACAAGTGTATATTATCGCCATTGTTTGAGAAACTTGTGTTTAAATAATGTTTTGATATATTTTGTTGACATAATTTTATAAATGGTGTCAAATATGTAATTCAATTTAAGGACAATAATAAAATATGTAAGAAAACAAAAAGAACAAATGCGGGTAGTAAACCCGATAAATAATTAATGAGATAAACAGGCAAGCAACACGAAATCAGTTATTAATTATTTACACTGCTGAGGTTTAAAATTAATTCAAAAGATCTAATTGTTTTTTATGTACATATTTGATTTCCATCATTTTAGCAGTTTTTCACATTGGCCATAATTTTGTCGACATCAAAGGTTCTGTCCCTTACAAAAATGGTATACCAATTAAAGCCAAATCAGTATAAGGTCAACTTTGCATTACACAGTTTTTATTTCATTTTCTAACTGAATATCTTACAATTGTTTGCAATAAACTATGTCAGGAACTGTTACAATACATTTAACAATGTCATAGACCTTGTCGCAACAAAAACATCGTGTTTTAAATTTAAAATATAAAGGGAAATGTAAAAACAGGGCATTTGATGTGTCTTTTGTTTTAAATTTCAGATTTCACTGCCATCGGAATAAAACACATATATTATTCGATTCCAATGGTGTTCTTTGCACTTGAGATAATCAAAACAATATATCATATAATTTGCTTGCAGCATAAAATTGTTTAATTCTATTTACAACATGATATTTTATTAAGACACGTGCCTACATTGTATGTTTCATTTTTTAATAGAAGGGACAAGAACTATTGATCATGCTTTATGTGTTTACTTACATTTACAACATGGTTTTCCATAACAACATTTTCCTCTTTCGATCCATCCTTCACCAAATGCATCATCACAAGTTTCACCTTTTCGGCCACATGTACCATTTGACGCAACACAATTTTTAGTGAGTCCTAAAGGATACAGTTTATGAATACAATTTGACATTTATGAGCACCAAACTTTGCCTTAATAAATAAGAAAATAGCTTTCGAAACACAACAACACTCAGCACATAGAAATATACAAATAAATGATATAATAGTATATTACTACATGTGAAACGCAGAATAAAAACTCCAATCGATTTGCGATAGCATATTATGACACCACAAACGAAATATAAACTGTGAATAAACACCAAGGTTACGCTAATGGTATTTTCGTACTGTATCTTTCAAACACCAACATGTGTATACTTGAAATATCCCCTCAACTCTTTTGAATACAATCGTTGTATGCGTTGACTTCATATAATTTCCATTTATTGATTCAAAGTGGTCTTGCACGTTAATACAAGTATGTGTTGGTATGAAATCAGGTTCATTCTTAATGTTATGCGTAACTAATTATAAAACAAAATAAACTGGTTTAGTACTTTAGTGATCATGGTGTATAAGTAATGACAATTCCTACATGTATACGTTAAAACACTAACAATACTTACTTCTGCCAGTAGAAACACCAATTGTACAGAGAAGGATTAAAATCAAACAACAAAATTGCATCATGATACTTTAATACTGAAACGAAAATTTGTAAACATCGATTATGACAATGATCTTCAAGCTCGTTAAATATACTAATACACCAAATCAAACTCACCGTCATAAACCAAACAGACGAGTTCGGTGTCTCAGCAATGAAACTTATACTTGAGAATGGAGTTAGTTCAGAATATGTAGACATTTTATACATTTTGTACGTTCAGGTATTTCTCTTTCGGCTATTGACTGCTCTTTGGTCGGGTGGTTATCTTTTGAATCATACCCCAATTCTTTTCTCAGTTTTATTGTTTCCAAAATACAAATTACAGCACTATATCTTGTATAAATGTGCATTTGACTTTCCGTACACCTAATACTTATTCAATATGAGTAATTTGATTCTAATGTATGAGACTTTTTCATGAAGGGTTCGTTGTTTAAGGATAAGTTTTAAACTAACGACTCAGCTTTCTAGTTCAACCACTAATTGCATGTAGCATCAGTACATACACTAAAAAAATGAAAGTATGCAAAAAGAAATTGTAAACACAATAAAGAAACTTAAGATTGGACAACATGTAATGAAAGCTTACGTAAGTTTCAACTAACGTTCATTGACAAATTGGATATTTTTGTTTTGAGTGTTTGAATATCTTAAAAAACAACAAAAGCTGATCAGATGGATTTTCATTATGCCAGAGAATAAATGAACACTTACCCCAATGTGTAATAGCAGACCTAATGCGAATAAGATAACTTTGTAAACGAAGTGGCTACTTATATAGCTCATACAATTAAGTATGCAAGCGAGGAATGCTGTAGGTGTGAAACAATAAATAGTGACGTATGCTATTTAGGTTTGTTCAATTTTAACATGTTTAATGAATATGTAAAATGGGTTGGGTGTGCGACATCTTTCATCTTTTGTTAAACATGTGCACTTTTACCTGTACTTGTAGATTTTCAAAACATAATCTAAGGCAATATTGAATTATGTATTACTTTAATATCTACAAAATGTGTTCACAATTGTTCCAAATGATACGCTTTTATGGTTGTTGTTTAAAAAAACATTAAACTCCCTACATGTGATTGATTGATTGGTATTTAACGCCACTTTCAGATGTATTTTGTTATTTTTTCGCTGTCAACTATTTGCATTCGATAGGGAAAGTGACAATAATTCTAGTCAATTAAGATTTTGGTCGAGCGCATCTGGCACGTGAGGGATTAAAATTCACAACGTTAACTTCCATTTAGAAAGGTCAGTGAAGCAGTAGTTGTACAAGTTGACTCCTACCTTGTTAGATAAGATTATACTATAAGTAGCTAGAGTAATCTTATAAATCAATATAATGGTATATTTTATGTGGATTGAATAATAAAAAGAAATACGAATATTTTGTTGAAAAATATTTAGTTGCATCACAGTATTTTTGTTGTTTCGTTGTTTTTGCTCCTATAATTAGCGTTTTTCTCTCGGTTTTGGTTTGTATCGCGGATTTTTTTTCTGCATCAATCTTTGACTTTATAACTGTTGCCATTATTTAAGTTTATGATACACATGTATTTCTTTCAACTTACATTCATAACGATATGATGGTAAACGTTTTACTATGTTCATTATATAGATATATCTATTTTGAGGGTCCTTTGTTTCTTGCTGTTCAGTGAGAGTTAAAGCTCTGTGACAAGACCGAACTTTGACCTATAATTACTTTTACAACTTCTGACTTGGTTGGAGATTCGCCTTGGCACTCATATATACCAAATTCTAATATCTAATTATTATCAATACAATTATTATGTCTGATATAAATATATAGAATAGTTTCCAGAAACTTTAAGCTTTCTATTATTTAATTAATAAATCAGTTTCTCCTGATATTTTTAGTTTGGTTTACAGAAATTAATTTGAAGGTATACTGTTTTCTTCTGATATTTTTCAAAATGTTTGTTATTTTAGTTAATTAAGGCTAATTTATATACTTAAATGTTAACGATGAGTCATGCAACAATGATTCAAATTTCTTCGTGTTTCAAACGGATTATGCAAGATATGCAATTAATGTACATCTATATGTTGCACATGTTACAATTTGAATATTGCATTCAATCTTTCTGAGTAACTTCTTGATCAACATAATCATTTTGATTTCATCAGCAAAGTTTTACATTCTCTTTCGATTATGGTAAATTTCTGTTTTCTTATCTTTGATGTTTAATTATATGCTTGGTCTGTTTTGTACTTCTTTGTTACATGTGTTTAGTTATTAAGATTATACTAATTTATCTAACATGTGTGATTGTTTTGTTCATGAGTAGTTGTCAATATAACGGAATATAATAAGTGTCGTAAACGTGGGAATTTAGCTAGCTATAAACCCAGGTACATTAGAAAATGCCTGTACCAAGTCAGGAATATGATAGTTGATCTCCATTCGTTTGATTTGTTTGATCTCTTAACTTTGTCATTTGATTAGAAACTTCCCGTTTTGAGTTTTGATTGTTGTGATTTTTTTTCATGCTTTTAAAGTGTAAACAGAATAAATGCACATCATTTGTAAATGTAAAGTGTAAAGATATAATTTTTTTTATCAAATTGATTATGATTTTTTTATGTTGCAATGGTTGCAAACGTTGAATAATATATAACAAATATAACAATTACAACATCAAAAAATGTCATAATTTGCATATTAATCAATTTGATTAAAAATGAAAATCTAAATAGAATCGATGCATATTATTTATATATGTAAAGTGCAAAGATATATTTTTAGTCAAACTGATTATGAATGCAATTGCTACAAACATTGAATAATATACAACAGTTATAACAATTACAACATCAAAACATGTCATAATTTGTCATAACTTCGTACTTAATTTGTTTTTTTTTTACTTTTTTGGATTCGAGCGTCACTGATTAGGCCATATCATGCAAATAAAGCACGAAATTATAGAGCATTGAGGACCAAAATTCATAAAGGTTTCGCCAAATCCAGCTAAGGTAAACTCCAAATTTTGTTAACAGTTAGTTTATAGATATAACCATATCAATGATAATTCATGTCAGCACATACAGTGCTGACTTCTGGGCTGTAATTAATAGCAACAGCGTCTATTGATTGACGAAACATTTTGTTTTACTAGTTCTTAGAAACTATGTAAAAAATACTCACTTCTTAACATCAATCAGTTGAACGACATGTATCTAAACACATAGATTTTGTAATTATTGATTTTACTACCAGCCTAAAGCACTAAAGATGTAGAAAGCAAGTAATTCCTACCTAATTATTGTTAGTCTTAACAAGTGTCGAAAATGTGCTAAAACAACATATAAGGATTGTATTTCCCAAACTTAAGTTACAAATAAAATATGCACTGATAAACAGATTTGGTTTCAGAAACAATCCTGGTAAACTTTAAATAAACTTATCCTTGGTTACCAATTCAAGACTGTTATTAGATCACTGAATATTGTTTTAAATTGTATCAATATTGATTTTGAAATCAGTAAATTAAAGGCAAACTAAATACATGAAATAGTATTGTTATCTACATAATTATAGACATTCATAGATATGTGTCAATACCTGTTTCTTGGCATTGCACAATATCACATTTTTCTCTGACTGTTTATGACGTCTTCACACTAAATCAATTCAATGTTGGATGTTTACTGATTGATAATTTAGTCGTATATGCATGCTTTTTCATTAGTTGTGAGTGGCTTTGAACCAGCTGTCAGTTACGGCGAGTTATCTCAGATGTGTACTTACCATATTTGTAATGTTAGGATGTACAAATATATGGCCACGTCCACTTGTATTTGTAGATTTTTTTTATTTTTATCGAACTGATGAGTTACATTGTAAGCTTTTTCAACTGACTCGTATCGTTCGTTAATATTTTGCACTATTACACCACTGTCTCAGGTTAGGGGGATCATGATAACCTGTTTAACCCCAACACATTCACTTTGTTTGTGACTGTTCAAGTCAGAAACCTGTTATTCATCAGTTGTCTTTTGTTTATGTGTTACGTGTTTTTTTTCATTCATGTTTTGTACATTCATTAATTATGTCGTTGGTTATCTCGTTTGACTTGTTTAAGGTTGTCATTTCGAACCTGTTATAGCTGACTATGCGATATGGGCTGATAATTTATGTTTCATGTTGGTCTCTTATGTATTGTTTTCTCATCCGCAATCATACCAGATCTTTCTTTTTGATATTTACGATTCAATACGATTAAAAATCTTTCTACAAGTCCAATGATACAAACTACATGTCAATTCCTTTTAGCGGATGAAGTATATAGTGGTACAAATAGTCCTGACCAAGACGGAAATTTTGTATTTGCTGCAGACAATGGTGTTTTTAACTATACGAATGTTCCCTTTGGAACCGGGTAGTTTTATCTTCTAATATAATCAAGTAAAACTACTATTGTACTGTTTAGGATAATAATGTTAGGTATGTGTAATTAAAAGAAACTTTGCTTTTTAGGAAAAACGCAGAAGGATTTTAAATTCAGATGTTTGGGATACATGGATAAAACTAGGTCAAAATAATTATAGTACTTTCGTCAATAGAAGAAGTCTTAAATTATTCAGAGGATGCAAAACTGCGAATGAAACTGTTTTAAGAAATAACAATCATCACTTCTGATATAAAGGGAGTGCGCAAGAGAAACAACAAAATACAAAAGGTACAGCAGACTAAATACCAGTTAAAAGACGATATAACGATAACGATACCACAAATAAAGGCAACAGTACATAACCGATATTATAATTCGATAAGGAAGACAAACAAACAAACTAATGCATCTTCGGATTTCAAATGTTTGTTTTTTGCGTTCCTGATGAAGATTAATCCAGACAAAAAACGCGTCGGACGCATAAAATTATTATACGTGTTGTTTTCAATATTTTAAACCAAAAACAAAGGGAATCACAGGAACGTAACCAGAAGTAATACCGGATGTTTTGAAAATGTGTGCGTCTTTTTGATATGAATACACTTTCCACGGTACAATTTTACAGTCAGTAAAAATGTCATAATATGGATCGGAACATGAATAATTGCAGAACCAAATGCCAGTGTACTGGAGATAGTAATGAACGTCCATATGACGATTATAATCTACGTAATAATTTGACAGATTTCGATACATTAAATTTTGTAACGTTGTTGAAATAAGAGTACACAATCTGCACGTAAACAGTTATTACTATTCGAAGTATGCATTACTTAATTGTTGATAGTATTAAAATGCAAAGATGTTTTCACGCTTGCATGCCACTCTTTTTCTATGTTTTTCCTTTCTCTTATCTATTTTGTGTATTGCCAACAATTCAGACGACACAGTTGCCTTTTCTGTCTCATCTTTAGTTACGACCTTGCTACTATACATGTTATAGGATATACCATTGTACTATATTTCAATTCATTTATTTTCTGTGCTCTTTTGAAGAAATATAAGAAAACTTGCTGTTGAAATCATAAAGATTATTATGATCAAGAAGTGATTACAATCGCTAATCCTCGGGTGAATTCGCTGCTCTCCATTCATCCAATGTTATGGAATCAGCCGATTTGTGACGAATGGAAATGATTAAGGAGCGTTGAATAATATATAACAGATGTTACAATTGCAACATAAAAAAGATCATAATTTGCATAATCAATTTGACTAGTATGTCAAGACTACACAGAAAAATATATCATTGTACTTTAAATTTTTGTGGGATTGTAAAGCAAGTTACTAACAAATACAAACAAATTTTTGAGAAACTTAAGGGGAAATTATTCAAACATTGTAATGAACTAAAAAAAAAATATTTGTTGACCTCTTTAAGTTATAGATCTCTTATACAAGTAGTTTCCATGGCTAAATGTAGTCTTTCTGTATTGCTTGGAAATCAATACCGAATCTATCTATCTATAAAAAAAATATTGTAACTAGTGTTGCACAAAGGTCTATCGGGTCAATCTTTTGGTATGTCAAGCCTTTAAACTATTTAATTTTGCACCTGCAAGCGATTCAGATGCACCAAATCCATCAAGTATAATCAGTCAAACTCGATATTTATTTTCCAATGAAATAATTTCAATGGTTAAGTATCTTTAATAGCTTAAAACAAATACGCTTTTCAAATTGTAATTTGAAAACATAAACTTTCGTTAATGAAAAAAAAACTAACACACTAGTAATTGCGTGTTTGATAACTGTCTTTTTGCGTATTCCTAACATCTCAATTGACTTATATACTACAACCAGATCAGACAACAGCAGGAGGTCTGCAATACAGAGAGAAATTCCCTTACCGGGAGGCGTCCTTCAGCTGATCCCTAAACAAATATATATACTAGTTCAGTGATTATGAATGCCATACTAAACTCCAAATTATAAAGAAGCAACTTAAATTAAAAGTATTGCAAGACTAATAAAGACAAGAGGCTCCTGACCTGGGACAGGCGCGAAAATGCGGCGGTGTTAAACATGCTTTTTTGAAATCTTGATGTTGCATTGTTATAAACGTTGTATAATATACAACTGATGTTACAACATGTACATTTACAACATAAATAAATGTCATAATTTGCATTCCAGTATTTTCTATATGATTATTTGAAAAGGCCTCCAATATTTTGCAAATTTGATGTGTGCATGGCTATCAAATACAAGCTCCGTTCGAGATACAAGTTGGCTACAATTTCTGAAACAGAATAATAAAGCACTAGTATAGCAAATAACTGTTTTGTTAAGGTTTTTATTATGAAAAGTTACTGTAGTAGATTTAGAAAATGTAAGTATGGTCACATAAGAAAGACTTATAACTATTAAAATTTAAGGCAGGAATTTAACGACAGTATTTTTTTCTGACTAGGTTTGAAAAAAAAATTGGTATCTGAGTTGGCCAGACTTTCCGACGTATCAATAATTTAAAACCGTTTTTCTTTACATTCAGGCTATTTGTATTACCATGAAGTTTCAGATTTACTTTAAAATATGTTCTCGCTATGCAATTTGACAGTCAGGGGTATTTCAAATAATAACATGTACAAAAACACACAATGATTTTTACCTACTAGTGTTTTCTAGTGTTTTAGGGTATCCCAAAATTGGTCGTATTCAATATACTCTAAACATAAAATAAAACAGTGAATTTCCTGAAGACTTTGGGAGATGTTGCACGGACCCCGACCTTTTTAATGATGTCAATTGAAGAAAAACTAAACGAGAGGAAAACATTGGTATTACTTAGGTCTACCCAATTAAGACAGTTTACCTGTCCTACGTTGTCCATAAACGATGGACGTAAATAATTGCAGAACCAAACGCCAGTTTACTTGCGATAGTAATGAACGTCTATATGGCGATTGTTATCTACGTAATAAATTGACAAAGATTGTGTTACATTTGTAACGTTGTTGAAATAAGAGTACACAATCTGGACGTAAACAGTTATTACTATTCGAATTATGCGTTACTTAATTGTTGATAGTATTAAAATGCAAAGATGTTTTCACGCTTGCATGCCACTCTTTTTCTATGTTTTTCCTTTCTCTTATCTATTTTATGTATTGCCAACAATTCAGACGACACAGATGCCTTTTCTGCCTCATCTTGAGTTACAAACTTTCTACTAAATATGCTATAGGATACACCATTGTACTATATATATGTTCATTTATTTACTGTGCTCTTAACTTTTGAAGAAATATAAGAAAACTTGCTGTTGAAATCATAAAGATTATTATGATCAAGACGTGATTACAATCGCTAATCCTCGGGTGAATTCGCTGCTCTCCATTCATCCAATGTTACGGAATCAGCCGAGTTGTGACGAATGGAAACGATTAAGGAGCGTTGAATAATATATAACAGATGTTACAATTGCAACATAAAAAAGATCATAATTTGCATAATCAATTTGACTAGTATGTCAAGACTACACAGAAAAAATATATCATTGTACTTTGTGGGATTGTAAAGCAAGAAACTAATTAATACCAGTAAATGTTTGTGAAAATTAAGGGGAAATTATTCAAACATTAAAATTAACTTTAAAAAAAACATCCGTTTTTCAACTTCTTCAAGTTTCAGATTACTTTTACACGTAGTTTCCCTCTGGCTGAATGTAATCTTTCTGTAATGCTTGGAACAGTATAAACAGGAAATTAATCTGAAAGCTTTTCAGTATAACATTGATCAATCCCGAAACTATCTATCTATAAAAAAAATATTGTAACTAGTGTTGCACAAAGGTCTATCGGGTCAATCTTTCGGTATGTCAAGCGATTCAGATGCACCAAATCCATCAAGTCTCATCAGCAAAACTCGATATTTACTGTCCAATGAATGAATTTCAATGGTTTAGTCTCTTTCATAGCTAAACAAAAACTATGCTTGTCGAATTATAAATTGAAACATAAACTTTTGTAAATGAAGAATAAACTAACACATTAGTAATTGAGTGTTTATTGCGTATTCCTAACATCTCAATTAACTCATATAATAGAACAGACAACAGCAGGAGGTCACCAATAGGTCTTCAATGCAGCGAGAAATTCCCTCACCCGGAGGCGTCCTTTAGCTGATCCCTAAACAAAAATATATACTAGTTGAGTGATGATGAATGCCATGCTAAACTCCAGATCATACACAAGGAACTTAAAGTTAAAGTAGTACAAGACTAATAAAGGCCAGAGGCTCCTGACCTGGGACAGGCGCGAAAATGCGGCGGTGTTAAACATGATTATGAAATCTTGATGTTGCATTGTTATAAACGTTGTACAATATACAACCGATGTTACAACATGTAAAATTACAAAATAAATGTCATAATTCGCATTGCAGTATTTTCTGTATGATTATTTAAAAAGACCTCCAATATTTTGCAAATTTGATGCGCGCATGGCTATCATAACAAGCTCCGTTCGAGATACAAGTTGGCTACAATTTCTGAAACAGAATAATAAAGTACTAGTATATCAAATAACTGTTTTGTCCAGGTTTTCATTATGAAAAGTTACTGTAGTAGGTTTAGAAAATGTAAGTAAAGTCTCTTAAGAAAGAATAGACACTAATTTTTAAATTGTTATTTGGATGGAGAGTTGTCTCATTGGCACTCACACCACATCTTCCTATATCTACTATATATCGTTTTATATACTCGCATGTGAAACTAAATTATATTACTTTAATGATGATGACGACGAGGTATGCAGCAATAATACATGTATATAGCAGACTTGGATATTCTTTATTCATAAAATGTATTATGCAAATACACTTATCATAGATACCAGGAATAAGTTTTATGTATACACGATGCGTGCGTTTCGTCTACAAAAGACTCATCAGTGACGCTCGAATCCAAAAAAGTTAAAAAAAAAAAAAAAAAAAAAAAAAGACCAAATAAAGTACGAAGTTATGACAAATTATGACATGTTTTGATTTTGTAATTGTAATAACTGTTGTATATTATTCAATTTTTGTAACATTTGCATTCATAATCAGTTTGACTTCAAATATATATTTGCACTTTACATATATAAATAATATGCATTGATTCTATTTAGATTTTCTTTTTTGAAATTAAATTGATTATGCAAATTATGACATTTTTTGATGTTGTAATTGTTATATTTGTTATATATTATTTAACGTTAGCTACCATTGCAACATACAAAAAATCATAATCAATTTGATAAAAAAATATATCTCAACACTTTACATTTAAAAATGATATGCATTTATTCTATTTACTCTTAATAAGCGTGAAAAAAAAACATAAAAATCAAAACTCAAAACGGGAAGTTTCTAATCAAAAGACAAAATTAAGAGATCAAACACATCGTACGAATATATACCAACTACCATATTCCTGACTTGGTACAGACATTTTCTAATGTACCTGGGTTTATAGCTAGCTAAATTCCCACGTATACGACACGTATTAAAATCCGTTATATTTACAACTATGCATGAACAAAACAATCACACATATTAGGTAAAATGGTATAATCCTAATCACTTAACGAAAAAAAAACCACACACACATGTAACAAAGAAGTACAAAACAAACCAAGCATATGATTAAACATTAAAGATAGGAAAACAGAAATTTACCATAGTCGAAAGAGAATGTAAAACTTTGCTGATGAAATCAAAATGATTATGTTAATCAAGAAGTTACGTTATAGATAATGCATATTTTAATGTTTTTCTTGTCGTTGAACACATCGAGGGGTGTCAGGATTGATCAAATGGAAGACCGACCATAGGGAGGTCTTTCTTTGAGCAATCCTGACAACCCGAGGTGTGTTCTTCGACAAGAAAAACCTTATAATAGGCATTATCTGACTTATATACCAACCAAGTCAGAAGTTGTAAAAGCAATTATAGGTCAAAGTTCGGTCTTGTCACAGAGCTTTAACTCACACCGAACAGCAAGAAACAAAGGACCCTCAAAATAGATATATCTATATAATGAACATAGTAAAACGTGTATTATCATATCCTTAAGAATGTAAGTTGAAAGAAATACCTGTGCATCATAAACTTACACAATGGCAACAGTTATAAAGTCATAGATTGATGCAGAAAAAAATCCGAGATACAAACCGAAACCGAGACAAAAACGCTAATTATAGGAGCAAAAACAACGAAACAACAAAAATACTGTGGTGCAACTAAATATTTTTCAATGTAACATAAAATATTCGTATTTTTTTTATAATTCAATCCACATAAAAATATACCATTATATTAATTTATAAGATTACTCCAGCTACTTATAGGATAACCTTATCTAGCAAGGTAGGAGGTTACTTGTGCAACTACTGCTTCACTGACCTTTCTAAATGGAAGTTAACGTTGTGAATTTGAATCCCTCACGTGCCAGATGCGCTTGACCACAACCTAATTGACTAGAATTATTACCACTTTCCCTACCAAATGCAAATAGTTGACAGTGAAAAAATAACAAAATACAGCTGAAAGTGGCGTTGAATACCAATCAATCAATCACATTATGTAGGGAGTTAAATGGGTTTTTTAAACAACAACCATTAAAGCGTAACATTTGGAACAATTGTGAACACATTTTGTAGATATTAAAGTAATACATAATTCAATACTGCCTTAAATTATGGTTTGATAATCTGCAAGTACAGGTAAAAGTCCACTCGTTTAACAAAAGATGAAAGATGTCGCACACCCAACCCATTTTACATATTCATTAACATGTTTAAAATGAACAAACCTGAAGAACATATGTCACTGATTATTGTTTCACACCTACAGCATTCCTCGATTGAATACTTTAATTGTATGAGCTATATAAGTAGCCACTTCGTTTACAAAGTTATCTTATTCGCATTAGGTCTGCTATTACACATTGGGGTAAGTGTTCATTTATTCTCTGGCATAATGAAAATCCATCTGATCAGCTTTTGTTGGGTTTTTTTTATATTCAAACACTCACAACAAAAATATCCAATTTGTCAATGAACGTTAGTTGAAACGTTACGTAAGCTTTCATTACATGTTGTCCAATCTTAAGTTTCTTTATTGTGTTTACAATTTCTTTTTGCATACTTTCGTTTTTTTAGTGTATGTACTGATGCTACATGCAATTAGTGGTTGAAATAGAAAGCTGAGTCGTTATTTTAAAACTTACACATACATTAAACATAATTACGTTCCCATTGATAAAACAAAATGTTTATATGTAGTTTAAATCAATTTTTTTCTACATGCAGTCGATAGTCGATGTAGGCCTTGTGTAGGTTAAGTGTACACAAAACTAGACATTTAGAATATTATTTTTACCATAAATATTTAAGGAAGAAACGATTTTTATATAAAATTGATACTTATAACACTTGTTAATATAGTTCTTTACGAAATATTTGTCTAAACTTGATATATGTATTTGTTATAAAAGCACTTTTCGTAGCCTTATTAACCCATTCATCTTTGCCGATCACATAATTTGTTTGAAAGATCTTCCCAAATTGATTGGACGTACACACTGACAGAAATATTAGCCACTGGTTTTTACTCAAACAACGATTCACCCATAAATGCATTACTGAAAAAGGGTGAATTTAATTGCTTATTTACCCGTTAAAATACAATTTGAAATTTAAAAAAATATGTCACCGTTTCTTTCCAAATACTCATTGGGGAAAAAAATACCATTTGAAACAAACAGAAAATATAGAAATGTACTGATCCTTAACATTGCAATTTTTTTCTTCTTCGGTAAGCACACTAATGCAGCCTACGTTTTAAATGCGTAATCGAGACATCTTTAAACTACTGCAAATCATCCAAAATGACTTTCTAATTTTTTCTCGCGTGAAGGTTTGTATTTTACTTTTTTTCAACGATACCAATTCAATATTCAACACTATAATGTAAGGGGGAACTGAGGGTTCAGGATATTAAAAAGATTTTGTCCATTCTAATCATCAGAATGACCCGGTTTTTGTTTTGATCAAATTGAGGGAACATCAATCCCCCGTTTTCTTTATAAATCTAATTGGCGTTCCCTAACAGCTAGAAAAGTAAAGTTGTTTGTTTGAAAATTTGGTTCTACGTTATGAACATTTAAATGACATATAGTTTGCAAGTGTGAACAAATCTTATGTACAGGTAACTAAACAAGGTGTATAGATGTGAACATTTTTTTTGTGAAACTAGTGTACATTACATTAAACCAAATGTAAACATGTTTACTGTACACGGCGTTTGGTGTGAACACGGCCTTATATTCTTATAAAACTTTTATTCTTATGCTAGAAAAGTAATATTTTTGATTTAAGTTTTATAAAATGATAGAACTTTGAATTTTTTCTTTATCTTAGTTCAATTAATTAGTCCATAATAGTCAAACTTAACATTTAAATCTGCAGGTTTTTTAAATTATAGTCGCCGTAAGGTTAAAATTGACAACAGGTAAAATTGACATACAGGATAATGTGAAGGTCATGATTATACAGTGCAAACACAATACAAGCTAATTTTTACATAAATAAGGCCGTTAGTTTTTTCGTTTGAATTGTTTTACATTGTCTTTTCGGGGCTTTTTATAACTGACTTTGCGGTATGGGCTTTGCTCATTGTTGAAGGCCGTACGGTGACCTATAGTTGTTAATGTTTGTGTCATTTTGGTCTTTTGTGGATAGATGTCTCATTGGCAATCATACCACATCTTCCTTTTTAATTATAAGACAGTAGTGTCTTTGGAAAAATGGTTGATTCTACTAATTCAAAAACATTATCTCGAGTTAACGCGGCTGACAATTAAAAATATTTCGACAACACGGTGCCAATTTCACACGAAGGTGACTATAGACTAACTCAAATAACCTAGACATCAATAATACACTTAAAGTTTATCGCTATTTAGTCCAATCCGGGAAAAACAGTCATTTACACAACTTCCTGTTTGGGACATGCCGCCGAAAATAAAGGTCATCAGCAGTGAGCTGAGCGAGGAACAACTTTAGAAAGTGACCTCATCAGATAAAACTTATTTTTCTAATCATTTATAAACTGCTAATCGTTTGAGAGGCTTAAATATGCAGTGTTTGTTGCAATTGACCTACCGTTGTCAAATTTGAAATATTATACCAACTTGGATCGTTTAGGACATTTTTGATTTTTTTTTTTGAGGACTGCCCTCCAAGCAGTTATAACATATAAACTGTCACAACCTTTGGAAATTTAGAGTTGCGCCATTTCGCATCGCAAATAACTATTTATTTTTATTTGGCATATCTTTGAAATATTTGCGCCGTGTTCGGAAATTTTAAAATTGTACTAGCGTCTGAGGTGTTCGCCTAAATTGTATAAATTACAAGATTTGGAAAAAGTTCCTCAGTTTGGATATATTGACATGATTCATTTGACATCGTGCTATTATTGAAGAAGGATTTCTGTTATCCGAAATATCTAATATTTGTTCATTTTATAGTTATTTAATGGTGATGTTGTACCCTTTTTGACTTGTTATTTATATAACATCTCCATGCCTTATATATCATGTACTGTAGTACGCCGCTAGATTAAAACTGACGTGGAAAAGTAACACATGGCCAGCAAAAGCTTCATTTTTATGAAGCCTAGGTGGTCATGTGGTCTAGCGGGACGGCTACAGTGCAGGCGATTTTGTGTCACGATATCGCAGTAGCATGGGTTCGAATCCCGGCGAGGGAAGAACAAAAAATTTGCGAAAGCAAATTTACAGGTCTAAAATTGTTGGGTTGATGTTTAGACGAGTTGTATATACATAATGTACACAGCCATGTATCACCATCACTGCTGGTGATCCGATGGATAAATCTGTTGTAGAGTTGTCACTGACTCAGACGTACTTATAAATATAATTATTTTCTGTTATCTATCATACGATTGGTTGTATTTGTACATGTTTCAAACCCGGAGTCTTATATGTCTTATATGTGACTGACTACGGAATCAAAATCCGGATTCCTTTTTTTTGTTTTTCTCCAAAAATAACATAAATAACTCAATCTAAAAATCATAAGAATGGATGACAAATGCGACTATGCATGCTACCTATAAAACACAGTGGCATGTTGATTAATTTATCGGGAAAGGACGAGAAGCGACACACAAAATGAGGTTTTCTCGTTCAATAATATAGATTTTATAGTGTGTCTTTCTATGTTGTGATGTTACACTATTGTTTCATACACGGCAGAAGGTTAGTAAAATTGCAACTGTCCTAAGTCCAGAACCTGATGTTCAGTACATGTAGTTGTCCTTTGATGATGTGGTATATAAATGTTTCTCGTTTCTCGTGTTTTCTGTATACATTAGACCTTTGACTTCCCGTTTGAATGGGTTTTTTACTAGTAATTGTTGGGGTCCTTTATAGCTTGGTGTTCGGTGTGAGCGAATTTAGACGAAAAGAGATTTTCAAACACATAAGTCGAAAACAAAATGGACAATGATGTATAAAAAACCGAAAAACGAAAACATGACAACCAACATCAAACAAAACAGAACATAATGTATATAGTTTAAAAATATTTTAAAATTTCACAGTAAAAATAAATCCTCTTTATTTTACCAACCTATCAACTAATTTGATTTTTGTTTTTCAGACGTTTCCGTGTGCTCCAAGTTAAAATGAAAGGAACAACGATCATATTATTTGTTATTGCTTCCGATGTCCTTGGTTTCCAAAATTATGAAAAGACATCAAGACCAATAACATATAGGCAGTATTGTAAAGACGGCGAATCCCTTGATAAGATGTTTCCTGATCCGTTTCCATATACGTGTAAACCTGGACCAGGAAGAAACGTAGTGTGCAAAACTCATTGTATGTATATTTAAGCTACTTATAAAATATATCCTCACTAATATAAACGTTAAACATACTTACGACAGATGAAGTTTCATGGAAGTGAAATTAAACTAGCGATTTTATAATTCACATAGTATAAAAAAAACACAATTAAATGCATAATCAGGCAGGAAGAGAACAGATTAATGCAAAATGGATATGCTTTGTTTTAAAACCGATTAGCTGATCTCCATTTTAAACGTGCTTGTTTACAATGTAACATTCCACAGGTGATATGGCAACTCACCGGGTCATTTTATTTTGATCTCGAGCAGACTAGTCTTTGCTCTTACTCCTTAATGATACATGCTTAGTAAAACCTGCCATTTTTAACTGTTTTTGTAAGACCCGGTCGATTTTCGATTTAAGTACAAACTTTGTTGATTAAATTATTATTTTGGTATTTTCTATACATTCTTTTTCTCTAAAAATTAGATGCTTTAACTTAAAAAAATCTAATAGGGAGAAAACATGAAAAGACAATATTACAGCTAAGTGCATATGTCCCGATTCATAAGTGGTTGAAATAAATTTTTACATAAGGCTGGACTTGTTCAAGGGTCTATTTGGATTAAGGGCAAAATATAAAGATAACCACTATCAACAGTTGGTAATTGGTTAAAACAGAAATATAGACCTACAAAATGACATCAACGTACCCCTAGATGGGTTGCTACATGTACAACAGTCTTTATGTGCAGGAGACGTTACATTTTCTCTAAACGAATACCCAGGCTGAGTAAGGTGTTAAGTTCACTCTAACGAATACCAAAATTGACAAAATTTCTACTTCCCAGTCATTCTTGTGCTTCATCAATTTCAGGTTTACCATATATGCATTTAAATTGTCCGCTTGATCAAATTTAAGGAGTATAGTCAGAAACAAATATAAACGGTCATGAAAAGGTGTTTTTTAAACTTTAATTTTCAAACAAAATCTAATGTATACGCATTGATTGATGAATGAATGTTTTGTACAATACAAAAACAGATGCATCTCTGCTTCATTTTCCTCAATTTTTAGCGAAACCCGAAGCTCATTTTTTTTTATGGAAAACGAAGAAAGTGGTCTATAAGGAATGTTACAACAAAAATACTTGTTAAATAAATTGCAGTATTCTGCAAAAAATCCCAATTTTCCGAAATCAAAAATACATCAATAATATTGACAATGGTGAACACTTTTTTTAGCTGCGAAACCATAAGACATTTTAGCATTTGTTCTCATCAAATTTTCACCAAATTTTGGTAGAGAAAAAAAATCTGAATTTTAGGACCAAAATTATCAGACAATGAACCAGCTCTTTTGTGTAAAATGACAGACTAATTGTCTAACAAGATAACCAAAAAAACTAAGGTGACATGACACATGAATGTGATAATCAGTACGAAACGTAAATAACCACAGACGTTACATGTATAGAAACAAACAAATCATTGAAATAAAATAAGTTTTACGGACCAAACACATTTTTAACACTTTTTAATTGCCGGATTTTCATTCTGTATCAATTTCATAAATGTACCTAATTTTTATTTCCGTAGTTTATAATTTGAAAAACTCTTTCAAATGTCCTGGATATGGCTATGTAAGTGGATGGGAATATTTAGAAGGATTCGGTGAAAACGTTCGCTGTTGTGAAGATAAAAGTAAGTATATACAAACATGACATCTGTGTAGTAAATTATGACGTATATCATGTATGCGTTATTGGTATAATTGGCACAAATGTTTTGAAAAAAACTATCGAAATCTTAAAGCATTGGATATCTACCGCCATTTTTAAAGTGATCTATGATCAAGGCTTTCACTCAAATAAGATAACGAAAAGTATCAAATTCGTAAATCATAGCAATGTGATTATTGAACGAAACTCACGGATCATTAACATGTTCAAATGTAGTCTTGACTGATTGATTGATTTGTGCTTTATGCCACTTTCTCCATATGTGGATATTTTGTCACGGTAAATTTATATTGGTTGAGAAGCCGGAGTGCACGGATGGGACCACTGACCTTCTGCAAATTAACTGACAATTTTAGTAGATAAATATTGAAGTCAAACGCACGCTTTCAAAAGTAAAAGAAGATAATAATTTCACATTTAATGAGTTTCATATTTTCAAAAAAAAAGAAACACCTCTAGCATCTAAGTAACAGTTCAAAAATGCTAAAAAATATCTCTTACTATATTAACATGAACAAACAGATATGTAAGCAGTGATACGCAATAATTTTTGCAGACATAGAGTACACATTCAGAGACTGCGATTTACATTTGGATGACGCGACATCACTTGGGAGAACCTATAGAATTAATAAAGGAAAGGTTATCGTTGGATTCAACAGTAAAGATGGCGGGTTTGTAAACTTTTTTCATTACATGTTTTATAACTGAACTAGATACAAATTTGCAAAGAACTTTTCATCTAATTGAGTATTTCCGCTTAGCCTGATCTAGATGTCGCCACGGCAATTTTTTTCGTGATATTATATTTTTATGTGAAGTTTGAATACAAACCTTGGGAGTTCCTAGTTTTATATACTGGTGGTGCTGTATCTATTTGCTAATGTTGCGATGATAAATTGCCGAGAAAACTAGTAGATTCATACACATTTTTGCAGACATACTTTCATAATATATGTTAAACGTTTTATATTGCTTTATTTGAACGAACAGTGCTGTGTAATACTGATTGGTTGATTTTTTTTGGTCTAAAACAGTTAATATACATTCAAACATAATATATTGACATTCATTATCCGTAAATATATGTCATTGCAAAATTATAACTCATTCATACATTTCTTAGTTATCACATATTAAATTTTTGACCTCTAAATTTTAATTTTTTAACTTTTATGAGTAAACACCAAGTATACAAAAAAGAAATATTCGAAAGATACTTGTTATTGAACCATTGATATTTTACCAGTGCATAATTGTATCTCTTGTATATATAAAAAGTAAAATCACACAAATACTGACTATCGAGTAAAATTCACACCGAAAAATCCCTCAGCAATATCCAAAATCAAACGCGCAAAAACATCAAACAAATGGAATGCATCAACAATTGACACCTTCCAGTATCGCATCTCTGTATTCCTTGATATAAAAAGAGTACATTTCTTCCATGTCATGATACAAACACAGAAACCAAAGTTATATCGCCTACCTAAAGTATGGCACAGAATGTGAACAGACCAGAATTAAGGATAGAACAGATAGGTATATAGTTGTTAAATTTACTTTGTACTTTATTTGTATACTTATTCACAATTTCGTTTAATATATTACAGAGTAACTTGGAACAACATAGAATGCTCATATAGAAAACGTCCAACATATGGCTGGGGAAAACAAGACGGTTCAACATTTTATAAGGGAAAATAGATCAAAGAAGAAGAAGAGAAAAAATGTCGAACTCTAAGTTAACAGCATATACAAATGCCCCCGTGAATTAAAAACCAAAGTATATGCACTGCTCTTACTTATTTCTAGTGAATAGCTTTTTCAAGGTATTGCCATTGGTTATGAACTTAGTTAGCTACTGTACATTTAGAAAAAGTAATTGTTATGATTTTGATTCACTTACCTCATCATCAATGCGAGGTTTCATTTTATTTTTCCCCTTCAAGCTATTTGTGTTTCACTTTGTGAATTTGTGTATACTATAGGTATTGAGTTGCACAATTGACGAGTCATACTTCGTATTTCTGGGTAGACAATTCAAAGAGTGCATATCTATAATACTTTTAATTTGTAAGTATGAAACACATAGTTACATTTGGTTGATGCAAGGACATGTCGTATTCTATACTTGTAATATAAGTTACAAATTTATAGCAATAATACGAACACTTGTGATGGGTTGTAATATATAGGAATATATGTCACAAATCGTCAGCCGTATACGTAGTTGAACTCCTGATGTTGTCAATATTCTCCACAGCTGCTTTTATTAAAGCACTACGATTTTCAGAAGAGTCCACATACTCAATACTGATATAATCATTGAACAGAGGAAGTTCATATGTAAGCAACTGCCTTTTTGATGGCATGGCAAGCCCCGGATTACTGCTCATGACTATATCCTGTTCCATATGATCAGAAAGAAAAATGTTTTCATTCTAGTTAAGTCTAGTTTAAATATAAGAATAACGCCAGTATCTATTCGTGATCACTAGTTGTATACTGCATTAAATATGGTACCGTATGCATGTATGGAACCGTAGTTTTTCTAAAAAAAAAAAATCACAAAACAGTTGATGTTTGGGTTTAGTCTAAAAATGAAGCATGCACTGTGTATCAAAGTCACTTGATTCTACTGAAGGTACGTCAAAACAAAACACTTTAAAAACCCTATATAATGGATATTTCTTGTTTTTGATATCATATGGCAGCCATCTTAGAAAAAGCCGCCATTTTAAAATTTCAACTTAGGTCCGTATGTCATATTGTTTAAAGTATCCAGCACTTCTAGCATTCCAAATTAACACTTGTATACTAGTATTAAGTTAAATATGTCGATTTTGGTATTCTAAAACGGCAATCCTGGTAAAAGCAGTCATTTTGAGATTCCACGTTTGGTCAATGACTTATATTATTCGATATACCCCGCACTACTATCATGCAAAATTTGACAAACATTTCGACATTTTAAAGATGAAATATATCGATTGTGATATTTTCAGTCGACCATCTTGAAAAAAAACATATTGAAATGTCAATGTGGTGCCATAGCTAATATTGTTTGAAAAACCCAGAACTACTTCCACTTCGGTGCTTTTATCATCAAACCCAAAAAAATGTTCACCGATCTGCCGGACTATAGTTAGCAGTTTGGTATATACCAACGTTATTGTATGATCACGTATTAGTCATTATTTTATAAGTACAGACTCCTTCCAAACCAGCACTCGTCTATCCGAGATCGTCATTTATGTTGGCCTTCTGGTAGTTTTTACTTAAGCCCAAATGAAGAGTCCAGTGTAGTCAAAGTGCGCATACGACATGCTGTAATAGACCACTTTCGAGTTCATCCGTCACCGGAAAAAACTCGTCAATTATACGCGCCTTTATCACCGTCATTTGTGCGATTAGGGGCGTCGTCACTTCCTTCCAATGTTGAGCGAGTGGTTGGAAAACTATAATTCTATATTGTACGAATTATTCGGCAAATTGAATTCTCAAAATTGACAACCAACACTGCTGTCATTAGGGAATTGTCAGTAAGTACCTACAGAGCAACCATTATTTCTAGTTTATCCTGCACAAAGACGATCACTAAGACGCTTGATGAACGTAAATAGTGCAGGGATGCAGGCGAGCCCCTCTATCTGGTAAATGACGTCATAAAGGCGTGCATAATTGACGAGTTTTTGCCGGTGACGGATGAACTCGAAAGTGGTCTATTGTTAACCTTGTTTCGTTGTCCAATCCATAACGGATTTCACATAGGGAATGGTGGTATACATGGGTTATAAAATCTAAAGTTATGTTAGTATTAATTTCAGAAACAGACCGGGATAGAAAATCATCAAGCAGTTCTTTAGCATTATAAGAATCCATAAAAATTGTTAATACTAAAGATTTGACACCTAAAAACACTACAGAATCTGTCTCGTTACCCTGCCTTACAGAAAAGGAATTCAGCAGGTTTTTTTTACCTATTTCATACCCAAGATCCTTCTCAGTCCAAGGATCATACCTATTTGCATTTGATGTGCAGTATTCGTGATTAGGACATTCAATGTTATAACCTTTACCTAGCAACCATGCACCAACCCAGCAAAGTTTGTTTACAAGGTGAAAACCGATGATATCATGATTGTCAGTTTCATTTTCACAGGCAATACCAACAATTTGTGTTGTTCCACATTTTGAACTGGTACAAGAGACTTAATGGGGTCTTGGTTGGATTTTAAAAATGAAGTGTACCAAATGTAAATTTATTTCAGAAAAAAATATACTGTTTAGAGAAAATAACACATGACGTCCTGGTCGTTAGAGTGCTACAATTAAATACGGGTTTCATACTGGCGTGATAAAATGTAATATTGGTGACTACGTTGACAGGTTCATGTATTCATCCTATGTCAAAAAGAACAATGCAGAGATTAACAAATACAGTTTGTGTCAAGGTTGTAAAAGTTGATGAAAATGAAAACAAACAAGTGGTTGAGAGTTTCAGGAAGAGACATTAAACATTAAACATTAGGGCTAAATGAAAATTACAAATGAATGGTACCTATCAGAGTGTGCATATAAACAGTAGGCATAAAATGGGACAAAATGCATCACAAGTTAGTTAGTATTACTTGTGAAAATGAAACTGACAATTATGATATCATTGGTTGATCTTGGGTATGAAATAGGTCAATGCTAAACTTGATTTACTTGTGGACTATTGTACTACTGATGGGGAAGCAAAAAGTGTACAAGATTAACAAGAAGCAGTGCAAGAAATATTTGACCCTTTATGGTCAATAAATAGACTGGCAGATACTATACAACGGGGTCAAATTCAGTTTTAGTGTCGGTATATGTTCCCTGGAGCTACAAAGGCCCAAAGGAATGATATAAAAATAGCTTTTGCCAATGATTTAAAATTACGTTCACATGGTATAATGAAATCTTTATTTGCAAAATATAATGGCGACCGACAACAAATTTCAAAATGTTTTCCCGCATTATTAAGTCGGTCGTGAATTGTTGCAGTGGTAATGAGAGACATTGGTCATGTATTCCCCTTTAATGATAACCCAGGTGGCAGTGCTGTAGTTCAGGTCCAACACAAACAGCATCTTATATCTTCGTCTTTGGTTGAAAGTCCAAAGCAACATAGAACAGACATACATGTACAATGTATGATCATCTAGTATTTCCCCTTTGTGTCAGTGTATATGTTGAGTTTAAAGTGAATACCTTATTCATTTATGAAGCAGATTATGTAATGTGATTGAGGAAAACAGAAACGATGTTGTTATGGCTTTATCTGTATGGACATAAACATATTTGTCATGGAGGACGGAAAAGTGTTTTGCAATATTTTGGTCTTAAAAGGTGGATGAAATATGCATGGGTATTCATGATTTGTATCAATGACCTCACAGCCTCATTCCTTTAAGAAAGAGTATCTACGTCTTCTTTTTGGTATGCAACCTATTGCCTGGCACAATTCTCTACTATATTCAGTTGTTTATATCGTTTATATCGTTGCTTTTTTATATGATGGATTTAGGCCAACGATATGCCGTGTCTTTGGAGTGGTTTTAGAACACATCCGATGGTCTGCATCAAACTTTTTTCTTTTAAAAATCAGACGAAATACGTAAACACGGTAATTGTTTAAAATTCGAAGCAATCTGTTCCTTTTCAGATACCATATATGTGTGAAGGAAGAGGCTCAAAAAGGAGCATGTATGTATCCATTGCACGTCGCCAATATCATAACTTTCAATATCATTCACATTTAAATTTTCTGTGTTACTTTTAGTGTCATTTATCTCTTTCTTTTTCTCTCCTTCTTACCGACAAACATTTATGTTTTACCTGCTTATTTATATTTATATCAGAAATCGAAAACATAGACGAAATTCTTTGTTTCGTCATTATCACAATGGAATAACATTAATTGTACCACTTTTCCTGCACCATAAGCGCATTTCGACAATACATGTCTCTTCAGTGATGCTCATGGCCAAAATATTTGAAATCCAAAGCTTATATAAAATATGAATAGCTATAATCCAAAAGGTCCAAAAAGTATAGCCATATCCGTGAAAGGAATCAGAGCTTTGCATGAGAGAGACACATGTTAAAATTCCATATTGAAAAGGTGCACATTATATTATCTTTATAAAAAGCTTAATATATACCTTGCGCACAGACGCAAATTTGGTGAAAGACACACAATAAACCAACGATGCATCTGATCAGGTACGATAAACAATATAGGTGTCAACATAGATGTTGTGCTGACTATTTATTTAATTCGGCGATATTCACATTTGCCACTGTTTGTTTATTTTTCGTCGACTGATGGGCTTCTTAAACCGTGTTTGATCTTTTTCAAATATTGAATCACTGATAAAACCAAGCTTGTACCTCATCTTTTGGATAATGAGACCATAATGCAAAATATAATATTGCTGTTACATGTACGTGTAGGGTTAATATATTTAAAAACTTTCCGCTAATACATGATTAGCATGCTGGTAAACGGTTTGTATCCTGTTGTGATATTCAGTTTTCAAATGGGATATATATATAAGTAACCTACATTACATCTCATATATACTTGTGAACCTAAGATTAAGGATACAGCCAAAAGTAGAATGTCCGCTTTATATCGTTATATTATACAGATGGAAGATTTCAAATAACCAAAGTTGAAATTCCAATCAGTTTCCATAATAAGAACCGAGGGCTTAAAAAGGCAACAGTAGTATACCATTGTTAGAAAGTCATGCATCGATACAGAGAAAACAAATCCGGATTAAAAACTAAAACTGAGGTAAACACATCAACTATAAGAGTGAAACATCAAAACAACAGAAAAACCAAAGTGAAATAAAAACAGAACGACAATGTAACACACACAGTAACGAACTAAAGATAGCAACTTCCAATTTCCTGACTTATTACAAGACATTTTAAGAAATAATGGAGGGTTGAGCCTGGTTTTCCAAACCTCGCGCTTTTATGGCAATGGTACATATAAAACTAAAATGACAATATTACATGACAGGACTACAGTACGAACAATTGCAAGAACAATCAGGACAAAGAAACACAAATTAAAATTACACTAGGAAATACCGCCTTGATGTTAGTCATCAAAGGTACCAGGTTTTTAATTTAATACACCATTTGTGCGTTTCGTCTTCATAAGACTTACCATTTGTATTTTTTGGTCTATCTGATGAGTTAAGCCTTTTTTCAACTGATGTTTATAGTTCGTTACTGTTATACCACTGTCCCAGGTTAGGGGGAGGGTTGGGGTCCCGCTAACATGTTTAACCCCGCCACATTATTTATGTACAGTATGTGCCTGTCCCAAGTCCGGAGCCTGTAATTCAGTTGTTGTCGTTTGTTAATGTGTTACATATTTGTTTTTTGTTCATTTTTTTACTGAAATAAGGCCGTTAGTTTTCTCGTTTGAATTATTTTACATTGTCTTATCGTGGCCTTTTATAGCTGACTATGCGGTATGGGCTTTGCTCATTGTTGAAGGCCGTACGGTGACCTATAGTTGTTAATGTTTGTGTCATTTTGGTCTTTTGTGGATAGTTGTCTCATTGGCAATCATACCACATCTTCTTTTTTATATTACCAGTGACGCTTAGATAAAAATAGTGAACACAGACGAAAACAAGTACAAAGTTGAGGAGCATTGATGACCCAAATATTCTAAAACGTTTTACCAAATACGGCTAAGATTATCTATGCCCGAGATAAGAAAACCCTAAGTATTAAGAGTACAGTCAAACCTGATTAAACCGGACCCTGAATAAACCGGCTTCCTGTACATTCCGACCGAAAATGAAAGTCCCATTTTTTCCCCTTCAAAGTCATTGTTAAAATACCCTTGGTAAACCGGACCCTGTGTATTCCGAATTCCGGTCTAATTATGAAGTCTCAATACTCTTAATTACATTAATTATTACCTGTCAAAACCGGTTTGTCTAATTAATTTCACTGATCGATATGCAATCAAAACATAATTGTTTTTACAATATGACTTTTCAGGATACTCAATTAGTCAGGTGTTAAACTGTGAAGTGAACTTACAATCGTAAAGTAGTGAGCTGTATTATTTATTGAAACATTATAAACGTGTCAATTAAACGACAAGACACACCGACTATATCTCGGTTTTAACTTACGTTTTGTAACTTGGATAAACAAATTTAAATCGCAGCATAAGAAATTTACAACGTGATGTCGAAACCCTGGGTTCCCTGCTGTGAACCCCTAAACAAATGACCTTGATAATGAAAAACACCCGGATGACAACAATCAATGGGTATAGTACACTGTACGACAACGTTTCAATAGTGATGAAATTACGTTTGATAATATTCTGGCTTTTTGATCGGCCATTCCAACATTTCAAATAAATGATCATGGAAGTAAATCGAAACTCTCGTCTCACAATCCAAACAACGCGAGCATTAGGATGCAAATTTAAACAATGGAAAACGAAGTAAAAGTATTTTAATTGATCAGATATTCTTTAACATTAAAGAGAACTTTTATATGCCAACTATCGGACGTCATAAGTCATTAACTTCCGGTCGATACGGAAACCTGAATATAACGGCTCACTGTCCAAACCGGCCCTTTTTCATAGTCCCGTAGCCGGCCGGTTTATACAGGTTTTAGTTTAATTCAAACTTTTTCATGCAGTAAATTTATAAAAATGACCATATAATTAAAAATCATGTCAACACCGAAATAGTGACTTACCACAGAATGGAAACGAACCCGTAAAAGAACATTCAACAGCATATAAAACCGCACAAAAGAACAATGCATTGTCTGTCACACGACTAGAAAATGCTACAAAAGTGACGTCACAGGTAAAAGTGACGTTAATGGTAAATTTAAAAAATTTTGATATAGTTCAAAATCAGTTTTGTAATTGTATTTGATGTATATTATAACATTAACAATTTTATTAATATAAATTTGTATTATCTAGCTATGTCTGTATTTCTTCTAAATCAAACTGCAAAACAAATAAATCGTGTACGTTTATTTGCCGCAAACTTATTTCTTGTAAATGAATTGGGTGATTAATTATCTTTACTTTTACATTCGAATAGAAAGTTCTGACAAAAAAATTACAACTACAAACAATAATACTTTTAACAATATCCAATCAGAATTACAAATACAACATCGTAACCAAATATATGCATGTTGGATAACAACTACTCTGACACGTCTTATAGTAATGCAAAATCAATCGCAGAAAACAGTCACATTCGGTAATAAGTAACGTTCGGTACTTAAAAGACCAGACGACGTAAATGACAACCAACAATCTAAGATGTGGTAAAACTGTCCTTAATTAGTTTAGATAGAGATACATCGTATGGATCAACCAATTCGTGATGGTGTCCATAAAATTTACGGATTGTCAATTTTCAATCGTTCCTTCTCGTACAGTTGTTGGAGTAATTTCTGCGTTTAGAGCACACCCATGTATATAAAGTTCGTATAGTGTAAACATGCACGAGCATAACGAATTAACTGAGATATGTAAACACAATACGTAGGGTGTACGTAAATGCTGTGAAATTGAAAGTGAATAATTGGGAAGTTGAAATCGTTCAGTTTGTCATATATTTTAGTGTTAAGTCGTTCATTTGTGTCAATATTGAGAAAAAGATTTAAGTATGAAGCAGTCTTTTTAGTATCAGTAGTATCCTTAATTTCAAGCTCACTGGGATATTTGAGATGTAAGTATTGACTGAAATATGGGTTTTTCAGTGATAGGACATCATCAATACATATGAAATAAAATTTAAGAATTTCGCAAGGTTCATTTTCTTTTTGTTTCTTTAGAAGGTTTTGAATAAATTCTGCTTCATAGGAGTACAAAAACAAATTGGTCATACCAGCATCTGAGTCTGCTTCTTAATGTTACCGATTGTGTCCTATTCTCGAATATAACATTTACATTTAAACTGATTGTGGGTTTTAATTACCGTTGATCTATACATATTGCAAACTTGTTGAGCATCCAGTCTTTCTTATATTGGAGATCACGCACGCAATTCCCCAGTTTTGATTTCATACCTTGATTCGTCTCTTCTCAATCGGAATACGAGATTGGACATCGTTAAACTGAAGCTGTTTTTAAACTTTTAACTATATAGCACAATACGTCTTGGTGTATACATTTAATAATATTACCTTCTGACCTTAACAAAAGGTAAACGGTATATAAGCATGCATTAGATAAACGATGGATGCGAATTCGTTTACCATTACCAGCAATCAAGGAATTCAAGATATATCAAAATTGTTCAGCACCGCTATGTTCTTTAGGTTCACATCGCATATCAAGGACCCGGAATTCAGTTATTTTGTTAGGTTGCTGACTGCCATATATTTTTTTTTTCTTTAATCCTTTTTATATCAACCAGGCCGTAGATTTTTCTCGTTTAAAGCTTTAAAGCCTTTTTATATATGAATTTTTGATCATTGATGGAAGCCGTACGGTCACGTGTACCTATACATGCTATATATGTTTATTTGTTTCACTAATTGAAAGTTGTTTCATCAACAACACAGTACTACATTGCTTTGATGTCATTTTTCTTAGTATGCATGATGATAAAACACTATCAAAATATCCATATTATACTTGAAAAACGTTTAAGTTTTTGAAACTCCATAACGAATCAACAAAGGAAATATGTATTATGTAATACAAAATGTATTGGTATGCTTGGGACAATCAATGAATATATATTTTAGTCGTTCATTTCATATATATTAAGGTGTACTCTAGGTAAAGGTAAGTGATACAAATTAAGAAAATTTCGAAGAATAAGGAATTTGTTATTTCAATGTGAATGTAGCTAAGTGGTAACCCTAGCATAACTCCCGTACCAATGTTAAACATAAATTTACTATAGAAAGTATGCGTTGAGAAGGAATAAAATCCTATTAGTGCAACCATGCACATCAGATTAGCACTACGAAAGAATATTTACGCCTTCTTTCTAAATAATTTCAATCCTAATTTTCTGTCTTCGTTTGATAATCCAATTGGTACCGACAATCCTACAGCGTTGAACACAAGTCCTTCCCAGAAATTGAATTCATCTTGGTTGAAGTCACTCAAATTGAACGATATTGCTCTCAAACTTCTAAGAAACATTGTCTCAGCTGCAAAAAATGTTTTCATACAAATTTACCACTTGCTTAAATGAAATACGACAGCATTAGAAAAAGAAAAAAAAGAATTAAGTACCTTCAATGTATTATTAATAAAACAAAATATACTTTCAGCGATTACTGCATGAATTTTGAGAATTGTTACGTCGCTGTTTGGTTTGCAATGTTAACATTCATTATTTCTTTGATATTTGACACCCAATTGATATATCACAGAAAAGATGTTAATAAATTTCGATTTAACCATACCTAAAAATGTATGTCTAATTACTGTTGTAAATCAATCTTATATACAGATTTTCTCTTCTCATGAGATATTAAAATCTGAACGGACGCGAACGAGTTTTTTTTCATTCCAGAGGTAATAAAAGAATACTTGTATTTCGCGATGGATATTACAAGTCGGACATGTGTGATGCCAGAAATGTAGGGTTTGAAATATGTCTACACCACTGATAATTCGTTGCGTACAAAAAATAAAATCACAAAAATACTGAACTCAGAGGAAAATCGAATGGGAAAGTCCATAATCACACGGCAAAATCAAATGACAAAAAGAAAAAAAAAAGCTTAGGAATTAATATTTTCTTACCAATGTTATTCAATTTGAATTTTACATTTATCAAAGTCTTTTGGAAAAAAAAGTATGCTTATAAACATTGCAAATAGAGAAGATCATATGATTATTCCAATATCCCCTCTGTATCAACCTTAGAAACCAATATATTCCAATGAGCTTATATACATTGTATAATATATTTCAAATATATATTTCACACGTGACGTGGCGTAATTAAGAGCATGTGTTTGCTACATTATTTGGCAATCGTGAATGCTATCAACATCATCATAGATCAAACCATCAGAAAAAAATACAATTGAGTGTACAAACCATATCAAAAAATAATGTTTTACCATGAACATGATTAAAACATATAATAGAAATTCATGTATAAAGCTAAAGCCAATTTCTCATTCATTTTTGGTAAATAGAAATTAAATATATGGGATAGATGTCAAAGGTACAGCAGATTCTAATTTGTGTTGCGTTACTTCGATGCCGTTACAATTTATGTAGCTCTTTTTGGAATATATTATTTGACCCTGCTTTGACAAAATGTTTGATTCGTCTTTCATTATTCTATTGTTGAACATGTTGAAATAATCAAAATGGCAATTAAGTAGCAACAGAAATATATTCTTTTAATTGGGTTTTCACAAATATTCATTGTTTCATTCACAGTCAGTGTTATGACAATAAGGGGGAAGTGTTCGTTTTCCCTTTCATTTATAACAACAGCAGAAATAGTTGTCTTGTCTCTATATTGAAAAATAGTTTCATATTATGTAATATTTTTTTATAAGATATCAGAAATTAAATCATGCAACAAATCACACATGGACCCGTTTTATGACTATAAAAAACGTACAGAGAGCGGGATACACCCTCTCAGTAATCGAAAATACCCAACAAAAGGTACTACCTGTCTTTTATTTGTCGGATAGAATAGTCATCATCTACGTCATATATTGTCTGGTGGAAAGCTGTTTTTATCATTCCACATTCTTTATGATTTTGTCCCACGTAAGGAGCTTGTGATTCAGTGACTGTGATTGGTTGCTGTATGTATTATTATTATGTTATCATTTAAACTGATATCAAATTTCAATTGTTCTTGTTAGTTTTGTTCTCTTTTTGTCATGTGTTGCTTTTTATGGATATCGATGCATTTGTGTTATTACTTAATATCTACAAAGACTTAAGTTGCTTTTATAAAATGTATTTTGTACCTGTTAGGTAGTTACCTTATTGATAATCATACAACATATCTTAATTTCTTCGGTTCATACTAATATAACTTTGAAATCTGTTTCATATAAAATTATCATCAAACAGTACTAACCTTATCACGTGTACCCCATGATTGATCCACAATGTTACAGATTGCGTAGAGGGGTAATAAAATATATATAAATGGAATAAAACACAAGTAGACAGGACCAGTAACCAATATCCATGCACCCTATGGGTATAAAACAGCTCCATATATTATGTAACTCCCAAATACAATCGCAACTGACAAGCCGCCTGCATGTTCAAAATGTCCATTGTAATATCCTATTTGTTAAATTAACTAAAACGTTCTTTACTAAAATATGCTCTGTTAAATGCTGTATACATGTAACCCTTGCCTGTGCCCAGTCAAGCACCTCTTTATTGTTCTATGATATTTTTTTGTATTCTTGAAATTCATTTTTGTTAATATGTTTTGTCTTCAGATATATGCCTTTTTTGTTTCTTTGTTACATATGACGTGGCCCTGTACTTATACATCCCGTCACTGTTTTATTTAATGATAATATTTAAATTGTTATATTTTATTTTTTCTAATATGCTTTGTCTATATCCCTTTTTGTATTTAAAATTCAAATGAACAATAGAAATATACCTTTATACCTTAAAATATGAAGCCAAATTTCTGTCCCAGTCTCCTGTTGATCCCAATTCATTAGTGATTCAAGAAACAAATATTTACTTTTTCCAATAATGAACGACTATAATTGTATATATTTGAGGAATGGATATGATGTAAATATTTTTCGATTCTTTTCAAAGATTTGTTGGCAACTGTTGTAAAAGACATGCTCAATTTATCGTTTTGGACTGTTTGAAATAATTATTTTATGAGTCTTTCGTAATTCATGTATTTATGATGAGTTTATCGCTAATTATGTTTAATTTCAGAGATAGTCCGTTTGACCATGTTTGAATTCATTTTACACACAAAAGTCACGTGATGACGTCAAAATATATATTTATTGTGAGATCAATACATCATAGTCTGTATAAAAAAACATAGACTTTGAACAATATCATCTTAATATTGGATTTCATCAGAGACATAGTAATCAGCGTGTGTATAGAATAATGTCACGTGATGTGCTTTTTTCATCAATCTATACATTGAAACAACAACTAACACAGAACTCGCCTATTTGTGGTGGTTTTCTAATTTGCGTATTATCCAAATGCTTGTTAGAATAAAAACTAAGAAAAAAAATAATATGCGCCTTTAAAATCAACAAAATATATCATCTACTGAATTTGAGTCACAATTTAGGAAAACATAACGAAGAAATTGAATAATATATAATTTGAAACGTGCTGAATAATAAATTTAAGTAAATATAAGACGGGTTTATGGAAAAAATGTTTGATATGTTAATATAGTTTAATTATCAGCAGTATCGTCAGTCCGTCTGAAAAGAAATTACGCAATTATATATTGACTAGTTTAAAACAAAAGACAATACAAAAATAACAAACGAAAAATAAAAATTAACGTATCACAATATAATACAAGCTACATATATAATATTGTCAAATATATCAAATCTGAATAAATTTGTTTTGTACTTTTTTTTAAAACAATTATTGGATTTCATTTGAAATGTAATATAAAACTCATTTCTAGATGTTCAAACACAGACGTCACGCAACATGTCTAGGTTTTGTCAAATAATCCATAAATCACATTAAATAACAAAGCTTTTATATATTGGTGAGTTGTATTTTTACTTGACCACGCTAAAAAAAACCTAGAGATAGTTTTGCACGTCTGAGTTTTAATCATAAAAGCATTATAACAGCCAAAATCTCATTGGTTATTAAAAAATCCAAAATACGAAATTAAAATTATGCTATATGTTTTATAATTAGAAACTACATGTATGTGTGTGATCAAATATGTTAGCATATGTTGTTAACTTTAGTATATATTATAATATACAACCAGCATTTGTTTTGCTGTCAGTAAGATATCATCAATATTGATCATCAATACTGATCAGCCATATGTGATTTTGTGTTGCTTACATTGCAAACAATTATCCATTTGCTCTAAATTACACATGCATACATGTGGTACGCAATAAACAGTGAGTGATGATTTGTTTATTTTAGTTTGTTATCCCAATTTTGTTTTTGTCCATAGATTTACTAGTTTACTAGTAGTGTCTCAAGCAGTCTACATTAAATTGTCGATTCGGGACAACAATGCAATTAACAGTTACTGTATCAACAAACAGAAACAAACTTGAATCAAAAACGAATACAGCAATTCAAAATCAAAGTAATTTTTTGTAACATTAAATGGAATTATATGAAACTTATAACAGAATAAAATTAATATCATTGAAGGTCTGGGTCAAATAAAACCCGATGAATATATTTTTAGGTACAAGGATGAGCTTTAAAATCTTACTTCAATGTATTCTGTTCAGCCTGATTTGTATTGTCTTCTGTGTTCACCAGGGATCCTTAGTTTTATTATTTAGTCAAAAGGAATTGCAATCAAACAACGAATGGTAAGGCTCTAAAATTATTATAAAGATAAAAAAAAAAAGACCAATTTAGGTTTACACTACAGTGTTGGGCATTTTTAATATAAAACCATGTTCAATAAGCATGTTCTATATAAGGGAATATCTGTACTAATAGTTATCGAAGGTACCAGGATTATAATTTAGTACGCCAGACGCGCGTTTCGTCTACATAAGACTCATCAGTGACGCTCATATCAAAATATTTATAAAGCCAAACAATTACAAAGTTGAAGAGCATTGAGGATCCAAAATTCCAAAAAAGTTGTGCCAAATACGGCTAAGGAAATCTTTGCCTGGAATAAGAAAATCCTTAGTTTTTCGAAAAATTTAAACTTTTGTTCACGGGAAATTTATAAAATATGACCACATTATTGATATTCATGTCAAAACCGAAGTGTTGACTGCCAGGAACATGCCAATTGTTTTCAATTCGTTTGATGTGTTTGAGCTTTGATTATACCATAATAAAGGACTTTCCGTCTGGAATTTTCATTTCAATCCAAGGTTTATTTATTAATAAACTCATCATAGATACCAGGATTAAAATTTTATATTTATGACAGACGCGCGGTTCGTCTTCATGAGAAGACTCATCAGTGTCGCTCGAATAAAAAAATGTTAAAAAGTCAAATGAAGTACGAAATTGTAGAACATTGAGGACCAAAAATTCCTAAAAGTTTAGCCAAATACAGCTAAAGTAATCTATTCCTGAGGTAAAAAAGCCTTAGTGTTGCAAAATTTCAAAATTTTGTGAGCGGTAAATTTATAATTATGAGTCAACACAGACGTGCTGACTATCGGGCGTCTGATACCCTCGGGGAAATAAATCTCCACCAGCAGTGGCATCGACCCAGTGGTTGTAAATCAACTCATCATAGATACCAGGATTATTTTACTTTTTTTCAAAAATAATTGTATTAAATTGGGCTAACAAAGTAGGAAAGTTATTGTTGGTAAAACTCAAATTAGGTAAACAAATATCCCTAAGGATATTTATAAATCAAATATTATGGTTTCACAGTCGATATAATAATGTTGTATCACATTGTGAGTGTTAACCGTCAATAATTACGAAAATGTACTATTGTAAATTAAAGCTTATTATTGTTTTTGCACTGCTACTATGATTATTATATTTATATATATATTTGCAGGAGATCGGTTACTCTGTTAATCGTTCTGTTTCCATATTTTGCCTCTTTTGTATCGAAAGTATGGACATCTTCGTTTTCAACAGGCCAGAAATGGAAGGAGTGGCCAAACAAGCAATCACTTTTATTGGTAAGATTTAATTTTCATATGACCGCTATATAGTTCATTGCTTGTATATTCATAAGTGTATATATATCATTTGAAAAAGGAATTAATTTTTTTACCCGTTAAAATTTGCGCATTCGACTATATTATTTTTGTTTCTTTTTTTAAATAAAAATCAGTATGCTGAAAAAACTGCTTCAAGTAGGATGTCAATTTTCACCGTCCTGTATTTTATTGAATTAATTGATTGGCTGATTGTTTGAGTGTTAGATTTTTTTGGCGAAAACAGCAGAAATAACAACAACAGGCAATCCTTGTTATCTTAGATCAAAGTTGATCGGAACTTGCCACTTGTTTAGTTTGAAAATACATGCTAATCAACTACAAAGACCACTCTTTAACCGAGGCTCCTTTATACACTTTTCAAGTATATAAATAAGATAATGTACATGTAGATTTAGCTATTATCAATTGCAAGATACCCATACTTTTGACTATGCGTTCAATGGAATAAAGAAGAATTTTGCTGCCGTGGCATATTGAATATTCAATATTGACACACCTGATTCTGAATGTTTTCTAACATGGAGCATTATATTTTCAACTTATTTAAAATGAGACATATCATTCAGCAGTTTGAAAAAATGGGTTATTGTATATCTAATTTATTGAGCAATGTATTAAATATTAGAAGTCTCTAAATACATTCCATTTAGGGAACTTATCAATGTATTACCTAGATTTAGGGTCTTTTGTTGGATATATAAAGACAATTTTCCGACTACGATACATTCAGTGTTGTTCATACAAGTCGCTTGCGGTGAATTCAAATCTGTTAAATTGATATTGTGACTGCTAAGTAGTTAGTACACAATAATAACATACTGAATCATGAAGAATGAAAAAAGGGATAATCAAATGGTATGCTTAGTCTTGTCAGGTGAGTCCTAGATCAAATAATTGTTTGAGACTGATATCCACTTACAACTAATTGGCACAAGTTACAAATAAACATAATTGGTTATAATATTCAGAAGTTTGTTTATAATTCCAAAGGTTAATGTTTTAAGGGTGTTATATTATCCATTGCTGAGAGTTACATGCAGACAAGCTTGTTTTTGAGATATCTGTGGAAAATACCAGGATTTCTGTTGTTAGGTGTGTTACACTCAGGATTGATCATTTCCATGTGTACCACTGGAATGGTAGGTTCACTTCATTTAATAACATTTTATAACATGTATGATAACATTATCAACAGTTTAAATATAATGTAATTAATTTACATAACTGTATTAGATTCTGTCCCGTTTTTCAGTTATCTTAGACTAGTTTTATTATTTTTGACAGTGTTTTGTTGTATGCACAATATGACAAATGGAATGTTTTTTTAGCAAGTATTACATATGAAACAAATCTTTTTTTGGAAGAGTAAATATATCTCTCTGTGCCATTTCGATCATACACACATGTAGCTCTTCGCGTGTTTACATAGTTTATATAACTACTCTTTTCCAGAATAAGACCTACAATATGAAAACTGCCATTAGTAAAGAAAAACACGACAGAAGACCAAAATCTAAGATACACAAAAGAAAGATGAGGTTGATGATTGATTGATTGTAAAGTGTTCAGAACTGATAAAAAATAATTCTTTGAAAGATTCAGTAGCTAGAGTTTATTACTAGTTTTGATGTCAGTTTCTATATTTTATTGCTGTATTACGGTTTCAAATACTAAAGTATTGATTGATATTGTTTTGTTTCAGAAGACCATTACAAGCTGTTGTCGTTACATACAGCATCTGTTGGTTTTAGTTTTCATAAGCTGTGTCATTTATTGTTTTGTATTGCTGGTGATAACAAACAGAATGTCGGTAGAAGAAGCTGGCATCACGTGTCTCTTTCTGGTGATGATATCAATAATTATTTCTCCGATCATACAAAGACGTATTCATACAACAGATAACAGAGGAACTCAGAATTCCGCTATATTGTATATCATTTTGAAGATGCTTACCTGTGTGTTTTTGCTTTACATTCTGAAACAAAAAAGTGATACAAACGAATTATTATCATTGAGATTATTTTTTGAGACTTTATTTTTACCGAACGCTAAAAGTCTTTACTTTTGTGCTTCAATCTTACTTAGCTCGTGTCTTTGTCAGTACGTTAAGTTTTTCAATGTTAATTCTAAATCTGATAGATGTATTGTTCATTTACCGATGTATGTGTCGTCTATCATAGTATCATGCATACTAGTATTTATGTGTTCGTCAGTAATACATGTATCTCACATTACATGGGCTTGTAGTATCGGTACACTTTCTCAAGGAATTAAAGTGGGAGCAGATAATACTGCATTCTATGGAACTCTCGCAGGACTATTAATTGTTCCGTTGTTATTGGATATTATATTGAATGATAGAACTATACAGTGTAATAATTGTAGTATGTATGAAGCCGTTTTGATATTGCAACATTTAATCAGTAGAACTTTCAATACAATGGAGACACCAACATGCAATAAGTCGACTGACAACAAAAGACGAATCTTTGTCTGTACTACAATGCATCAGGAATCATCACTAGAAATGGACAAATTACTGGCTAGTATACGAAATATTTCAGATTCAAACCTTTTGAAAAGAGAGCATATTGTTTTTGAATCTCATATATTCTTAGATAATGGTGCTGATGGACAAACTATAAAGCAGTTTGGTCTTCAGTTAATGAGCTTAATTGAAAACCAATTTATAACAAACAATAACCAAGGAGTCATGCTATTTACGCCATACGGAATACAGTTTTCCTGGGAAGTAAACAAAACAACCCCATTGTTTGTTCACTTGAAAGATGTTTCTAAGGTCAAGGCGAAAAAGCGTTGGAGTCAAATAATGTATATGGAGTATATCTTAAACTATCGTACGTCTAACTTTTGGAGGTACTCTGACAATTTCCCAATGAGATCACCTTACGAAACTTTACTTTCTATAGATACATTGATCTCGCCTGAAGAGTTATACGAAACCGCGCAACATGATTTTACACTTCTAGATAATTATTGTAAGCCGTTAGTAAAACAAAATGAGATTTATAGTGTTGACACAGAATCGACAGAAAAATCTGTAGCCAATACGAGCAAAAATGAAAAGTGTTTAGATAGAAATGAATCATTTAACATCATTCACACCATAAAAGACTCACAACAATTGCACCACGAACAGGATAAATTTGGTTATGATAATTACATCCTTGCAACTGATGCTGATATGACGTTTACGGATACAAGTATATTGAAAGTTTTACTCATGTGTGAATCAGACCGGACTGTTGGGGCTGTCTGTGGTCGAACATATCCTACAGGAATTCAGTATCCTCCAATTGTCTGGCTGCAGATGTTCGAATATGCTAAAGGTAAAACATGTGCAGAAACAGGAATAATTCTCAATAAAAGGGGGACGAAAGATACCAAAGGGACAGTCAAACTCGTAAATCTAAAACAAACTGACAACGCCATGGCTAAAAATGAAAAACACAAACAGAAAAACAATAAAGTAGTTTTTTGTAAACCGAGTGATTGGCTCATTGACATTATTTGTAATGTCGAAAAATTTTCTGTTGATATTTAGAAATCGATTTCCCTTTCTCAACTGCATTTCTCATTTACTAAATACACAAAAAACTATTAACAATGTGATAAATCTCAATCGATGATTGATATTCGAAAACAGATTACTTAATTTCATTTCGACTGTAATGTCCGGTTCCTAAAATGTTACATTTCCTGAACGTATTGTTTTTACCAAATCTTTCAATCAAAATTATAATATACAAAAAATTTCAAAATAAAAATAATATATAAGATAATTAATAGATGTACTTAAACAGGAAGGTTTTCCATTTATGTCTTGAGCATAGTTATTTTCATCACTTCTACTCAGGTTAGAATAATTTTTTAAAAAAAAGCGATTTTGAATTATCTCCTTTTGTATATACTTCAATAAAAAAGCATTTATCAAATTAATTTAATTCAAATACTGATAAAATAGAGTTGTTTTGAATATAAATTATAAAAAAAGACAAATGTCAAAATGTTTGTTATAAAATTTAACTATGAAACAAATATAAAAATAAACTTTTTAAAAAAATCAGTTCTATGAGACCATGCTTAAAGTCGCTTCTGACATCATTTTAGACTTTTACTTAAAATTTACAATTCTGACATTTCAGTGAGCTTAATTATTCATTTTTGATTGTTTGTTTAAGAATCATAACAATAAGGTTATAACAAATAGCAAACATAAGCACCTTTAAATTTCAAGGTTGGCATCATTAGAGTTGTAATGAGCAATCTCCCTTGCAAGCATTTTTTTTTCAACTTAAAATAAAACATCAAAGAGCAAGGGAAGTTCTGATTTTGGCATTTAAGTTTCAGGTTCATCTGATGATAGATTTTGGACAATTATTTTAGAATAAATACCAGGATTGAAATTTTATATTATATGATGATAGTACCCGATACCATGAGCATTGTATTGTCAAAAACAGCGCATATTTATGTAACAGAAGTATTCTTCTTTCCAATAATTAGCTAAAAGTTTACATTTTAAATTAGTTTGTAAAACTGCTATATGTCGGGACCAAAAAGTGGTCTTACTGGACTTACTACTGTGCAAAAGGGCAACACATTCATATTAGAAAGTTCAAAACATAAGTTGAAGAATGTACCAATGAATTTTTTATTGGGAATATAAAAAAGCTACAGGGAACATGTACAGTCAATAGCGAAACAGTTCCAATGTGATAACGAAATTAATGCATTTACTGACCATCAACAGTACAAACTTTAAATGACTTGGGCAATGATTTCTATTCAGCGCTGCTAGAAACCAAAGCAATTGAAATCTAAATCATATTTGAGATGTTAAAGAGCTGATAAGTCATCCATAATTCAATAGAAATCAAAACCATGAACAAATAAACCAAGAGCTATCAACAAAAGAGGTTCGAAAAATACTAGAGCGACAGTCAATCTCGTAGATCGAAAATAACCTGACAATGCCATGGCTAAAAAAGAAAAAGACAAGCAGACAAATCATAAAACACAATACACAACATAGAAAACTAAACAAAAATCAACACGAACCCCACCAAAAACTGGGAGTGATCTCAGGTACTCTGGAAGGATAAACAGATATTTCTCCATATGTGGCACCCGTCATGTTCCTCATGTCATCAAAAAAGTTCTATTTAATATGATATTATATTTCGAAATATTGTACTTTAAGATTTATGGATGAATAAGAGTGCACAGAATATTATTGGTTCAGTTATGTGTTGCCCCGGCTGTTTTAGTATGTTCAAATTGGAAGCTATTAGGGACGTTGTTGCAGAATATTCGGTACCAGTAGGAAACATGGAAGATGTCTTTACAAAAGACAACGGTAAAAAAAATATATTTATTCTGGAAAATTCTTTTTCTATAAAAGTATCAGTGACTATAAAACATCATGTTTACGCTAACTAATCAATGTTAAAATCATCTGCTGTCGATGTTCTAATGCTTCATTATTTTATACTCATATCACCCAGACAGTAAATTTGGTTAAAACAAGGTTTAAATCATCAATGGTTCCATATTTTGCTCTTTCTATGTAAGCATTAGGACAATGACAAAAAGTGTAAATAATGTTGTCGTCAACATTGAATGGTTTGCAACCGCAATCTATGAGATAGAAAACAGTTGCATTTTACATGAAATATATCAATAATTAATGAATTATGAGATATGATAATATACTAACAGCATGTCCAGAGTTTTCTTTCTTTTAATTTTGGAAATAAACAAAATTGCCTGAATACTTCTCATAGATAAAAAAAAATCTTTGTGAATAACAATATTAAAGTACTGTTGGCCAATACAAACCGAACTGTAAATAGACAACACAACTTCAATTCTTTATAATTCACCGTTCAGTCTGTTGTAGACGAAACGGTGTTTACTACACATTTTCTGCTGTGGTTTTTGCTAGATTAATGTTTATGTTTGTCTTTCTCTTATTAAACAATTGCGAAGTTTGTATATGATGTGTAATTACAACGTGTAAACTCATGGATCCCAATTAATGTCACATCAACCTATAATGTGTGTTTCTGTTTTTTACTAAATTACCAAACTAAAAGCAACGGAGCACACAAGCGTAAGTTTTAGCTTACTATAAAACAAAGTAACTCCTTTCCCTTTTTCTTCACAAAACGCCTGTACCAAGTAAGGAGTATGGAAGTTGGTTTTAATAGTTTCATTGATTGAAATAGTGCTTGGATACTGGTTGATGTTACCCAGCCGAGTGCCGTCAGCAAAAGTTATTTAGAAAAATATGTTATTCATTTTCTTTGGCAAAGGAACAGAGTACATATCTGTTATTGATAGCGTTTGATAATGTCAGTTTTTATGGACCTTTAACGTTTGAATTTGTCGGTATCAACATTGAATTGTGGTTTTTGTTATATTTATTGAAATTATATATACAGGGGAAGACAGATGGATGTGTACATTGATGATGTTGAAGGGATGGAAATTAAGATATTGTAGTACGGCTACAAATACTACGTTTTGTCCGGAAGATATGACTGAGTTTATGAAACAACGCCGTAGATGGATACTATCAGATTATGCAAATGCTGTATTGGTTATTCGACAGCTAAGAACCTTGGTTTCCACAAACGATGCTTTTTCCGTTTTGTTCGTCCTCTACTTATTGCAACTATTTCTTACAAAGCTTTTATATCCGGGAATTACAATTGTAACACTGTGCTATGGTTTAGAGTTGGCAACTGGTGCCCCTCTTATCATTGTAGCTCCTGTGATCGTTGCAATAGTGCTTGTCTACTGCTTGATGCTACTCAGCCGAGTTCCTTCAACAATACAGTTAGTTATCACAAAAATGTTAATAATTATCTTCGGAGCAGGAACAGTCTACATATCTGTTATTGTCTTTAAAGACTTGGCATATGGTAGGTAGCGTGGTATCGTTTTGTTATATACAATTATGTGAATGCATCTGTAGTTTTGAAAGAGTATTGGGGGTATATGAAACCTTAAAAAAGTTAAATGCAAACAGGTTCATCGTTATGTTTCTTAACCACTTTCGCAACGATATAATATTATGTAATGTATAATGCATTTTATCAATCACGCTTATGTTGTCGTTGGTTGAGCTGAAGGTCATTTGTTTTGTTTTTTTTTTGTTTTCAGATATTTTTATTTATGTAATTTCTGACATTAAATAGCTAAATATAGTCGATATATGATTTGCTCCAATATTATAATTAGGACCCTATTGATATATATAAAAAGTCAAATGACAAAAATACAGTATTCCGAGAAAATTCAAAACGGAAAGTTCCTAATCAAATGCTCAAACACATCAAACTAATGTACAACAACTGTCATATTCCTGAAATGTAACAGGCATTTTCTTAGGAGGAAAATGGTGGATTAAACCTGGTTTTATAGCTAGCTAAACATCTACGTTGAATGACAGTCGCATAAAAATCTATTATATTGACAACGATGCAAACAGTAATAATAGGTAAAAATGAAAAATAGGAGTACAGCAGTCCACATTGCGTTATTATCTAAATCACTATAGGTTACAATAAACCAATTGAACTTATGGGCGCAGCCATTTAATGAGCATAACATGGTTTTCAGAATTAAGGCTGCTATAGCTTATCTTCATTGGTTAATATGAGTGCCCGGTATGTTTGTTATTAAAGACTTCATGCATTCTGCATTGTACCAAAGGCCAAATAGATTACTTTCTTAACCCAAGCGGAACTGAGATGTATTTTGATCGCTAGGATATGACACGTATGTTTAAGTGCAACATGGAGAGATAAGTACAAATGAGCCAAAGAAAATCAACGCGAACCTATATTTTTTGGACGAAAAAATATTGTTCTAATAACTTGTTTTTAATTCTAGCAAGTTTTTGTTAAATTAATGAATTTTCTAAAGTATGTATCTCGATAAAGGCTATCGCTGTACCCTATGGGGCAATTAATTGGTCATTTAAATCTATAAAACCACTCAAATATGTAAACAAACATTGAAACAATAACACAATGACGGGATGTTTAAGTACAGAGCCACGTCATACGTCATACAAAGAAACAGAAAAAGGGATATTTACAAAGCATATTATCACAAATGAAATAAAACATTACAAACATTATCATTGAAAATAAGAAAGTGACGGGATGTATAAGTACAGGGTCACGTGTTATGTAACAAAGAAACAAAAAAAAGGCATATAGACAAAGCATATTAGCAAACATGATTTACAAGAATACAAAAATAATCATAGAGCAATAACGAGGTGCTTGACTGGGCACAGGCAAGGGTTACATGTATACAGAATTCAATAGAGCAGACATACATATTTTGTAAAAAAAAAACGTTTTGTACATGTATGTTAAAAGAACCCTCACATGCATAGTGTATGTATATGTAAATGTTTACAATTACTTAGTATCTCCTCTACAAATAGGTTATTACAATGGACATTTTGAACATGCAGAAGGCTTGTCAGTTGCAATTGTATTTGGAAGTTACATATATGGAGCTGTTTTATACCCATGGGATGCATGGATATTGCTTACTGGTCCTGTATACTTGTTTTTTATTCCATTTATGTATATTTTATTACCCCTCTACGCAATCTGTAACATTGTGGATCAATCATGGGGTACACGTGATAAGGTAAGTGACTGTTTGATGAAATATAAATATGTAACATATTTCAAAGTTATTTTGTCCGAAAAAAAAAATAAGAATATGTTGTATGATTGTCAATAAGGCCACTATTTTACAAAAGAGGGACGAAGATACCAGAGGAACAGTCAAACTCATAGATCAAAAATAAACTGACAACGCCATGGCTAAAAATGAAAAAAAGACAAACAGTCAAACAATATTACACATGACACAACATAGAAAACAAAATAATAAGCAACAAGAACCCCACAAAAACTAGGGGTGATCTCAGATGCTCCAGAAGGGTAAGCAGATCCTGCTTAACAGGTGGCACCCGTCGTGTTGCTTATGTGATAACAAATCCGGTAAATAGTCTAATTCGGGAGGTCACATTCATGAAAGGGGAGTGAATTGTAGTTACGACGTAAGGAACATATCTGATAGGTACCAAATTCAGTTGATAAAAGCAACTTTAGTCTTCTAAGATAGTAAGCAATAAAAAATAATGCATAAAGATCTATATAAGGCAATACATGACCATTCATGAGAACGTGAGAACAATACAAACTAGATAAATTGATATCAGCTTAAATGATAACATTATAATACAGCAACCAATCACAGTCACTAAATTACATGCTCCTTACGTTGGACAAAAGCATAATAAGGTTGAAGGATAAAAACAGCTTTCCACTAGTCAATAAATGACGTAGATGATGACATTTCTATCCGATGAATAAAAGACAGGTAGTACCATGTGTGGGGTTTTTTTAATTACTGACAGTACGTTTGTCATAATTGTTCGATGGGTTATGTGTGACCTATTGCAAGATATCATTTCTGAATTTTTTTTTACATAATGTGAAACTATTTTTAAATATAAAGACAAGAAAAGGTATTTATATGTTGTCAAAAATAAAAGAGAAAACGAATGTTTTCCTTCTTATTGTCATTACACTGACTGTGAAAAACACAATAAATATTTGTGAGACCCAATTAAAAAATATATTTCTTCAGCTTCTACTTGCCAATTTGATTATTTCAACATGTTGAACAATGGAATAATGAATGATGAATCAAAGCAGGGTCTATCAAAATGTATCAAAAGAGCCAAAAATTACTATAACGGCATCGAAGCAACGCAGCACAAATATAAGGCACATATATACACCACATTAAGATGACTAAAAAGTCAAAGGCGAGTAAAACACAATCTGTCCTTAGCTCTGACCGATGAGTTTTTTAAACAGTTGCATGACATACGGCTTGTTATGAAAATGAAAATCAGGTAAAAAATAATTTTGCGCAAACTAAACATTTACCTGTTTGTTTCTTTTTCTTTTTTTAATACAGTTAACATGGTTAACTGATTCGTTTGGAAATACAAGAATACCACTTTAACATGCCAACAGAATTCATTCACATCAGCATACTGTATACCATAATATATTGCAAATGCGCGTGTTCTTAGTGTTGTATAAACGTTTTACATTCTAACACGTATTTAATAAGATGGCACAACGCAACTTCTAAAATAAAGAAAATATGGAGTGATAATAAGCCAAAAAAATCCCAACAGCATGTTTCTTTCACGAAATTCATTTAACCAATGCTGCATTTTAAAACAAACTATTTCCGATCGATAAAATATGAAAACTTCGAAGGAAATTTAAATTGCATAACAAAATGACCAATGTTTTTAAAATACAAATATAAAACGAATTTGACATTGTTTTGTTTCCTCTTTTTTATACATGTTATAAGTCATCTATTCAAATGCATTAGAAGAACCGAGTATGATAACCACTGTGTATGCTTAATTTTAAACAATGCTTTCCTTAGCTTCCAAACATTAAACAGAACACGCAGAAAGAACCAGAATCGCAACAAGGTACGATAGCGTAACACATGATATTATCACTCAAACTTAAATTTATTGAATACGGAGTTTATCCTATTGTTCAAATTGTTTACTGCTTTGTTGTATTGCTGCTTTGCTAATTTGATAATTTCCTGTACTTTAGACATCTATCCCATATACATGTATTACATTTCAATTTACCAAAAAAAAAGAGAATTGAGGGGAAGCTTTATATATATGATTTCGATTTCATGTATTAATCATATTCTTGGTAGTACACCTATATTTTGAAATGTTTCGTACACTAAATGGTATTTTTTCTGTGTTTGCCATCCTTGATGGTGTTGCTATCAGTCAGGATTGCCAAAATCTGTATCAAACACATGCTCTTAATTACGCCACAACACAATATATAATTGAGGTATTTAATACAATGCATATGAGCTCTTGGGAAAATATGAGTTTCTTAGGCTGATACAGGTGGGATATTGAAATAACCATAAGATTTTTTTTATTTGCATTGTTTATAAGCATTCTTTTTCCAAAAATGAGATATCCAAATTGAATATCATTCGAAAGAAACTATCAATTCCTAAGCTTGCTTTTTGTACGCAACGGATTATCAGCGGTGTAAATATATTGTTATCCCTTAATATCTGTCATCACACATGTCAGACGGCGAAAACCATAACAAAATAAAATTGTTATTCTTATTTCTTCTGGAATGAAAAAAATACTCTTCCGTGTTTATTCAGATTTCAATATCTCGTGAGAATTGAAAATGGTTCAAGAGCCCCTGTAAATAAGATTGATTAACAACATATATTATACATACATTTTCACGTATGGTTAAATCGACATGTTAACCCCTTTCCTAGCTGTGATACATCAATTGGATGTCGAATGGCTAAGAGTTAAAGAATGTTTACTTTTCAAACCAAACAGCGACGTAACCATTCTCAAAATGAACACGCTATGCAATATTTGAATATACATACAGTAATCGAAGTAACGTATATTTTGTTTTACAAATCATAGATATTTGTTTTATAATTTTTTTCTTATTATTATTTTATTACATTTTTATGATTTTTTAGAAGCAAAATAAAACATTATAGCAAAACCTTTTGTTTTGTAGTTGAAACAACGTGTCTGACTAGTTTGAGAGCATCATCGCTCAATTTGAGTGACTTCAACCTAGATGAATTTAAATTCTGGGAAGGGCTTGTGTTCAACGTTGTAGGATCGTCGGTAACAAATGGATTATCAAACGAAGACAGACAAAGAGGATTGAAATTATTTAGACAAAAAGCGCTAATGTACTTTCTTAGTGCTAATCTAATGTGCATGGTTGCACTATTAGGATTTTATGCCTTTCCAATACACACTTTTAATAGTACATCCATATTTAGCATTGCAATGGGAGTTATGCTAGGGTTACCACCCCTTATTCAAATATCAGGTAGTACCGTGTACAGAATTGGTGATATTTTAAATCGTATAGGTCGATGGATAAATACTGTAACGTAAAGTTTTGTTTTCAACCGACCCTCGTGGTCAATTTGTGGATATTAGTCCATTGGATATGTATTAGTCATGTTAATACATGTAGCATGGTATCTTTATTGTTTTATGTGCTTAAATGTTATCATTTGTTGTCTAATCATCAATGATAATATGTGTTCGTTTATCAAGATATATGCATGATATAGTAAAGATATATATATATTGTTTGAATACAAAAGTTATAGAATAAATAAATGAAAATATATATATCAACTGTTCTATTTTTCACAGTATGGAAATAAGGAATGTGTCAAAAGTGACAACAACCCGACCATAGAGCAGACAATAGCTGAAGGCCACCAATGGGTCTTCGATGTAGCGTGAAACTCCCGCACCCGAAGGAGTCCTTCAGCTGGCACCTAAATGAAGGCAACAGTAATATACCGATGTTACAAATATCCATACTTGTTCAGTGATAATGGACGTCATACTAAACTGCGCATTTTACACAAGAAACTAAAATTAAAAATAATACCAGACTGACAAAGGCCAGATGGTCCTGACTTGGGACAGGCGCAAAATTGAAGCGGGGTTAAACATGTTTTCTGAGATCTCAATCCCCCCCTAATACCTCTAGCCAATGTAGAAAAAACAAACGCACAATAATATGCACAGTAAAACTCAGTTTAAAAGAAGTCCAAGTCCGATGTTAAAAAAAGAAACAAACGACAATAAACAAAATGACAATAATACCAAAAATAACAACAGACTACTAGCAGTTACTGACATGCAAGCTTCAGACCTCAATTAAACTTATTGAAAGATTATGTCTTCATCATGTGAATATTAGGCAAAATCCCTCCTGCTATGGGTTAAGTATTATACCATTATGAAATATATGAGAAGAACATAACTCATATGTCATGCCAACAACTGGTTTTAAAATAAATGTGTTTAATTCCGATGCAAAGCCCCTATAAGTGAATCAATATCAAAGCCAAAATATGCAATCATTAATGACCTGACAACAGTATCGTAACTATATCTCTTCTTTATAAAGTCCCTTTCTATTTTCATTTTCATTGTGGTTTTACTGGGGGATTTTATTTGTGGAGGAAACTTGAGTGTCCGAGAGAACGACATCATTCCTGTACTAAAACTGACAATTCTTGTTAATAACCTGCCACGTGTTGAATTTGAACAGTCAACCTCCGTGTAGACAATCAGTCTATTGATATATCAGTTGTATTATTTACACTAATCTCCCATCGTGTTTCAGGTATACAATTCAAGTCATTCTGAGGTCAACGATTTATACTTAACATCGGTCAAGTGTCTATACAATATGTCGAGCATTAGATTGACCCTGGTCAACAAATTCGGAGAATTTCAAAGTGCATCCATAACTACATCTTCCTATAAAAAAGTATAAAATAAATCTTACTTTTCGTCAACACGAGCTCTAACAAAAAAGAAAGGAGATATAGTATCCATTCAGGACTCAAAATTTTAACATGCGAAACAAAAAACTAAAATGCAAAGGAACAACGGTTGTATTGCTGTTCTTTATCTCAAAGTCACAGTGATGCCTTCAACACGGAGCAAAACTTTTCCCCACTGTAATTTATTTGTTATTTTTTGCGCTTGAAGAATGTTACTATTTTAGATTGTTAGATGTAATATTTTCAATATAAGTTCTAGTTAAATCGAGAAAAAATAACAATTAACGGCGAATAACGAATATTATGACCATTGCCTCGATATTTACAGTATTGTGCACATTGTATGGAAAGATTCATACAAAAAAGGATATATGCATGGAGATTGCAATATTCCTAATCATTGCATGTAGCCAAGTCATCATTTTAACGTTCATATTTCCTTATTTCTCCATTAATCTAGAACGGTGAAGAAACTGTTATATCTCACAAACACGTGTATTTATATTCTATAATTACAGTCAAATATGTCATAGGAACTTGGGTATGATGTTATCAGGGTGTGGATTTTATATTAACTTGGGTTTGATTCAATCAGGGTGTGACATTTATAGAACTTGGGTATGATGTTATCAGGGTGTGATCGTCTTAGGATCTTGAACATAATGTTATCATAGTGTGACAGTACATGGAACATATATAGGTACAATGCTATTATGGTTTGTCAGTATTCGAAAATAGGTATAATGTTATGAGGATGGGACTGTTCCAGCAACTCCTGTAAGATGTTATAAGGATAGGACAAAAATAAGTATTTGCAATAGGGTATGATGGTATGAACATGGGACGTTAATAGGGACTTGGGTACAATGTTTTACGGGGATGACAGATATAGGATATATGGTTTTACCAGGGCGTTATAGTAACTTTAATGTTGGTATGCTGTTATGAGGGCATGACAGTGATATAAACATGGGTAAAATGTCAGCGTGACAGCAATAGGGACTTGGATATGATGTTACAATGGCATGTAAAGGAAATTTGATATGATATTGAATGCGGGTGTTACAGTTGTGGGAATTTGGGTATGATGTAATGAGGGTATGATATATATAGGAACCCCGACAGGATTTTGTTGTCAACTTTGCAATAGTTATGAAAGGTATCAGGATAATGATTTAATACACCAGACGCGCGTTTCGTCTACATAAGACGCATCAGTGACGCTCAGATCAAAATAGTTATAAAGCCAAACAAGTACAAAATTGAAGAGCTTTGAGGACCCAAAATTCCAAAAAGTTGTGCAAAATACGGTTAAGTTAATTTATGCCTGGGATAAGAAAATCCATAGTTTTTCGAAAATTCAAAGTTTTGTAAACAGGAAATTAATAAAAAGAAAAAATGACCATATAATTGATATTCATATCAACACCGAAACGCTGACTACTGGGCTGGTGAAATCCTCGAAGACGAATCTGAGATCTCATGGATTGGGTGCAAATGATGATTTTAGTAGTTTTTTAACCTATTGTTTTTTTTTTCTTTTTGAATTTACATTGCTCCTTTTAAGATCATGATTTTTTAAAGATATAAAAAAGAAATCATTTCAGTTTCATTGTCCTTCTTGAGTATATAAGTGATGCACCGACCATTCAGCCTGTAGGGAAAGACCTTGTTGCTACGTTCGAAAAGAATGACAGGATCCCTCCTTTAAGTTTTATGGTTGTCCATTACTTCTGAAAATTTGACAATTTTTCACTTTATAAAATTCTATCTAAACTTGCATAAAATGCTGTTATCACCAACACAATCTCCAAAAGATATTTCCATACATGGGGCTCAAAAGAAATTTTCATTTATTTAAATGACTGGAATTAGAATAATATCCAACTACATTAATAGATACCAGGAATGAAGTTTTGTATTTGTGCAAGACGCGCGTTCTCTACAAAAATTAAAATCACAAAAATACTGAACTTAGAGGAAAATCAATTCGGAAAGTCCCTAATCTCTACAAAAGACTCTGTAGTTATGCTCGCGAATAAAACAAAGTTAAAAAAAAACAAATAAAGTACGAAGTTGAAGAGCATTGAAGACCAAACATGCCTAAATGTTTTGCAAAATACAGCTAAGGAGTTATTTCTGAGGGGAAAAAAACTAAGTATTTCAAAAATTTAATGTTTTGGAAACATTTAATTTATAGTTATGACCAACTCTATGATAATTCGTGTCAACACAGAAGTGCTAACTACTTGGCTGAGATTCCACATATTACAGTTTGAAGGAATGAAAAACAAATTTTAAGTGTTGCTTCAAAATCAGAGACTTGCATTCAATACACGGTGGACCCAGAAGATAGCTTATTTCTGGCTTTTGGGTTGCCATGGCTATGGTTTAATTCAAATATCCCAGGAAGAATCCTGCTTTTAGTACTTATTTATTGAACTTGAATTTAAATTTATTAATTATGAAACATCCACAATGATTCACACATGATGCATTCATTTTTTAATATTATCACTTGCATATATCATTGTTTAATAAGAAGAGTTCAAATAAAATGTTCCATAAAAACGTCAAAAATCGCAATTTTGAGCTCTTCTCACAAAAGTATTGGACGGATGATTTTCAATTTGTATTCATTAAATGATCTAGTACTCCTTCCTGAACAAAATGATATATCATTGTGAAGTAATTTCATGAGCAACACGGAGGATACCACATATGGAGCAGGATCTGCTTACCCTTCCAGAGCACCTGAAATCACCCCCAGTTTTTGGTGAGGTTCTTCTTGCTTATTCCATGTATTCTTTAGTTTTCTTTGTTGTTTTGTATGTACATATATTTGTCTGTTTGTCTTTTTTCTCTTTTTAGCCATGGCGTTGTTAGTTAATTTTTGATCTACGAGAGTGACTGTCCTTGTCGTTTCTTTCGCCCCTCTTTCACTAAGAAAAAAATCCAGGTGTCATGCAATAGTTACCTTCAACTCAAAAACATATTGAAAATAAATGCAATGCATGACCTCTTTAAAGTTAGTCTAACGGAAAATTGAGTTTCTAGAAACACTTACGAAAAAGATAACGTTGAAAGAGGACATGTCTGCTACCTTCAAACACAATAGATACATACCATCGTAACCAGATCCTACACAAGACACAAAGCAAAATTTTTCAAATTAAGTGGTTTCATATTTATACATCACACGCAGGTAAAAAGAGGTTCAAATACAACGCGAGAAATTACAAGATTCTATATTTCTATTTTAAAGTCTGAATAGTTTAATATACATTAAAACATAGTCTTTACCTATAAGTGTTTGTCTAGGTTATTTTTATTATCATTATTCAATTACTTTTTGCATCTTGGCATTTTTTGGATATGATGATGGATAGACTGTCATCAACTGTACTTCACTGTTGCCTCTTCTGAACACGAGAAAAAAAAAATCATCTTACTATGTTAGGAGTATAAGGACTACGTCATAACATTGCAAGAAAAAAAACGTTGACTACAAATTAGAAAATGTGGTATGAGCGGCAATGAGACAACTCTCCATCCAGGTCTATGAAAAGGCACAGTCATATAAAGTCAAAGTACGGTATTCAACACGGAGCCTTGGATATCACCGAACAGCAAGTAATAAATTGTTCCAAAATGGCTAGTGTCCATTCAAACAGAAAAACCAACACCATTTGATTTAAAAGGCATTGGTTTCGGCAGATTTCGGCTTTAGTCGGCTTCCGTATTGAAACACAACCAAAATATTTGGTAAATTTGATTGAATCATTTTAAATCGACTAAAGTCCAATATCATACTTTTATTTGTATTTGTAATAATTCATTATTGATAGATGTGCCAAGAAAGGAAATATCGATTTGAAAGATAATTACTCAAAATTCGCTTAATTAATTCAGTAAAGGCGATTTGAATAAGTGACGCAAAGCTTGACCGGATTGCAGTATAAAAACAAATGAAAATTGTTTTTTTTATTAGCTAAACATCGACCAAATGACCGAAATGACGTACAAGATGACCATTAACTCTGAATGGAAAATTGTTTAGGACGATATCACTACTAATTCGAGATAACCGATGCATCAAATATCCAAAAACACCGCTTGTGTTGTATTACAAGAGCGTCTTTTTATCATTTGGAACACTTAAGATAAACCAATAATTAAAACGGCTCCAGTTTGTCAATTATAATTATTAGATAATATTTGTTTTCACTTATTTTATCAAGATTTCACAGAATGACGATCAAAACGAGTTAATTAATTTGAACAGTAAATATAGAGATTCATATAAAACGTTAAGGTTTTGACTAAGTCCATTATCTTTACACCTAGTATATACTTCACCACTGCAGCAGTAACAAGCCATTTAGCATAATATCGTAAGTAAGACTTTTATCTATTTTTTGTTTTTGTTTGAAGACGTGGTGGTGGTTTTCAATATATCCTATTTAGATCAAATGCAGTTTTTTTGGGTTTTTTTATTTTTTTTTTATTTTGCATAATGCTTAAATGAGAAAACAACCTCATAGAGTTCTTGAATAGTTGTTATTTCAATGTGGAGAATGAAAAAGTCATAGCACGTGACATTTTCTATGCACATGCTTAGTTTTTTATACAGGCGAATTCAGCAATTGAAATGTAATGATTCGAATAGATGTACACTTGAAAATGGCCATCGCTGTTCTAGTTTGACCTCATCTTTCTGCTGAAAACCAAGCATGGGGTGACATCTCCAATATGTTGACGATGTTAATTGAATTATCCAATCACAGTATTCTAGATCTTTGACATTATCACGTGACTTTTGTGTGTACAATGAAATATGTATACAGGAAAACTGACTATTATCTTTTAAATACATACTGAAAGGGATGTATATGTGTTGTATCATACGGTGTCAAAAGAAAAACAAACCGTCAGACCATACATACCACTAGTCTTCTACAACTTTGATTTAGGGATCCACCATTTAACTTCAAGAGGAGGTTATGCTGGGGTTTTTTCTGAGCGGGTATACTTTTACTCAGTCTTTCGATGCTATCAATCAAATTATTGTTTTTCAAGATTGCTCATTTTTAGGTATTGGAAAAATCTGAATTCAGAGTTATTTTCATCAAATTGGTGATTAAATTTTACTGCATTTATCTGAAATCAAAATATATTAAAAAGAAACTGCATCAATACCAGGCTGACACTTTTGTTCGCCAAATACACGTTTCATTTACGAAAGACTCATCAATGACGCTCGATTCAAAAATAGTAAAGGCCAAAATGTATATCAAGTTTATGAGTATCAAATATTTTCTATTAAATTCTATAAAACTACACCTTCATTTTTTAAGAAAAAGTTCTCGCCTACTCTTACGTTTGTCCCATTTTTCAAAGAATCAAATATTTTATTTGTTCCGATATTACTCTTTTTTTGTATGTTTGTAGTATATATGTGATGTGAAACATTCTATTGTTCAATTGAATTTTATTGTATCTTGTCGTTCTCATCATAGTCTCATTTTTTAACAATAAGGCAGGAAACAAATAGAAATCCGACTAGCTTATATTCAATAGTATTCAATATATTTACTTGCATTTTGTCTTTTTTTCTCAAAATTTGAATTTCTACACATTTTTTCTTCAGTTCATACTTTTTACAATAACAGTTATTAAACTCAGGAACACCAAGAATAAGTGAAAATAACTTAACTAGTTTATATGTTAAAACACTTGGATTTAGAGGGGGAATTAACAAATGGAACGCGGGTTAATGCCTTAAACTCCTGTGTGAATTTTGCTATGAAAATAATATTGAAAACGAAATTTCAGAAACACGTTTAAGTCTTTTTAGACTCATCTAAATAATATTCAATTTTTTATTAATTTTATATTTTCAGAAAATGGCACAAAGATTAATCGTCGCACTTATTTTTCTCCAGATGATCGTAGCAATATCAGCAACGTGCCAATCGAATTGTGGTCGTTCATTTCAGAGAAATTTTAACAATTGTTTGAAACGAGGAATTATGGCTTCAAAATGTAGGGAGGAAATAACAGATGCAGTTGTTCATTGTTTCAGGTTGTGTGACTTTAAACAAGGCTGAGAAATTCTGCATATAAACTGTACTCAAGTGAAGAGGAATTTTACGGAAAAAAATAAACATAAAAAACAGAACTCAAAGGAGTATTCAAAACGGAAAGTACATACTCTTATGGCAATTCAAAAGGTCAAACACATCAAACGAATTGATAACAAATATCATATTTTTCATTACCTGGTATATAAGCTATATTCTTATAAGTAAACTACAAATCATATTATATATTCATAACTGATTAATAAGATTTAATCGTTATGCAACTCTTTTATTTAGACTACTGCTGAGTAAAACGCAGTAATGTATATTTTCTTTAAATAAAATGATCTTTTGTACTTTAAGTTTATCATGCAATATTTCAATATGATGGCGTCCGAAATGAGATCTGGTATATCATAAGTTGAAGAATAAATACCAAGAACATCAAAACGTAAATGTGGCATTAAAAGTGGTTATCCTTCAGATATTGGTTTGGATGATTTGCAACAAGTTGAATCATTCGTTTTTTTTTTGCATGTTATTATATGCTTTTAATTTCATAAAACACGAAGACAAAACAAAAATAATATTATTTTTTCAAAATACCTTGTCGTTAAAATTTATAGAATGTACATTTAGAGAGAAAACTATTATTTTATGTTTAATTGTTGAATCAATTAAATTGTTATTCTTGAAGGGATGAATAAGTTTTCACAATTAACTACATGGGAGATTTATGATTGTCAACATTTCAACACTAATTTACCAAAATAGCAATCAAATACGAAAAAAATCCTTTTTTATTTTTTTTTTATTTATTTCATACGATTAATTTATATCAATCGTTTCCTACTCACCACTTATCAATTTTTATTTACAAGTTTATGTTGATTTTTACTTTTTATATGAATGTGTTGCATTTTGAACTATGTTTCCCGGTGAACTGAACGATAATCTCGGTAAAACAAACTAATCCTCACATACACTTGTTAACCTCTTTTAGTAAATTGTGTATCAAAGACTATCATGTCATGTATATAGCAAATGAGTGTGTATTCAAAACTTTAAACTTATAGCAACCGAGGTGTTGTACCAGTTCACATATCGTATCCGTTTGGTTCTCATTGCAGATTCATCTCATGGTCACACTTTTATCATTATTTGTACTAGAAGTTGGGTTACCCGTGATGGTACCTATTTCGGTCGGATGGTGATGCTTTTATGATGTTCTTACAATACTCATTCTTTAAAACTTTTGAATGAATTGCATATAAATTCAATGGGAGACTTTCTTTTAACAACATTTAATTTTGTGATTTACCTTTAGTTTATGTGAAACTAACTATTTTTAGAGAAAGATACTAGTATTCCTCTTTCATATCAAAACTTGTCTACCTGCATTATTATGACGTTTCTTTTTTAAATTGTAAAGATTTTATGTGTGTAGTCAATTTGGATTTCGGTGTAGACTACAATATTGTATGGTCTTTGTTGTACATTTTCACCACTCTGTATCTAAGTATTTCTATCAGTTTTATCTTAATCTTTGAAGTACTGTTGATACCAATAGATATGTACCTTTTGTCGTTCCAACAATCCTGCAACGGCCTTTTTTTCGAATGTAAATTGACCGATTAATTCTTATCCTAATGGGTACTTTCATTAGCAACTAGAGGGATGTTTAGTTTGAAGTAGGACCAGCTTTTTCTTCAATGTCTACCCAAACATGACTTGCTTCGTTGCTCAGTCTTTATATTGATATGTTGTATGTTGTAAACTGTACATTATAGTATGTCCTTTTGTCTTTTCGTTTCGCTATGACGTTATGATTTTGATATACCTTTTAGTATCTTTTGCCTATGTTTTGTAGTACTGTGGACATTTTCTACTGAAGTAACACCACCAATTTTGAAACAGTAGAATTATTGTCAATTCAAATCAACAATATGAAGTGAATTTCTCATCTATTAGAAATGTCTTTCTTAAGGTGGTACCCAACACTTTCACTAAAATTAATTTGGCTCGTTTAATCTTCATAAAATTTTGACAAAGTATTTACTTTGACCCTTTTTAACAATAATATAAATATTTCAAAAATTTTGAACCAAACATTTTATCAGAAAATTAACACTGGTTATATAGCAGTTTGACAAACACCAATTTTGATCATTGAGAAGTTTAATATTCCCTTTACAACACAACGTAATTAAAACGTTTAGCTGACTTTACATAGTTATCTCCCTGTAGTGTTAGGTACCACCTTAAATCTGCGATATTGATTGACTATTATAGAGACGGACAATGGTTTATCACGTAAAATATAAAATAAGTGGGTTACAAATATATTTAAATTTTCTTTGTCTCTTTACATTCCTTAACATTTGATTTGTAGCAAAACATGTGTCTCGTTAACATAAATGCACTTATGAGATTTTAATTCTTATCCGCTTTATGCTTGATTCGCTACATGTTTAGTCAATGAGAATTTGACAAATTTATGTTTTCTATATCCAAAATGAATCTTTCTCAATCATTTAGTGTGAAGAGGATTGTAAGTAATTAGATATCCGCACCTATCAGACCAAAGAACTCCATGAAATTATGTGTTGCCTTGCTTCTCCGTCTGGTATCCGCGTTTTGAAGTTATAACACATTGTACTATATAGAATGGTTACAACATGTACAACCGACCATGAACATACTGAGGATACAATATCAGCTGCTAGACGTTTGGATACATACAAATAAGAAAACTTTTGTGTGACAATGAAACATCTCTCTATCCAAGTCACAATGAATCTATAAAGAACTCCATGATGACTAGTGCAAAATACTTACATCAGGAAAACCACTGACTGTAAACAGCTGGTTTAAACGTTCTAACAGGCGCCAACCTAAGCCCTTTCCAAATACAGGAGTGTTACACCACAACGTACAAAGATTTACTATAAATTATCAATTGAATGGCTTAACTTGATCAATAAGACATCTAAACAAAAACAAATAAAACTTGAAGTGGGTCAAAGAGAGAATAATCTGACCAAGTAGCAAAACACAGCACAAGGCCACAAATGGGTCTTTAACACAGCGACACAATATTGCAGCCGGACGCTTGCTACTAGCAAAAGAATGTACTACCTTAGCAAAAAACGTCACACTAAACTCAGAAACATATAAAATAACCCAAAGTTACAAAAGCAAACAAGAATTACAAAGTTCAGAGGCTCCTGAATTTATATAGTCGCAACAATGGTATGGGTATAAATTATATTTTGTGATATCTCAATCAACCCCCTTTACATCTAGACAATATAAAAATAAAATTTTCACAGCAATATGCTCAAATTAAAAAACATTGGTTATTTCGTAACCCAAATTAATCAATTTCGAGGACTGGACGTACTATCATGACTATTATCCTGAATAAATCTTCAGATTTCAAATGTTTGGCTTTGAGCGTTACTGATGAAGGTAAATCCAGAAAAGTGCCTCGGACGCATGGAATTATTAAACGTGTTGTTTACAATTTTTTTACATCACTGGGTCGAAACTTATGCTGATGGACTATCAGTCCCTGAGGGTATCTACAGCTCAGTAGTCAGTACTTCGGTACTTACATGATTTAACAAACTTTTCTAAAGCTGTCCGTTTATCAATTTTGAAATTATTCAGAAACTAAGGTATCAACTCCCTTAGGCAAAGTTGACTTTATATTAGATGAATTTGACTATTTATTGTAGGTACTTTTGTCATATAGTTCTTCAACGATTTCGGTATTTATACATCTTCGGATTTCTTATGTTTGGCCTTGAGCGTCCCTGCTGAAGGTAAATCCACAAAAGCGCTTCCGACGCATGGAATTATTTAACGTGTTGTTTTCAATTTTTTACATCACTGAGTCGATACCTCTGCTGGTTGACTATCAGTCCCCGAGGGTATTATCAGCTCAGTAGTCAGTACTTCGGCACTGACATGATTTTACACACTTTTCTAAATTTGTCCGTTTATAAATTTAGAAATTATTCAGAAACTAAGGTTTCAACTCCCTCAGGCTAAGTTGAATTTAGATGAATTTGGCTATTTATTATAGGTATTTTTGTCATATAGCTCTTCGACGGTTTCGGAACCTATACATTATCGGATTTCAAATGTGTGGCTTTGAGCATCCCTGATGAAGGTTATTCCAGAAAAGCGTTTCGGACGCACGTAATTATGTAACGTGTTGTTTTCAATTTTTTACATCACTGGGTCGATACCTCTGCTGGTGGACGATCATTCCCCGAAGGTATCATCAGCTCAGTAGTCAGTACTTCGTTACTGACATGAGTTAACAATCTTTTCTAGAATTGTCCGTTTGTAAATTTTGAAATTATTCAGAAACTAAGGTTTCAGCTCCCTCATGCAAAATTGACTTTAGATAAATTTGGCTATTTATTTTAGGTATTCTTGTCATATAGCTCTTCAACGGTTTCGGTACTTATACATTTTCGGATTTCAAATGTTTGGCTTTGAAGCGTCCCTGATGAAGATAAATCCAGAAAAGCGCTTCGGACGCATGGAATTATTAAACGTGTTGTTTTCAATTTTTTACATCACTGGGTCGATACCTCTGCTGGTGGACTATCAGTCCCCGAAAATATCATCAGCTCAGTAGTCAGTACTTCGGCACTGACATGATTTAACAAACTTTTCTTAAAATGTCCGTTTATAGATTTTGAAATTATTCAGAAACTAAGGTTTCAACTCCCTCAGGCAAAGTTGACTTTAGCTGAATTTGTCTATTTGTTTTAGGTATTTTTGTCATATGCCTCTTCAACAGTTTTGGTACTTCTACATCTTCGGATTTCAAATGTTTGGCTTTGAGCGTCCCTGATAAAAGTAATTCCAGAAAAGCGTTTCGGACGCATGGAATTATTAAACGTGTTGTTTTCAATTTTCTATGAAGTAACTTACTAAAATGTAAACAAGTTGAACTAATGGTTTGCAGTTCTATTCACTAAAATAGTTTAATGATTTTCGAGAGGTTTTGAAGAAAGGTGTCTTTTGTGATCCCCTGCTCTTCCAGTATACAAGTCTCACCTCTTTCAACAAATGTTCCTTTGGAAAAATTATCTATCCAGCTAGGGACATGATATATCGACGGGACCTGACACTCAACACTATTAACAATTACATTTTCGCGTCATTATATGTTTACCCATATGATACAAAAAGAAAAATTATTCAAATTACGTATATCACTCGCTGTTACTGACAATTAAATACAGCTCTTCATTACTATTTCAAACATTTTTTTTATTGTATTTTATTTCAATACTGTTACATTAAATTTATAAATTCCAAAACGATGATATGAATAATAATTCGAAGTAAGAATGATTGAGTTGACTTACATTTTTAATCTTTGATTTTGCATGGTCAAAAGCGAATACCCCGTCTTTGTCTCTATGATATGAACAATATCTAATTGATTTGAAATTTAAAAAAAAACAAATGTAATACAATCAGACAGAACGTTTGTTTAGTAAGAGAAATTGGCATTTGCAATTATAATTTTCCTTCCTGTTTTGCATAAAATGAGACATACAATAAAAGAATTAAATCTACAAATATATAGTATCATCTTATGTCCTGTAACTTAATGTCCAACAATTTCTCGTTTAAAGTAACCATATTATTTATTCAATACAAATCTATTGAGTTATTCATATTTTATTTCACATGGGGAATGAATTATTTTTAAAGAGTTTGGAATCCTGTTATGTTGTAACTATTTAACTTACTTCGTACAAGGTTTCAATCTAAATTCTTTTTTTTTCTTACTTGGTAATCATATAATTCACACCTAACATATATATGTGCACAAGTCATACCGTGCAATTGAAAGTCTGGGAGACATTCGTATATTCAAATGGGAATGACGACCGGTTTTTTTTTCAAATAATTGGCAGGTATAATAGTTTCAGATCTATGATTTTTCATGTAGTTAACCCGGTTCAATAAATAAAGTATGTTTATATTTTAAAGTATTTTATCAATTAAATAAAGTGGCAGTTATCGTTATTCTGACAATTCGCCTATTTTTTTACAATTAAGATGTTCCTGGTTTGAATTTACCGCCAATATCACTTGATAACTATATATATATATATCCTAGAGATAAACGTCATAACAAGTCGCATTATACTGTACATTTACCTGGTGTTTACCTTCCTGCTAGAAGTTCACATTTTACAGTCGTTTTACTCCTTTAAAGTAATAACTTGGTATGTATGATATGTAATACATGTATGATGTACATTTAATATGTTAATTAACGACAGTAAATATGCAATTGTTTAAACAATATGTGTTCAGAATTACAATTACACAACATGTACAAGGGAGATAATCATCATCTAAATTTAATCATCTAGACTTCGTGTATATCTGGCATAGTTGGTACTATCTTTGATTAAAGTTGTCCTTTTCATAACTCATGCATTTACATTTAATGACAAATATCATTGTAATGGTTGTATTATATATCATTCGTTTTGACAGGAGGTCCTATTTAATTTGGAGACGTCAGAGTATGATATCAAACAAGCAAAAAAAGCAAAACAAAAGGACGTTCATCTTTGTATCTCGCTGATAATATAACCGTTAATTTGGTGAGCGGGGAAATCTTCGCTAAGCAATTGTTTAAATTCCTCTCATCTCAAACAACTCAATGTCTAAAAGCAAATAGTTTATGTTTAAATTATCTTTATTCTGTCTACTTTAATGTTTCGTGTAAGTAATATTTGTCCTGAATTACCATCGTTTCTTACAATTTATAGAATATGAGGGTAAAGCATATTTAGTTAAGTTTCTTCTCCTGTAACTTATAACACAAGACAAATTCAAGAAATGCTATAATTGATGATGGGATACATATATTTGAAGAGATTGAGAAATACTTTAATTTTATAATTCAATTGTTTTGTTTTCAGTATTATTGGTAACCATGGCATCATCGACACCCCTATGTGGTGTTTGTGATCAAAGTAATATTACCAAATCATCCACAATCTGGTGTTTTGAATGTGACGAAGGGCTTTGTTCTGAATGCAAAGACCACCATAGTCGGTCAAAGGGAACACGAAAACATTGCACGCTGCCAATAAGTGAGTACCAGAAAATACCATGTGATATTGTTAAAATCACTCAAACCTGTGACAAACATAATGAGAAATTTACAATTTATTGCAAAAAGCATGAATGCCTTTGCTGTGGTAGTTGCATTGTAGAAAATCATATGGAATGTCGAGACTTCGACAAATTGGTTGATGTTATTCCAAACATTAAACTTTCAAATGCCTTTTACGAAATAGAGCATTCATTTGTAGAACTTTCCACCAATATTCAAATAATCCGAAATGACAGAGAAAACAACTTGAAGAGATTATCCGAAAATAAAACGCAAATTGAAAAAGAAATCAAACAAACCAGAATGACAGTCAACAATCATTTAGACAAAATACAAAACGACATTTTAAAAAGGTTAAATGAAACCGAATTAAAGGAAAGTACGATAATCAGCCAACTACTGAACTTATTGAAGAAAAATGAAAATGAGATAACTGAATCCCGAACAAACATTGAAAATATCAAGCTACATGCTACAGATCTTCAGGCATTTATTTCCATGAAGGAGCTAGAAAAAAACCTCGCTAGCAAAGACGAATTTCTGCAATCATTAATAAACAGTGAAAACTTTAAAAAATGCGAACTCTCGTACACTGCCAATGCCGCCATGCAAGATTTAGACAATCGTATCAAGAATTTTGGAGAAGTAAAAATTGAAAAAAAAACATGCGATGTAGTTCTCACAAGGAAGAAAAACAAACAAGCCCAAATAATGCTTCCGCACATATCATCCAAATCAGTTGACAATATCAATTTGAAATTGCTTCAAACTATTAATGACATAGGAAATTACATTCGGGGCTGTTGCATGTTACCAAATGGTAAAATGGCGTTTTCGCATAACTATGGGAAAGTTGTTCGAGTATTCGACTTGAACAGCAAGAAGGACTTTCAAGTAAATACAAGAACATATGCATTTGACGTAGCGTACATCAGTCACGACAACACACTTGCTGTAACATCAGGAGAGTCTGATACGAAATGTATCATAATCATAGATATACAAAGCAAACAAATCAAGAAAATTATACCAGTCGATTCTAAGTATTACGGTATAGGAGTGACATCAGAAGGCAAACTAATTTGTTCCGCAGCAGGAAAAGGAATTCAACTGATCAATCTGCACAGCAGCTCAATTACTGATATAGTCCGCGATAATCAAATACCAGCGTCTTGTTACGTGGCAATATTTGGTGACAAAATTTTCCATACAAACAACAAATCACAATCCGTAACATGTTATGATCTACAAGGTACAGTAGAATGGACATTTCAGAACGAACGAGTCCTCATCGGTCTGAGAGGTGTATCGGTCGACAATGATGGTAATGTTTACGTAGTAGGAGAATCGTCGAAAAATGTAGTAGTTATATCTTCTGATGGACATCAATACAAAGAGATAGCTACAGTCAGTGATGGTCTTAGTCTACCTATATCCCTTGATTATAACAGAAATACAAATCAGTTACTAGTATCAAATTTTAGTAAAAAGGCAATGACTTTTACTTTGATATAAATACTGATAATTTAACTTAACGAGATAAACTTTATTAACTAAACTGAGCTAATAACAGCCGTTTGATATCTTAATGCTGTATTTGTTTTTCTAAAAAAAAAATATTTTTGTCAAATTATGCATGATGTTCTTTCACCAAGAAACATAGTTTTGTTTAGCTAAAATATTTGGATTTTAATCTAATAAAATTAATTAATAAAAATATCAATTGTACAAGCATTCCTGTGCATGTTCAAACACGCCATAAACGGCTATAATAAATACCAAAGACTTTGTAAAGTGGATAGTCGCACGACAACGCCGATGCTCTTTATGTAATAAGAAATAAGCATAATTCATACAGTCATATATCTGCACATATGATATATAATTCAAACATATTTATCAAACAAAAACCTCTTCAAATGTAAAGCTGAATAAACATTAACCAGAAGTAAAATTTAACAAGAAAATTCGACTGTTCAGATTGACGCAGTCGTGCTGAATGATTACATGAGCAATAAAATAACGCGAAAGGAAATTTGAAGTGGGAAAACCTTACCCCTTTTATGCTACATATGATAAAAACACCCAGGAAGAATTCATTCCATTCTCATGGACTGTCCATTTAAACGAATGAAATTACAAGTATACAACCATTCAAACGGGAAACCCAACAGTCTAATCTAAATTAAAATAAAACGCGAGACGAGGAATACTTATGAACCACATCAACAAACGACAACTACTAAATATCAGGTTTATTATAGTCGCCGACTCGTAAAATTGGCATAATGTTTTTGAAATTTTTTAAACTAACAACCGCATTCATTCAAGATGACGTTTTTCATTGAGCGGAACCAAATATCATTCCAAAAATTAACTACTGTCCTACCTTTTATTGTGTTTGCACTGTATAATCCTGACCTTTACATAATTCAAGATTATTTTGTATGTGGAATCCGACATTGTTATTACCGGAAGTGTTTCCGCGGAACTCCACGTGCTGTCCATTTTCTCGTGTCTCTCGGAGCTTTTCATCATCTTTATGCAAAAAGCGCGGGAAATTGTATCATCAATGACAATGATATTACCGGAGAGTAACGAATGTTATGAAAATCGGGGATTCTCATAGAAACCAAGATGGCGGTTTCACAATATAATAATCTTGAAAAATGTGAAGGTCAGGATTATACAGTGCAAACACAATAAAAGGTAGGACAGTAGTGGATATTTGGACTGGATTTTTCTTCCGCTAATTGAAAAACATCTTCTCGAGTGAACGCGGCTGATATTGAAAAATCATTGTGCCAATTTTACGTGACGGCAACTATACTTGATACAGCTTGGATGTAAACAAGTGCAGCTGGTTTAAACCTTAATCCTTATCCGAAACTATAAAAAGACACACTTAAACGTATCAATTGAAATGACTTAACTCAATAATAAACATATAAACACAAGTGAAAATACATGTACACTCAACGAATAATTTTTTTTCTATGGCATGTATATATGTTTGACTGATATTTGTATAATATTCAATTGCTATTAGTTCTTGAAATTTTTGGTACATGATATTGTACAGCCAATCTGATTGGATTTGCCCCTCCTGAACATGAAAAAAAAAATATATCCTATGGTAGGAGTAAAAGAACATAGTTTGATAAAACAGATAAAAAAAAAATAAAAGGATATCTTGTAAGAAAACCATTGTGTCTAGAAAGTTACTTTTACAAAATCATTGCAATCAAATAATCATTGACTACAAAAATGAAATAATATGCATTTGTTTCGGTGAAAGATTGGCTTTAATCGCCTTCAATACCGAAGAG